>NW_028232847.1:0-329244 GCF_057557595.1 Rhyacophila brunnea
TATTTTATTGGCTTCCTGTAAAAAAGTATATCTTGGGAAAAAAGAGGGCCGCAATTTAAGAATCTATGCTTTAGGAATAGAGGAAAAATATAAAGATTACCTCAGAGATGAAAACCTAGAAAGTTTCAGATCGAGCAGATTTTTATAGCTTAGTCAAACCAAAATTTTACTTTTCCACTTTTAATATTTCGTATGATAATATTATTAAATTATTATTTGTTTTAATATGAGTTTTTTTCATTATTTCTATTGCAATAAGATAACAAATGAATAAAACGCTCTTTGATTATACAGAATGATATCATTGAATTATTATTTGTTTTAGTATGTGTTTTTAGTAGAAGTATAACAAAGGAATAAACACACTTTGATCATTTCAGAATAATATCATTGAATTATTATTTGTTTTAATTCTTTATTTTTAGTAAAAGTATAACAAAGGAATAAACAAACTTTGATCATTTCAAAATAATATTATTTACTTTTAATTTGTTTTACTATGTGTTTTTATACATTATCTTTATTGCAATAGTATAACAAATGAATAAAACACTCTTTGATTATGCAGAATAATACTATTCAATTATTTTTTGTTTTAGTATCTGTTTTTATTCATTATTTCTATTGAAATAGCATAACAAATGAAAAAAACCCTTTTGATAAATGTAGAATAACATCATGGAATTATTATTCGTTTTACTATGAATTGTAATTATAAATATTTATTGGAATAGTATTGCAAATGAACATTTCACCCTTTGATTATTTTATAATTATATTATTAACTTTTAATTCGTTTTAGTATGAGTTGTCATTCATTATCTTTATTGAAATGTATTACGAATGAATAAAACCCCCTTTGATTATATAATTTTTCTTTAAAAAAAACCTAAATCCGATAAATTTTTAGATTGCAAAATTACCATTTATTAAAAAAAAATTATTAAGATGCATTGGAATGAATAAGAAACAATATAAATTCAAAACATATGATATTTTAACCTATTTCCGATATAAATATATTTTTTTATATGTGGAAATTTATCTACTATCATTGTATCGAGAATAAAAACTTTCTAACACCGTATAAAATCACACAGCACATATAATATATTGGCCATTTATGAAAATTTCATTTATATGTTCAATATAAAATAGACTTGCAAGTGAAAATACAATCCAAATGCTTCTTTTGCTTTTTAAATATCTTGTATAACATTTTTTGGTATAAACTTGGAAATTTTGTGCATAAAATAACTATTGATTGTGCGAAATTATTCTTGTTATTTATATTTGTAATTAACAAAAACTATTCATAAATTGCTCCGAAATATATCTAAATGTGAAATATGTTGGTTATATATTGTTTTAATTATATAAATTTCAATATAATCGTTTTCAGTGTTTAGTCTGAATATAACAGTCACGAATATCTTCCGTTGATTGTTATTAACAAGAAACCTTTGTTATGAATCTATAGTAATCCCAAATAAACTATATCACGTCAAACATAATATAATCCACGATTCGCTGTTTTATAAATATAAAAAAGTTATTTATAGAAACTTATGTGTTTTATTTCTATAAAAATTGCCCCTTTTTACGATACACCTATATTTGCTTTTTCTTTTAGAATCGGATTATCATTTTTTTTTTCAGAAGAATTAAATGTTAGGGTGTTTTTTTTCCTAAATCATCTCTTTTAAAAAACAAATACTTATTATTCAATGTTTGAATCTTCTGCTAGTAAACTATGCAAAAAACATAAATTTTTTTTAATTATTTCGGTTATGTTAGAAGACTACTAATTTGGAAGTCGAAGCGTGATATTGCTGGCATGTTGACTGATATAAAAAATATCATAACATTTAGCCTTTAAACATCATATTCACTACCCTCGAGGTAAAAATGTTGATATTTACAATATAATCTAGCTGATTGAAAAAAATCCATCTTTAATATATCCAAATGTTTTATTTTTTTATACAACTTCGACAGAGCTTGCAACCTCTCCCATACAATAGAATAATATCTTATTTCTATCTACTGAACTCGTGTTCCATGCTTTAAGGGATAAACACTCTTATAATTACTAAAAAAAGGTTTTCTGTAATTTATGAGAGAATCTAAATATCATCAATAAAAAAGAGTGTACAGTTTCTAATATTTATTCATACAATATTGACGGATATATACATATTATTTAGTAATATGTCGAGTAGACATATACATATTGATAAGAAAAGTGAAAAATGTACTTTTATTCTGCTGTATTCTTCTGCTCATACTTTTTTTGATAATCCCGTAGTTTAATTTATACTAAAATTATCAGTTTACAAATTATAACACCCAAATAATTACCTATTCTTCTCATAAAATTTAATTTTCAAGTGACTAATAATATAAATCCGTAGTAAATGACTTTTTAGTCTTTATTTAGATCAATCCAAGTGACAATTTGTCTTTGGCACATTAACATATTAATTCGTGTTTAAATATGCTTGCTTTTTAGCTTTCTGTACTCAGCGTACAATCTTAAGCTGTTTTTCTGCTGAAAAATTACTTTTTATTTCTTCTAGCTGTATATAGTACGTCGTCTGTAAGATAATAGCCTATTCAGTTTTATATGATCGTTACTGCCTTGAAATTAATTAAATTACAATTAATTTTTTTGATTTTGTATGTGGCACGTAGATCGAGACATTGTACCTCGCTCTAATCCTATGACAAACATTTTTGACAATATTTATATACTGGTGTATTTTAGTTATACTTTTTTATAGGCTATTATGTTTTTAGTATGACCTCCAGCTTTCTAGTTAGGTATCTATAGTACAATTTTTATAAATTCTATCGAATGATATAACACTTTTTTTTTCTAATCAACATATAAAGACAGTTTTTATGATGTTTCATTTATTTTTTTCTTTAAAGGCCAATTATATAGTAATAAACAAAACAATCCATATTCATAATTGTTTTGTGCAGTGTGAATATTTTTCTTGGTATTTTTATTTTAATATAGAACTGGCAAAATGAATTACTATAGGGCAAAAAATCCTAGTAAATTTAAATAAATTTATAAATATTTAATTTTTTTAATGCTATGAAGTAGCTTTTTTTATAATTAAATATATTTTTAGTGTTTTCATCATACCTAGCTGTGCATATTCCAGGATTTGTGCGATTTCAGTCATGATTTTATTTACCTACTCGGTTTTAACCCTCTAAAATTTGCTTTATTATTTTGTGAAATGGCACCTTCTTTGTTTCTTTAAGAATCTTATCTTGATCTTAAAATTTTTAGAATATTTTAAAATACATTCATTTAGTTATAACAATTTCCGCCTTTTACAAATATGAATTTTGGTTTATGTCGTACCATATAATTTTTTTTTCAGAAGTAAAATAGTTTAATCTAAAGAGCAGTCTAGCCCACTGCTTATCCACATTAATTTTGCCTTCGATATTTTTATCAGTTATAAAGACAAGATAAATTTGAACTTTGGGTTTTATAAAGTTACCAGTTATTTTACAACCGACGCGTAAGCCACAATTTATCCCAAGAGACTTGATTCACTGCATTTTTGAATGTATGGTTCTTTCGGCATAGTGAATTTATGAAGATAGAGTCTATGATGGACATTGTTCAAGCGATATCCGTCTAAATTTATGAAATGATATTTATTTCTTCTATTTCGATTTTACGTGAATAAGTTGTGCTATTTAACCTTCGTAGTTCTATTTTCTTAGATTTTTCCATTTCCCTTTATTTTTGTAATATCTTTACCGGATACTTATGATGGATTAATTTTATTTTTAGCCTTTTATAGTTGAAAAAGTAAAAATTTAGATTGCACTAGAGAACTAACTTCGCTGATACTCTTTTACACCTGCAATTTTTTTAATATTTTCTTTTTAATAATAAAAAGAATGAAAAGCATCTTGAAATATGTATATCATAGTGAATTTGCTGAAATATCATGAAAATAAAATGCTAATTATTCTAATATATAAAAGATAGAAATAAAAATATAATATATATTTCAATAAAATAATCTACAGTTGTTTAGAAATGCTTAAATTAATATTGAATCATAAAAACAATCAAAAAAATGCGATTTCATTTAACACATTACAATAAAAATCTATACCAACAAATAAGAAATAAGTTGATGAACTCTTTAATTTATAAATTCTACTATTCTAGACTTTGAAATTATTTCTAACCATTGAAATGTTTTCTGTTGTCTTGTGTCTGTAATCTATTTGCCATTATATTTAAGATACATTTGATTCAGTCAAAATTTAATTTAAAATAATTTATTAGATTAAAAAAATATTTAAATCTTTGAAATATGCCTTTAATGTTTTTCAAAAACATAATATTATTAAAAAAAGTTTTTATTTATTTAATTCAGGTCCAACATAGAATAATTAAAGATTAGTATTTGTACTAGAGGATATTTTCCATAAATATATTTTGAAAAAAAATATGTGAATTGTGAATCCTTTTCAATTTAAACCACACACTTTTACAGCATTTTCAAATTTATAGGGACTTCCCTTAATCAATTATCATTATACCAATTGTCATATATTTGAGGTTTTTTTAATAACAGTAAAAATATATTTGAAATTCCAAAAGAGCTAAAATTGAACTGTATAAAATAATAGTGACCCTTTTAATAGTTTACCAGTTTCTTATCGATTTAAAATCAGTTTGTGAAATTTCGGAAAGATTTGAACCACATAAAAACATCACTTATATCTTTTTAGAATATATAGAACCACAGTTATTCTTTTTTATCTCTTATCATATACATATAGGTTCTTTGGAATTTTCTACGATATTTCTTATAAAAATTCATATTTATTTTTTAGAAATACGAACTGGTTTTTTATAATTAAGACAAGAAATTTATAACCAAAAAAAAATCTAATCTATAAAGTTAAAAACAAATTTATTTATACCATTATAATTTTTTTACACATGTTTCTGATGCTCTTATCATATATAATGAAAAACCAAGCTAATAGAGTCACACAACAAAAAAAACGAACAATATAAATGCATTTTATGATTAAATAATGTAAAATGTTTTACTCTGAACAAACATTAATTTCTAATTTTTAGTTATATTTAATGATTTTGTAGTTTATTTTTATGCTTATTCCTTATTATTTCCATTAGATACTTAAATTTGCAAAATCAGTCATTTTCTAATTATTCAATAAATATTGCACGACTTTGCTTTTTTTTTCAACGATCATATTGTTCGAAAATTATATATTAGAAGCACCGGGAATCATCAGAAATATGTACAGTTGAATCACACAATTTTGCTATTATAAGTTGATCAAACCCTTAAAATTTCTCTTTTTAATATATTTGCACACGTACTAACGTGCATTTGAGGATAAAAATTAAAAAATTTTTGAGTGAAGATTATTTTATAAATAAAATATTGGATATGCATAAATTATCGTTTCTTTGACCAAAAAAATTGCATTATTCAAATAAAATTTGATGCATAATTTAGCTTATTGTTATATTATTTACGGAATTATAAATTAGTGTTATTTTTTTTCAATCAATTTTTAAGTTTTTAAAAATATACATGTCGCCCCCATACATTTGTTTAATTATAACACAATTTTTTTTCAATGCAACATACTTGTCTTAATTTTATTTACTTGAATATTTTAAAGCTAGCATCTCTCACTTTTTGAACTGTTTTCAATATCTTCAAACACTCAGTTAAGCTGTGTTACATAATTTCTATTTTATGTTTCTACAAGGTTTAAATGTTATTATTATACGAGTAATTTCATATTTAGGTAAAATAGTGGATAAAATAAGGAAAAAACTGTGTTTTTAAACTTATATTTCTATTCCTACTCGATAACATCTATACAGTGCTATTTTTTATAAATACTTATACTACAAATTTTTGCTGTTTTATTATTTTAATAATTATATAAGTGTTAAAAAATAGAACATATATAGAAGAGTGTTTAACACTAGAGATCTTTCTGATTTCTTTTTTTATTTATTTTGAATATGTTTAAGTGATTATCTTCTATACCAAATTAGAAATTTAAAATTTATAAATTGACAAGCTACATTTAAAATATATTTTAGATATATTGGCATATCAAAAAAATACAAGCGATCACTATTTAGATTCTTCATGAGCAAAAAGCGATTTGGATAATAAATAAGAGCGTTATAAAAATATACACATATATCGTTGTAAAAAGATAAAATTAACAATTCAAAAATAGAAAAAAATTTCACTTAGTATATACATTTAGATGTTTATAATTTATCACATATTTCTCGTGTACTTTTCGCGGTTTATTATGACTATTACTATATTTTTTTACCCCTCAAAAATAGTGAAGAGATCGATTTAAAGGCGTTCAAAAACAGTCTTGTTTTATTCAATATAAAAGTTTCCACATTTGGCATGTGTTGATGTATTTAAAACAGATCATTCTTATACATTCAAAAGAATAAATACTTTCCATTTTAATATTATATAATAGAAATGCACTTTATACAAGTTCAAAGTGAAACCCCTTTTAGAGTGATATTTACAATAGTAGCGTATTCAAATTGAACTTTTCAGGTTATTTAGTTGCATATGAATGCATCATCGATACCACGCACAATCAGACCTTTTTTTTGGGGTTCAATATCACATCGTTGGTCACATATATTTATATGATTTTGACAATGAAGAAGCGTGAGCCATAAGAGAGTTATGGGCTTACAGATAAGCCATTGAAGGAAGGGCTAAGAGTCCCAGAAGATTTAAACCGAATCGAGCACTTTAAAATAGAAAGGGCCAATCATTGCATGGCATCTGGGTGATGCAAAAAAATATGAATCACCATTGCATGTAGGTTTTTAATTTGCGTTAATAAATAAAATACCGGTCACTATGCCCGATTTATTTTCTTAGGCGGTCTGACCAGAACAAGAATAAAGCTTGTACTTTCTTGCATTTTAATAATGCAATGGTGGTCTAAATCAATTTCATATGGTTATTTCATGTTTTTCCAGATAGGTTCAATTAATTTATTTTGTTTATTTGTCATCATCATAATATATAAATATTGTAAAAATGTATGAAAGACAAAACTAGGTGTCACGAATCAGATCGAGGCATATATAAGAACCTTGGGATTGAGAAAAACCCTTGAATTAATAGTTCTCAAAAGAATAGAAATTGAAGAGGACTTTGGAGAGAAGAAGATAACCTAAACTATAAATACGCTGTGCGCGCAGGAAATCAAGCAAGTTATGCTCGAGAACAAAAACTAAAATTATAACTAAAAATTTAGCTAATAAATAAAAAATACTTATGGAAGACAAAATCACGGAATATGACCTATTGGGAACATCAAGAGAGGGAGAACTACGTTTTTTTCTTTATTAAAAAATCTCTAAGTTCATATGACAAGAGTTTTTTCATAATTTAAAAATAAAACTTTGTAGCCCTTGGTCTCTATTTCGATTATGAGGTTTATCCGCCTTGTTTCCAGGGTCCAAAACCAGAGGTGCTCCTAGATAAAGAAATAACAACTAAAAGTTCAAAAAAAAAGAAACGAAAAAATCGTAAATAAACCAATATGATAAATTACCTTCATTTTTATAAACAATCTAAAACAATTTTTTTATCTATAGGTAAGTTTATTTATCAATTTTATCTATTTAGAGTAGTCAGTCCATTGGGAATATTACACAACTCCTTGATCCATCTTTTGACACATTCCCCGATCTATCTTCATCAACTGCCTTTCTTCTCTGAAATGAGATGAGTTTAAGTGTCTTGCTTAGCCGAGTCAAAATATATATTTGTAAAATGTAAAATTTATAACATCAACTATTTCTGCTAGTATCCAAAAAATTGCATATTATTTATGAATATTATAATATTAAAACGGCATGCTACTAACACTGTATAAGATCATCTATCTTTCATGGTAAGAAAATCTGAATTTCGGGCTATTTTGATAGTTTAAACGGCTCTTTCTGAAGATTTTTAGATTATACCTTTTCATTTGAATATCAGAAACGTGGTATGTATGAATACTGGATCATAATCACTAGCTTCATGATTTTTTTATATTATAAATTAAATCATTAAATTGAAAAATCATTAAATTAAACATAAAATTAGAAGATAATGTCTAAAACTGTTTTAGTTGTTTTGATTTTATTAATAGATTACAAAAATCAAAAAAATTGGCAATTAAATGGCATTATCGATCCAAAATTAGTACAATTAATATATATAAAATTACATCTTGACCTAGAATAACAAAAATATTAAGATTTAAATGATATCCATTGATTTTTTATGTAATGATTATAGATAGTCATTCATTTATGTACATTTTTTATAAATTCTAAATAAAAAAAACAAAATTTCAAAAAATTTCTTATTTAAGAAATTCAGGTTAGCCATTAATCAAAAAATCACATTTAACACACATATATACATAATTAAAGGCCGCGTAATCTCTTTTTTTTCATGATAAACTACGGTATTATATGCAGTTTTTACATAGTATTTTTAAGCCGCGTTTACAGCATGCTATATTCTTTTTAGGAAAACCTTTAACTATGTTATCATAAAAAAAAATGGATATAATACAATGCAAATGCATCTTATTTAGTAAGATGCAAAAAACAAACGTGTTTTTTTTGTGTATACTCATATAAACATTATATTATAATTTATATTCGAGAAAATATTGAGTCATATAAAAAATGGTTTAAGTATTGTAAAATATATATTTAGAATATACAAATTGAAAATATATAATCTATTTTAATTTATTTAGATTTATACACGGTGCTTTTTGATATTATTTGTGAACCTTAATAAATAATTTTCTTAAGTACATTTCATGTTATCGATATATTTTGCTTAGATATTCGCGTCTATTGAATCCTCAAATCCATAAATTTATTACGAGGCAAATGATTTTCTTAAATAATTAGATCACAAAAGAATATGATTTAATCAGGCCTAATTTATATGCCTGAATCGAGTACTAAGTGCATATACAGCCTCTGGTAAAAAGAAAATTTAAAGCAGAAAAGTGAATAAATAAAAATACAAAAAGTTAATTAATATTCGTATTTTTAGCAATAAACAAAAATAATTTTTAAATATTAAAAGCCTCGAACTTTATTAATTCTCAATATATTCCACATATGCAAATAAAAAAAGATATACAAATGATATAATATTTTGTATTATAAAGAAAGAAAACAGATAATCAGCCGCATCAAATATAAAAAATTAATTTTTTTGTAAGCCAGAGCTTGATATATTTTTATTTAATCTATAAAATTACCTATTCAATCATTATTTCTTGTTTTTTACATTGCTCTTTATCATCTAAAAAAATGTACCTGAATTTAAAAGAGAATGCTAATTTGGTATACAAATCATATTTCATTATAGACATATATCTTCTAATTTAGACGCAGTAACAGAATAAATCAGACTTTATTTTTTGTCCCTAATCATTTTAAAGCAAAATAAAGCTTAAGTTTTTCTAATTTTTTCATCATAAAATGATTTTACTACTTCGAATATCTTACCCTGATTTTATTTACATGATGGAGACTAATATAGTCAAAAATACGTAAAGCTATAATAAATACCGAATTTATCTTTAGTATATTTCTTTTTTATAGATTAAAATTAAATTTCAAAACAGTTAATTTTAGAAATCGATTTGACTATATATTAAACGCAGACAATTGTGCCTTGATGTTTTTTTTTGTTTCTTAGTTCATAAATTTCAAATAATAACAGATAGTATCTGCATATTATTTCTAAATTAAAAAAAATCAGAATCGTTTAAAAGAATTGCTACTTATAATCATACATGCTTCATAATAAAAAATCTATTTTTGTAGATTTGGTTATTTGATATATAGCTTTTAAAAGTTATCAATGTATAAAATATTCATTTTCATATGAATTATGGCTTTATCTAGACACCTAATTCGATTAAAATGCTCTTCTGTTTATTTTTGGTTTTTAATATGTTATCAATACCATATCGGTTGCTGGATACTATAATCCGATAAATAGGCATCAAGATTGACATGAAACATGATCTATAAAAAAGAATAAATCTCGCATAAAAATTGTTGAGAATGAATTTTTTTGTGACTTCACTTATATTGTTTAGTAACTATGCTTTTACAAATACAATCTTGAATCCAGGACTTACCCCAGACCAAGAAACAGCATTTAAGTTAGATCCGGCTGCAATAAGAGCGGGATCATATCCCTATTATTAATGAAGTCTTTTTTGTATTCGAATATCAGAAATCAATTAAAAAACAGGTTAGATAGATAAATGTGACTCTTTTACTTTTATGTATTTATTTTTTTATTTTAAATAAGGGCTGCGTTAATAGATTATTAATTCATGGGCAGTGTTTATAAAGAAAAATTGTATTATACAAAAGTTTCGTGTATAAAAAGGTCTTTTAAAACGCAAAAAATAAACTTTAAGCATCCTAAAAATTGATTTTTTTAAAAGTGACGTTGCATAATTTCTTTATCATACAAGATATGTTATTCTTTTTCTTAAGAACATCGTACTAATAACTTTATTTTTGGGTTTTTTTTATTAAAATTTTGCGCAGTTTTTCATATAAATTATATATGCGTAATAATATTTTAAGCTGAAATACAGCAATTAATATGCGTGATTAAAACAAAAATGAAATAAAATATCTATCAACAGTTTAGCTAAATGTATTGGAAATTTCTTAAATATATGCATTTTCAACGTAGAAATGCAAAGCCGCCATAAAATATATCTAAATAAAATCCAAACTTCTAGGGCATGCATAATAGTATTATTAACCTTAGTTTTCTATTACATATATTCATTTATTTATTCCCCAAAACTTTATTCTGTAATTTCGTAATAAAGTATTTAGAAATTAATTATTTGGAATATAACAAATCAATTTAGACCAGGAATAAAACTCGACTCTGGTTATATATGCGATACAGATTCGATGGCTTGAACAAATTTCACTTATTTTTTAACTGCACGTTGCACTATGCATAAAGCCAGTATTTAAAGAGTTCAAAAAAAATTAGAAACAAGGTGGGCTGTTCGCGCCAAATAATATCGCATCACAGCAAGAATAAATGAATTTGAAATAAAAATGAATTAAAAAATATTATGAAGAATTAGTTACGATTCGCTGATTTCCTTCTGTAAACTATTTCATGCGATATACCTGATGATAATATATAAATTTTGGATAAATAATTGATTAAATATTCTAATAATATAAATATTACTTTTAAATTGAATAAAAAATTTAAATTTCAGTGTTTCAAAATTTTAATAAATTTTCAAAAGATAAAAATTCATCATGTTAAATTATCGATATTAATTAATAGGTAGATCGTTTCTCAGCTATATTTGATATTTTTATATTCGACATTTGCATGCTTACAATATTTTCAGAACTGTAATGCAAAGAAGACACTATTTTTATATTTTATCGATTAGAATTTTAAGATTCAAAAAGATAATATTTGAGTCAAAAGTGATTATCTTTTATGTATAAATTTAATCAAGCCGTATTTTATATTTTGGGCTATCGCTTCTAAATGTTTAACAAAATGAGAAAAATTCAGGGAAGTTACCAATTACGCTATATAATTTATCAGATTTTTATATATAGAAAAATATAAATTTTTAAATTTTAAATAGGCTAGTAATATAAATATAAATGTTTATACATTAATCATAGACAAAAACTTCCTTTAATTAAAACCCAGTACCGCCTTTTCTATATTATAAAAGACATATAATTATATAGACATATAATTTTATATAAATTTTACCATTATTATGACATGCATTGGTGTACGTTTAAGATGAAAAATTTCTTTTATATATGTCTAAGAAAATTTATACCTGTTTCTCAATGTGATAGTATCGTTTAGAACTTCAATATCACATTAAATTTATTTTTTATTTATTAGATTTTACAAATACTTGCAATGTTAAACATATTTTATAAAGATTTAGACAATTTTTGACATATCGTCATCTATTTACCCTATATAGTAAATTTAGAGTTTCTCTACTTTTGGTAAAAAAAATAACATTTTTTAATAACAGTACAGGAAATATTTAGCAAAAAAAAGATATTATATTTTAAAAATAGAATACTCAGCTTGCGGAATGGCAAAAGCCCCTCCATCTTTATAGATTATTTAAACATTATTATAATAAAATCATGGATCATCTGCCTCTATCAAAAAACAGAATTAAAAACCTTTTCCTTTAATGAATGCGTCGAATATAAAAATTAAGCACAATTACAGCTAATTAAAATCTTTTCAAAGGCTAAATTTGACGGGTTTTGTCGGTACCTTATTAATGATTAGAGGTTTAAAATATTTAATTTTTCTTCCAATTAAATAATAAAAGAATTTCACATTAACTTTAGTAGACGCAATGCAATATATACCAACAAAATCCTACGATTACATTTTCGTTTTTTCTCTTGTTGACTGAAAATGAAAATCTTATTATTTAGATGCCATTTGGAAATTTAACAACTATTTACTGAATTTGATGGAGAAAAAAAGTCATTTCTGTAAATTCTCACTTTTATTATTGTTTTTGAACTTTATTTGTTTAGCAGATCAGCATCAAGCATATAAATATATGCTTGTTTGTCGTCCAAATTGTAAAATCGATATCCGAAAATAATTTGATCCATAAATTCAATTTTTTTACGGATTGAAGCTTAGAAAATAGTAATTCCATGTTTTTAAAACAAATTTGGATAAATATATTTTCCAAAAAAATTTTATACGAATAAAATTGTAATTATTACCTCAATTTCTTTTACAACTTTACAGAAATTCACAAAAAAATATGTTTATGATACTGATAAATATAAGTAGAAAAATTGATGCATTATTTAAAGCATAAATTAAAACAAGATGAATTCTTTCTCAGTTTATTCATAAATGATTAAAAAAATCACCTTTCTGATGAATAAAAATAATGATATGATCTTATAAATAGCAGTTTGACAATAATTTATCAAATATTTCTAGATTTAAATAGATATCATTTACAATAACATATGAGGTTAAAAAATACGCTTTTTCATAACTAAATATATTATATTTACTAGATAGTACCGTATATCGTGGGTTTCTGGCATATGATGCTGATAATATAAGCTGAAACAATAAAATTATTAATTTTTACACAATTTCAATATTTTTTTTTTATTTCAATAGATTTAGATGATACAAAGCTTATACAAAGAATTTTGCTTGAAGATTTATTCTCTAAAATTTTTTTGGATTTGATACTTTAAAGAGTTTGAGTAATTCGCATTTAGAACATCACACAAATTTGTTATTACTTTTAGCCTTTATTTTTTTTAAGCAAGAGATGTATTATATATTTTTATAAAAATTTCAGAAAGGATTTGATGACAGATTAGTTTAATAAATAAAATTATTTCCATTTAATATATATTAAAAAAATATGATTTACTGCGGTCACTTGTTTCTAATTTAAATTATTTGTTACAAAATTAAGATTCGAACCGAAGTCTATCTTTTTTTAATTTATGTGTGCTTTTGAAAGAAAAATTTGCTATTTTGACAAATATATTTTCAAAAGCAAAATTGTTTATATGGATGCAAATAAAACACCGGTGTTGGAATTCAAGATTTTGCAATATTAATATATAAATTTGAAACAAGTATTTTTATTTCAGCAGGTGCATTAGGACAGGTATGTATTTACACTTTAATATGAGAAAATTGATTTTTTTAATTTAAGTTCTAGATTTATACACTTAAATTCATGGCCAGGTGGTCGTTTGGGTACAAAGATACTTAAATTATGAAAAAAACCACATCTTAGTAGTAGAAGATGGGGGAAAAAATTCTTAAGAATAATTCTCTAAGTACCGTTTTTTAAAAAATATAAGATAAACATAAAAAGTATAAATCCTCATAAAACTACCATTAAAAATAAATAAAAAATAGGAACATAAAAAGTTTTGAAAAAGTTAGATCATTATTGAAAAGATAACATTATCATAAAAATTATATTTTAATATTTCTAATCGAGATTGTATTTTGGTTATGATGAGATGGGGTCTATGTTTTGTTTTTAACTAGATTCCAACAAAATCCGGACCAACCAATTTTGCTACTAAGGAGTGCACTTTTTTATATATCTATATAAACGCATTAATAATGTATTTTTAAACATAATTTTGTATAAACGTGTCTAAGTCTTACAAAAGAATTTCATATAACCTATTCTTCAATCAGATGAAATAGTAATTGGATTATAAAAATTATAGCAGATTATATAATTTTACAACTTTCTATATATATTCATCAACTTTAATATGATTTTTTAAATAGGTTTTTAGGTGTTTAATCTATATATAACTTTTGATTTCGATATCTTAAAATAAGATGATGCTTCAAATTACAATATTTAAGCAATAATCATTTTAAATTAATTTTCAAAGGTTTTTTTCATTATAAAAAAATGTACAAAACTATATATCGTTATGTACATATATTACAACATTCTTATTTTTTTTTAAGCCCATAAAACATAAAAATAAATTTATCAGCAATAATCCATAAAATTTGTGTCGAAAAAAGATTAGATTCGATCCATAAAAATATAAGACCTAGTGAATAAACTATTAAATATATGACAAATTGGTTTTGACTTTATGTTTTTATTTTAGAAGTATATAGGTCTATCATATAATTTTTAAAATAATATTTTGAAGGATATTTTAATTGTTGCTCACATCTTTCTTGTAATACAAAATAATAAAAAATAGAAGTAATGTTTAAATTTAGTTTTTAAATTTGCATGCACGTATAAATTTATTTTATAATAATATAAATAGTTATATTGTCTAAAAATATCGAACATATATTTATTTGATAATTATGCTCAATAAGACTCTTAAAATTTTTTTCCACATGAAATCAAATAATGCGCAGTGAATATTTAGTATTATTTAGCTAGGAAAAACAATAATACTTATGAATATTAAATCCACTTGAAAGATAGAGTTTCATGGTGAGAAAAATTGTACAAAATTTATTGTGAAATATTTAAAAATTTCTAAAACTGTTTAAAATTATTTACCTACACGATGCATTTCAAAACTTTATACAAGTATTAATATGCATTTATAAACTTATGAGTATGTTTTTTTCATTTCCGAATCGTAAGATTTCAATAAAATGTATTTTTGTACAAATAAAGTTTTAGCATAAGAATTATTACATTCTCACCCAACAAGCGAAAAAGGTTTTATTTTAACTATATCGGATGAGAACGAACCTATAAAAATTTTGTTTTATAAACAGCCGTTTTTCTTTATTAATACAATTAAACTTCCAAAAAAAATAATAGATGAAAGTAAACTAGAAATATTTTGTCTTTAAGAAAAGGCAAAAAACATATCTATGAGAGAGTAATATATGACGATGTACAGAATAAAAAAGCCACGTCTAATTGATTGGCTATAAAAAACAAAGTTGTATTTATAGAATATCAGATAGATGATCGAATAAAATATCTTATCGTTTCCACTGCGAATCCGTGATTTATATAGCTGAATTATCTAAATGATATAAATATGAAAAAAAACCAAAGAAGTAATAAATTTTTCACTTGTATAGGATACAGAGGTCTTCCTCACAGGAAAATCATTATTGCAACATAGTAAAAAAGCATTTAAAATGGTTAACCTATGCAACAAAATAAAGCATTTTCATTTTAATTCAAAAAAAGAGAAATAATGGAGTGCTAAGATATGACTATATAATATTCGTGCGAAATACAAGTTTCTAAAGTCAGATAAAATCCAAGCAACAGAATATAAAATTTTCATTTAAATTCAAAAAGAGAGAAATAATGGAGTGCTAATATATGACCATATTATATTCGTGCGCAATACAAGTCTCTTAAGTCAGATGAAATCCAAGCACCAGAATAAAAAAAAAATAAACTAACTGTGGTGAAAAAAAACTAGAATAAACACGGAATAAAGAATGACACGAAAGAAATGGCATTTCGTTGATGAAGAAAATTGACTTCAATAATTAATAAGAAAATACCAATATTGATAACGTAATAATTTTTTTAATAAGAAGATATGAAAGTTTGATTTATTATTGCTAGAACCTTTTCTAATTTACAAAAGAATAGCACGATAGTATGTCACAGTAAAAAATTTGATAGTGTGGATATTTAAAACTTAAGTCATATGTATTAAGGTGTTAGGAATGTATGCTAAAGCAGAAACATACCCACGAATAATAGGATTATTGAAAAAAAAATATGCGTCAAAAAGAATTGATTTGATTGTAATGTATAGATGATTGATCGAAAGCGGTATAAAATAGGTTTGTTTTATAGAAAAATCCAAAAAACAAATTAACCCATAAAAACATACTAAATAAAAACACGACTATAGAAATATTATCATTCAATTCATAAGCATATCTCAAATTAGATATCTTGGATCGTAGCTTTTATTAAAAAATAGTGAACATGGGACAGAAATATATAAATTCAAAAGGTATTATATTTATTGTAGGTTAATTTGATATAAAGCTCTATTATCTTGTTCACTAAAATTAAAAATAGCATTTAGAACAGATTTGGCTGATACTTCTTTCCATCTCGTCATCTTTACAATCTTAAAAAATAAAAATTCTTCACTGTATTAAAAATTAAATTTTTTCAATACTATTTATTGAGCATATGCTTCCATTTCGGTTTACATCCCGAATTCCTTAATATAAGACAAATGGTTTTTTGTAACCACCCCATTCCAAGTTATAACGCGTGCTAATATCCGTATTAACCATAAATAAAATTCTAATAGAATTTACTTTATTTATTTATGTTTTACTTCTATTACCTTTTAGGAAGTTCGCTTTAAACTAATAGGAACTATTGCTTAACTGATGCGTCTCTCTGTGGAACTCCCCCAGCACTCATTGTCACCCGTAATCACCGTGGATTGGGCCCTTTATCATAGGCGGCAGTCATTATGTGGAGGGAATGAGATTCTGTCTACTGTTCATCGCTAAGAGTTACAGTTACAAACACTCTACACTTACCTATATTCTTGCTGAACAGTGTGGGATCTTTTTCATTCTGGAGGCACATTTCAACGGCTTACACAGCCACCTCCTATTTCTCATGGCTTGTCAATGCTTTATGGTTTATCTTAGATTGTTCACTGGCCGCCCCCTTGGGTATTTTTCTTTAGAGTAAATTCGTTTCGGAAATTAGCGTGGGGCGGGTGTAAGTGGAACCCGCGACCCCTCACTCTGGGGTCCGACTTGTAAACCACTCAACCATTCATCATAATAAAAAGATATTTATTATTTTAAATACAACGGTATAAACTTCGATCATTTTGTTATTAAACAAAGTATGGTGAATTTAAACATGATTAAATAGAATTACTAATATTTAGGATACAATAATAATCTATAGTGAATTAATAATATTTGAAACAAAAAATCATATAGTTTTTTGTGGTGAATTTGTCGATCAATAAAAAATCGCACTTTCTAAAAACTCAAAATAGCAATTATTGTGTAGCCACAGTTAAGGTTTTTTTTGTTTAGGATAAAATATATTTGGCAAAGGATGAATTTTTTAATTGCTGATAATTTTAAAACATCAACTTACTATTTCAAATTTTCGAATAATTATTTAGGGACAATCCTTATTTTAAAATATATAATTTAGCTATTTTTTTAGATAAATGTTATGAAGCTTTCTTTTTTTTTGTCCACGTAAGAATGAATTTTCTTGTTGCAAAATTCGCATCAGCCAAAATTTTTAATGTAAATATAATATTATTTAAGTATTATACAATTTTTGCAATATATTTACTTTTCAAAAAAGAATTATTATTTTTTATTTTTAATCCAACTAATAATAATGAGATTAAGCCATGTATTTATAAATCAGAAAACCAGTTTTTTAAAATGAAAAGATTCTGGATCATTTACAGTGAATACTTTTATATTTAAATAAATTATAAATTAGAAGAAAGATTTTTCAAGTTATTAGAGCACATACAAATTTGTAAGAAACATATTTCACTTGCGGAAACAAATAAACACGTATTGACATATTAACTTCTCTTTAATTTGACATAAATTAATATTTTTTAATGAATTTCTTATTGAAATAATTATCAAAGATCCTATTATTGTTTGTATTTTTGATCAACCCTTAGAAACTTAATATTATTTCTGGATCATATGTCAAAAAAATTAATTAAAAGACCATTTCATTTAATATCAAATACACAAACAAAACACCAGTATTACAATTTTATGCAATATCACTATACTAACCCTTTCCTAAAACCACCAAATTTCACACAAATAAATTAAGCAATCTTATCCAAATAAATATAAACCACGACAGATTTTAACAAATCCCAAAACCATCTAAGACTGTCTTTAATAAATTAGTGTATCTATAAATATGGTTTCTTTTTTTAGAATAAATCATGAATGACTTCAGTTTATATATTTTTGTAGATTGTGTGTATGCACGATTTTTATTTGATAGTGAGATCTTGTGTGAGCGGGATTTCAGTAAACGTGCTTTATTTTTGGATAAGTTTTTGTTTTGTAGTAAGTGTGGTTGTGTTTTTGGAAATAATGGCTTTAAATGTTTATGTGAAAAGACAGGCAATATGTATTCGTGTAAGTTTATTGTTGTTGATGATACTCATTATTTGTGCAGTAAAGAGGATTCAATTGAGTATAATATTGCCAAATTATTCAACTTAGAGGATTATAACACCATATATAGTGATGGAATAAATATAAAATCTGATCGAGCCATAACATCTTATACAAAAAACCTTGAAGATTATAACACCATATGTAGTGAAGGAATAAATATAAAATCAGATCAAGAAATAACATCTTATACAAAAAACCTAGAAGATTATGAAACTATAGATAGTAGCAGAATAAATATAAAATTAGATCATGGAATAACATCTTATGCTAAAAACCAAGAAGATTTCAATTTTATAGATAAAAAACAGGATAATAGAAACATAAATTCTGTTTTTAAACCTGATTTAGTATATTCAGAAACGATATGTAAAGCAAAAACCAATCATGTTATAGGTATAATAGATTCAAAGAATTACTTAGTGGAAAAGGATAATAATAAGACTAAAGAATCCGTGGACGAAGATAGCAGTATATCCACTATACATACAAATGAAATGAAAAAAATAGCACAAGATGATTTGAAAAAATCCGACAAAATAGATGCTTGTTTTTTTAAACAGAGTAATGTTAAAAAACCTGGCAGAATTCTAGATTTGAACAAATACCCTATCAAAAACAACGAATATATTAAAGGCATAAGTAAAGATATATATTATTCTCACGATTTAAATCTAGTAAAAAAAGGTGAGCAGTGTAAAAATCAAAGTGAATATAATTTAACTTCAAATAATATTCAGCAAAATGATCTTCCATCATCTTTATTTTCTATAGATCCTAATACAATTTGCAAAAATATTCAAAAACACAATTTTTGCCATGAGTTCATTACTACAAACATCTGTTCACATTCTAATGATGTTTTGTGTGGGTATTTAGGATTAAGTCAAATCTCAAAGTTTTTGGTTCATGAGAACGGCATCTTTTATGAACTTTGTGGTGATGTACTTGAAGAAGAGACGAATGAATACAAATCTAAAAGATCCACAGAAACTAAACATACAATGAATAATTCGTCAAATATGTTTGAAAATGAATTACAACAGGTTTATGATTTACAGGAGGTAAAAGACGCACGGAAATTTATATCTTCTTCAAAAGAAAGTACCAAAGAAAAATTTGGTTCTTATTCAAATATCACTTGCCGAAAACACATTCCAAATATTCTAATACAGAAGAATGATGATGGTGATTCTAGTTTAGACGATCCATTTAAAATTTTTGATATACATAGTAAAAAAAATAGTGATGGTGGCACGAATTTAGAAGAATCATCGAAACATTCTATTACGTTTAGTAAACATAATAATAGTATATCTATTTGTGAAGGAGCATTCGCCAATACTAATGTACCTACTAAATATAATGATAGTTTGCCTTTTTTAGAAGTATCAGTCAGAGATTCTAATAGACTTACCAAAAAGAATATTAATAGTGGCTCTATTTTAGATGATAAATTTAAAAATTCAAATACACTTATCAATAAGAATATTAACAGTGGCACTATTGAACATGGAAATGAAATTTGTAGTTTAGATGCCCGTAAATATAAAAATTTCAATATAATAGAAGATGATGCAAGATTCATACAACACGAAAATGAATCTTTTCACCCAAATACATCTGAATGTACTAATATTTGTAAAATAGAAGATCACGGTAAATCAATCGAATATACTAATATCCAGAATAAAGATAGAAAGTCTATATACACATGCAAGAGTATCAATAATAGCAAAAGCAACCATTCCAGTGATAATCAGAAAAAGAAAACAGGACCATCAACCACAACCCAAGGGCCAATCCGAAAAATCCAATTTAATATATCCACGAAATTAGCATCCAATTTAGACAAAACAGAGCATAGTAAAGTATATGAAGAAGATTGTAGCCGATTATTCGAATCGATGGGTATTTTAGATAAAAGTGATGGAGCTATGAATGATGTAGTTAATAGGTATAATTTACAGAATGAGAATGGTTGTTTGGTAAATTTAGGGACGGAATCGAATTTGAATGACTTTAAGAGTAATTTATTTAATGATTTTGGAAGTGGATCAATATATTCTGCTGGGGGAATGGGTTTTAATGGTATATTAGATGATAATTTTAATGGTTTAAATAACATTGATCTTGATTTATATAATACTATATCAGGTAATAATTTCAATTGTTTACATACTATTGATCTTAGCTCTAATAATATGTCATTAGCAGATAATTTTGATCATCTTCTAAACATCAATAGTTTAAATGATAGTGGTTGTACAAATAAGGAAGAAATTGGTTATAATATTGATAGTAGACCAATACTTAATAATAAGGTAAATAATAGAACTATTAATGATAGGCAAATAAACAATAATGACGAAACGACAAGTGACATTAAAAATAGACAAACAATTCATCCACACGAAACAATTAACAACACAAAACTTATAAATAATAGGGGAATGACCATTAATTCGGAAAAACAAGAAGATATAAGTAAATATGATTGCATGAAAATAACTAATTGTGAATGGAAAAATAGAGAAGAAGATATGAGTAAATATGAAAATGCAGAACTGACTGGTAATCCCATACAGATCCTTATTGATGACAACACATTTAAAGAAAAAAATATCGGTTATGATATTAAACCAGCTTCCCATAATGATTTAAAAAATAATAATGAAGATTTTCAAGGCTCTGAATATAATATCTGTCCCAAGATGTATAATTTAAACAACAATGATGTATTTAATCCTAATACTCGCATTATATTTAGTCCAAATACTCGCGATACATGTAATCCTAATACTCGCGATACATGTAATCCAAATAATAACGATACATGTAATCCAAATAATAACGATACATGTAATCCAAATACTCGCGATACGTGCAATAAAACAGGTTTTCACCGTTTTAACACTAATAATGGTAGCATTCATCACACAGTTCCATTGAGAAGCAGTAATTATAAAGAGAAGCTATCTAAAAAAACATTATCAAATAATAATGAAAATCGTTGTGGTTCTAGCACAAACTTAACAAAAAAAAATTTAAAAACCACAATCGACACCATTATAGATCACAACATGAAAGATAAACATGCTTGTAAAAGATTTGTGACACTAAACCATGATTTTTTGTTTGTGGCTTTTAATAACCACAAGATCTATGGTTTGGAGTATATGAGAAATAATGATAACGGCAATAATTTTTCGCATATTTTGTACACAAAGAAACAGTTGAACGGGGAATTTGATGATGATATGAGTATATGTGATGTAGAAAACAAGATAAATGAAATAAATTTTCTTTTAACAGATAGAAAATGTAAAAATGAAGAAAATAGGTTTGAAAACATCGATAAATGTATTCCATGTAAAACAAACACATGTGATATGGATTCTAGAAATCGCATAGACGAAGATATTCAAAAAGCAAAAAAGGATACTTTACATAATTTTACTTTACATGACTATACTTTACATGACTGTACTTTACATGACTATACTATACATGATGATACTGGGTATGAAAAAAAACAAAAATACAATTCGGAAACCAAATTTAGTTTTCCACGATACCTAAAAAAACGAAGTAATTTTGAACCTATATATTGTGACACGGAATCAACAAATTTTGAAACAGAAAATATATATGATAACGATGGTGTTAACAAGAAAGAGAAAGAAAATATAGATAAAGTACCTAGCTTTTACGATATATACTTGCTTAATAATACAAAGAAAAAAGATTCGCTAGCCCTTGATAATTTTATAAATAGTATTGATTGTTGTGCTGATGAATTAAAAAGGAATATCAGACATCTTAAACCTTTACTACATAGAAACCAGAGTAACGAGTATAAAATTAACGATAAACACCTTACCAATGTCAATAATTCACATGATAAAAGAACCTTAATTGATTTACTCTTTCCTAAAACCATGAAATATCATAATGATGTGATTGATAGAAAGTATTTCAAAAGTATTTTTACTGAAATAAAAGATAAATATACTATTGAAGAAAATAGTACAATCAATAATAATGATATAAATGTTGCAAATTGTATGGGAAAACAATATGAAAATCCGTATTTGTCATGTTATCATTCTGAGAATAATAATAGTAATAATAATCATATCGATTGTACATATAATAAGAAAAATCACTTCAGTTCAAATTCATCAAAATACCATTCTGATATGTATAATAGTTATATAATGGGCACGAATGTTAAGGAAAATCAATTTGAAAATCCAAATCCTTTAAAATACCATTCTGATATGTATAATAGTTATAATATGAGCACAAATGATCACAAAAACCACTTAAAACACCCAAATCCATCAAATTATCATAAAGAGGATAATTTTGATATTGATTACAACAAACCAGCACATCAAAATGGCCTTTTAACTACAAATCAACCTAGTTTTATCCATATGAAAGACAAAAATCACAACACCATGGATGCAAAAGCCGATAATAATATTTATTGCCCGTCTTTTTTCAAGACAAAAATAGGAAAGATTAGTACTTTTAATTTAATAGAATCCAATACGAGAAACCATGATATATATTCTAAAGAAGAGTCTAAATATAAAATCGATGAGAATTTTATTGAATATGGGAAAATTAAGGACGATGATAAAAAGTATATGAGTGAACATTTGTATGATATAATTAATAATACAGAAGAAAAAGGAAAGAATGCAAAGAAAAACAATAATAAAAATGTACATGGAGATAAACAAAATATACTGGCTAGAAATAAAGAAAATATTGAAAATAAGATGCATATAAAAGATGGATACATGGGTTTATATGATGATTCATCTAATAAGGAAAAGACTAAGATTTCTCAATATTCTACTGATAACATAAACCAAATTCCGGAGGATGAAAAATATATAGTTTGCAACAAAGAAAACCAGATTCATGGTAGTAAGCTAGGAAATATAAATATTGAGAATCAAAGTGATACTGATAAGAGCATATCTAGGCTAGAAAAAATGAGTACTGTGCATTTGTATAAAGAAAACTTAAGTAACATCAATGATAAAATAAAAAATATAGAAACAAACAGTATAATAAATGAAGATCTGCTTGACGAGGAATATATTCACAATAAATATAACCAGAAAAACAATTTTCCTATAGATGATATGGACAAGGAAAGAAATATTGATGAAAAAAAATTAAGAAAAACCAATTCGATAGGTGTTATAGAGGAATATCATAATAATTTCGAGAAGAGAGCCAATACAAACATTGATGAGTGTAATATTGATTTTAAAACTAAAATTGATAATGCCAGAACGACTACAAATGACTGTAGTACAAGAAATTTTGAAAACATGATATATAATACCAGAACGGCTACAAATGATCGTAGTACAAAAATTATAAATATGATTGATAATGCCAGAACGAATATAAATGATCGTAGTGCTAATTTTGAAAACATGACCAATAATATCAGAACGACTACAAATGATCGTAGTAACAATTTTGAAAACATGTCTAATAATACGAGAATGAGTATAAATGACCACAGTACTAATTTTAAAAGCAGTATTGATAATACCAGAATGACTATAAATGATCATAGTGTTAATTTTGAAAACATGATTAATAATACTATAACAACTGCCAATGACAATTTAAATAAGTTCGAAAAGGGGATTAATATTGGTGATAATAATAAAGAAAATAGAAACTTCCCACCGACAATGATAAGTAAGGTTTATCCTGCCTCTGTATTTACATCGCAAATAATGCCTTTTATAACCAAACAAATCTTCAAAGAAAAATACATTTACAACCCAATAAACAACACATACGTCGAAAAAATGACATCATTTCCACCACCCCAAAAAGAATTAGACTTCAACATAATAATATCAAACATAGAAAACAATATGGACACACGAACAACATGTATGATAAAAAATATTCCAAACAAATACACCCAACAAATGTTAATAGAAATGATAAATGAACACCACGAAGGATGCTTTAACTTCATATACCTTCGTATGGATTTTAAAAATAAATGCAACGTTGGTTACGCTTTCATCAATTTTGTAGACTGCGAATCTGTAATTTCATTCTATAAAAAAATTAATAATAAAGGATGGAAAAAATTCAGATCCAATAAAATAGCCAAACTCACTTATGCTAGTATTCAGGGTATCGATAATTTGGTCAGAAAGTTTAGAAATTCTAGTATCATGTTCGAATCTAAAGAGTATAGGCCTAAAATGTTCTATGTTGATGGACCAATGAAAGGTAAAGAAAATAATGACGGTATAAACGAATAGATACGAGTTAATAGACAGAGTTTTGAAAATATTATTCAATAACGAGCTTATATATGTAGATAAACAATAAAGAATAATTAATTTATAAACAATTGAATATGTGATGGCAACGAAATACTATTATTGTTTGATAAAGTTATACAAAAATATTTAATAACGAGTTTATAATGTAGATAAACAAACACGAATAATTAATTTATAAACAATCGAATATGTGATTTTAATGAATTGATAAGCAGGTATTAAATATACCATAAAATAATAATAGGACATTAAATTACTTACAGTTTAGAAAAAACCGATTTAATTTTTTTAAAACATTAAATAATAAAAATTTTGGAAATACTATTGATAATTTCTTGACCCTTGAAAAACTTCAATAGAAAATACCTTGTTCGAATCGATTATTAAACATGATCAAAAAAAGGAAAGGATATAATAATCGGTATGTTAAATAATTAAATCAAACAGACATTGCGAAGCATCGAACATCATTTTAAAAATAATGTAGATTATTTATTTATGAGCATATGAATGATATGCATCGTTTTGAGAACAAGGTTTTTAGTAAGTATATGAATTATATTCAATGGCATGTAAAAATTAGTAAAATTGATTTGAATCTGGACTAAAATAATAAAATTTTATTTCTAAAGCTTTTCTAGAATACTTCTTGCTTTATTTATTTTAAAAATTGTCAGTATTGTTATTTAACCTTAAATTAATTATTCTTTTGTATCAATATTTTGAAATTATTGATGTTTTTTATCAATATTTATTATAAATCTTACATTCACGCTTATATTGCAAAACTATTTTATAATATTGCCATGTAATTTATTTGCCTTTTATTTGTCTCTATGTCTTGTTAGAAATTCAAAAAAGACATGCTTATTTTAAAACAATTTATTGAAATTATTTATGCCGTCTATCTTAATACACTTTTCGAAACTTTACTTGACTCTTTAAAATAATTCTATCATACAAAATTTTCTATAAAAAAATTAAGAATTTACTTGTTAGTTTTAACATATTAATCTTTCAATAACCAAGAAAAACTTTAGATGACTCTATAAAGTAGTTATATCATAAATTTGTGTGTCAAAAATAATATATGCGAATTTACTAGTTCGTTTTAACTTATCAATCTTATAATAACCAAGAAAAACTTTAGATGACTCTATAAAGTAGTTATATCATAAATTTGTGTGTCAAAAATAATATAGGCAAATTTACTAGTTGGTTTTATCTTATCAATCTTATAATAACCAAGAAAAACTTTAGATGACTCTATAAAGTAGTTATATTATAAATTTGTGTGTCAAAAATAACATATGCGAATTTACTAGTTGGTTTTAACTTATCAATCTTATAATAACCAAGAAAAACTTTAGATGACTCTATAAAGTAGTTATATCATAAATTTGTGTGTCAAAAATAATATAGGCAAATTTACTAGTTGGTTTTATCTTATCAATCTTATAATAACCAAGAAAAACTTTAGATGACTCTATAAAGTAGTTATATTATAAATTTGTGTGTCAAAAATAACATATGCGAATTTACTAGTTGGTTTTAACTTATCAATCTTTTGATAACCAAAAAAAAAGCTTTAAGTAGCTTAATAAATCAAAAATCTGTCAAAAAAACCTTATATATTTTTTGATATAAGCCAATGAATCGATTATATAATTGTTGATGAATGTGGTATTCTTATGAATTATGCAGTTTCAAAATTTTGTAATATTCTTATCAGTTTATATTAAAAGCTTTATTTATGGTATCCACAGGAACTATTTTTTATTTTCTTCACAATAAAAATGATCAATTGTTCTATTTTGATATTTTATGATATTTCTGAATCTTAAACTCGCACGCTAAAATGTTATTCCAAGTATACAAACTATATAATATACAAAAAAAGAATAATAATTCAGTGTATTATTATTTAATAAGCCTAAAATATTCTTTGTAGTGATGTAGAGTATTATATAGGCTTTTTATTAACATTAAAATCGATTAAAAATTACAATCATGCCAAATAGCAACCTTTATTCTTATATTTATGGAAATACAAAGGTATTCGATATATATTCTATTTATAACATAAATGTTTGGGAAAATATAAAGAAATGCTTATTGAGCACAAAATTGATACTGAAAAATTCCATTCCCCCTTTTTTGTTTATGTGCACAAAAGAACTAAAATATAGAAAGAAAAAACAGACATTAAAATTCAATCGGTTCAATAAATACATTTAATTTCATAATATTAAAAAAGAACAACGGATAAATTCATACTTCAATAATGTGCCAGATAATATTTATTGCCTCGTTTCAGCTAAGTATCCCGAAATCATATTTTTATTTTTTCTTATTATAAAATACAAAAAAAAATGAATCGTATATGACCCTTAAATTACTTTTTAAAAATTAAATTTATTCACTTTTAAAATCCTTTACTGAATCTCAATCGACAGACGGAACTTTTTATGTGTCTGATTTTTTCTATTAGATTTGTTTAAATTACCCTCTTAAAGATAAAAAAAAAACTATAACCATAGTGAGACTAGGAGATAATATAAAGAAGTAGTTTTGTTTTATTTGCTTAGAAAATATTTGAATGCTGAACTGTAAGAATGAACTAAGATGTAATAGATTTATTGCCCAAAAGAAGAACCAGTACTTATATCAAAAGCTCTAAACACATGCCCCATCATTTAAATTTAACAATATTTGGATTTATTTGATTGTATTTTATCTGTTGTAAATAAATAAAAATACATAAACGATTTTGGCTTTGATAAGAAAAACAACTTGGTGTGCGAAAATTATTGATGGAAATGTAGCAAGAATTTTATGGGGATGAGAAAATAAATTCGGTGATCATAGTATGATTATAGAAGCTGATGGATGTAAATATATTCGAGGAAACAGACTAGGTTTCATGTGGGTGTTAAGTATGGTAGTGACATATGAAATAAGAAAAATGCTACTTTTCCCGTCTATAAATCAAATACAAATACAAAAACATGATCAAATATCAATAATAAACATCTTCTTAAAGATTCAACACTAAGCATGTATATGTGGAGGGGCTTTTAAACTTTAACAGCACATTGTTAAATCATGAAACAGCAAATCATAGCTTTATGCTTGTGAACCATGCAAATCGAGTGCACACCGACACTATGCAAGGCTTCTGTCACGATTAAAATAATTGATAACAAAAACATATAGACCACGCAATAAACATGACATTCTATTTTATATTCATATATTATTTTTTTGTTAGTTAGTAAATGTAATTACCGAATTATAACTTGGTGTGCTAAATAAAATTGGGTTTTAGAAAAATATTTCAGGACAGGACGTCAATACGGCATGCTAGAGAACCAACTCTTGCTCAATCCTTAATTCTAAAGTATCAAAAATAAAAAATGTAGAATTTAAACTAAAAACACCTCAAAAATAATAATGTGTGTTCCTAAACTTTCAAACATTAGAAAGACCCAGAAATATTGTTGAATAATATTTACGCCAGCCTAATCTTTGTCCATCAACTTCATCTAAAATCCAAATCCTGTCTATATTTTTGACATCCAACATTTGTTAAATAATAAAAGTTACAAACGCATATTTTTTGAATTGGTGATCCAATTTCTTATAGTCGTTTAAGTTGTCTACTGAAATTTTTTACCGCATTATAAAACCATAGCTGTAAAAAATAAAAGAAACGATTGGTGCAATTCTCGGACCCTTTAAAAATAATTTAGATTCTAAAAACCTTTTATTTTCAACAGTGTATTAATATGAAATTTAGCAGCCAGATTACGTTTTTATCAGGATAATTATTTTTAAACTAGATATTTCAGATTTATTTTTTTATACTTTAGATTGTATTTAGTCACTTTATCCGTCATTATCTTAAGTTCAAATATTTTTAAAAAGTAAATTATGCATTGAAGACATTTCATATAATGAAATGATTACTATATTTAGCTACACTTTCATCTATACTGCTTCAACTATTATATTCGAGAAAAAACTTCTCAATATGATAATTTATTTTAAAAATTAATGAGCCCTAATTTTTTGTTTGCTTTGTTAAGTTAATTTAAGGCTTTCCTGTATATTATATATGTCTATATATTGTGGAAATCATTCAAATTCTATTGTTTATGCTAATATTTTAGACATTAATTTTTTTATAATTGTAACCTGAGCTCAAGACTATAAAGAATTACATTACGATTTCTTTTATTACAGATAAAATAGAAAAATTTAGATTTTAAATTATTACTTTTATTAAGGATGACTAACTTTTTACTTATAATTCGCAGTATAGTATTTCTATTCATACTCGTAACATTAGAATTTTTTCGAAGGCTTTGTTGTAATTTAATTATTATGATTTTCTTTGCTTTTCTTGTATACAAGGTAGTTGTTCCATCGCAGAGATTTATTATATTGAATATCATAATTTAATGTTTAATTATTTTTAATAATTATATTTATTTTAGATGTTTTTTATATCGATAATACATGATGTTTTCTATTAATTTTATGATTTAATAATCATCATATTTTTTTGCTCTACATGAAAGCTTAATATTTAAAATATAAAAAAAGATACAGTGGAACCAAGTGTACATAATATTTTATGAACATATAAAAGTTTTAATAGTACACATAAATATTTTCAATTAATAAAATGTATTTGGAATTCGAACATGAGTTTAATTCGTAGCATTAGCCTATTAAATTACCATTCATAAAAATGATGTACATTTATTGTTATTTTTGTGTCTATTATAAAATAAAATATATTTTTGCAATAATTTATGATTTTACCACTTATTTTTTTGGTATCTAAATGGCTCCTTGCCTATAAAAAAAATAAATATTTATTCACTTTTTTTAAGCATAATATTTTCGATCAGTTAATCCTTAAGTAATAATAATGATTTTTTAAAGTGATGTAAAAGCTTTTTATTTTCAATTTATATAATTTGATTTTATTATGTACAAAAAATAATTTTTATATTTTTAATCGTATGATTTGATTTGATACGATTTTTTATTTTTATAAATTATAAGAAGTAAAGGTTGATTTAATTATATATATTCGGTAGTATTTATCCCTATAATTCGATATATTCTATGTTAATTTTATGTATATATATACGGAACACATTTAAATAAAATAAATTTATTGTCGAAAATATATGTTAAAATCTTGATTTTAGCGTATTTAACACGAAGAGCATAGTCATAGGTTGCGATTAGATCAACCCGAAAAATGCCTATATATTAAGAAATCAACAAAAAACCCAAAATATTTCGAAAATAAGTTCCTTTTTTTTTCTTTTAACTTTGTATTATATAATGTATATTTGCAATATTGGACATTTAATTCTAGTTTCTATTAATTAATATAACTTATTTATAGAAAGACTTTTTTTTTATGATTATTGACCATTGAATTATTTATACAGCAAAAGGTGAGACCAAATTCTTCCTATAAAATGTAATTTTAAAAAAAAATATTTAGTTGCTATTTAATACCTTTAAATGAATTGAATTGTTGCAAAAAAGATCGTGATCATAGCTATATTTTGTAAAAAACTAAAATGATACCATTTGAGTTTCTATATTATAAACACAAATTTAAATTCCATATGCACACAAATTGTACTCTATGATCACGTGAATATAATTATTGTTATGTTTTATGCTTCTTAAATATCTTATTAAATAAATTTAAAAGAAAATGCGTACAGACTAATAGCTTATCAAATAAAAGTATAACAATTTTATTCCGTATGCGAATTATAGGGTGCAAATATACACCTAGGGCAAAAGATCATAGTTAAAAAATGGCTACATTAAACGGTTCGATTTTAAGAGAATACATTCATGTCATACCAATAAGAAAAAATATTTGCGTTTTAGATTTGACCACTTAGATACTTTAACTTTTACGGGGAAACATCCACATTATGCAAACAGGGGAAAAAAATTACTAAACATACTTCAGTGATATACCTAGTTTTTTAGCCTCATAATTAGTGTATTATTTAGTTAGAAGATTTATTTTACTGGAGTCATTCTAGCATCTACTGCAGATAGGCGGTATTTATTAACTGTCTGATAATTTACAATTCTCTGCAAATAAAACCATGATGACTTTTTTAAAAACACTATAAATTATCTATACAGATTTTTTGAGATAATAAATTCTTTATAAAAAGTTATTTTATAACGAAATATCAATATAATCTGCCGGATGTACACAATACCCCGCAATTTCTGATCTTACCATAGTTTACGCTAATAAATACAGTTAAAATGTAAATAATTATATGTTTGATTGTTTTTTCAGAAAATTTTCGAATAATTTATAAATCTTTTGAAATTTTTAGTTTATGAAAATTTATTTCAAAGTTTTTCCGACTAAAAATTCAACTACCAATTTAATTTAAATAATGTATAAATATTAAAAATGTATGTTAGAGTTTAAATAATAAGATATTATCAAGATTCAGATTTTTTCGCTTAATTACTCTACATTCAAATATTTTAATTTTCACGAGAATTTAGAAATAAATAAAAAGAGTGAATTTTATAAACCAGTTTTTTTCTTTATGGTTAATTTTTCAAAAGTAACGTAAATTTGTTCAACCTAATCTTTAAACTGGATTTTATAAAGCTGTTTATTTATTTTTTAGACACTTAAATTTGTTCAACCGAAACTCAGGGTTGAATTTTATAACGCTGTTTATTTAATTACAGGATATTTATTTTATTTTTAGATTCAAAAGTTGTTCAACCAAAACTCAGCTTTGCATTGTTATTGCGCTGTTATTCTTTTTAATTAGAGCAACTTAAATTTATTCAACCAAAACTCAGGATTGAATTTCTTCAATATAAACTTTTTTAATCAAGGATTAAAAGATTTTAGTTGTTTGTATTTGTTCAAGCAAAAATTTAGAGAGCTTTCTAAACATATTCTTTAATATTTCATATCCACATGATCTAGGGTATTATCTTCTTTTATTACTTATTAATTCAATAGTATTCCTGTAATTTTTTAAATATAAGTAGTTACAATAAGCAATCTAACCATATTGATAAATTTAAAAATTACTATTTAAAATTATTTTATTTGGTGACTGAAATGCAGCACATCAATAATAAATTCTTCACTCCAAAAATTTAAGTGTATTAAAATCGAATTTATAAAACTCAAATATTCAATTAATTATCCCATCAAATCAAAATGAAAAACTTTGAGCCACGAAAAAATTTATTATTAATTAAATCAACAGCAGAAACGCCACAAATTTTCAAAGATATCCAAAAAATTCGATCACAAACATTCGTATGCCACACCAAAGAGAAGTCAAATTACTTTGATGAAGGAATATCAGCTGAGCATCTTTTAATAAAACGAGATTGTGCATTATTTATCCAGTATGTATCCAATAGAAGCAAAAATCAAATGAAAAAGCTTAGAGCCAAAGAGAAAATAAACGCAAATATGGATAAGACCACAAACGATTTGAATAAAATTGAAGGTGATATTGAAAAGAATTTAAATACAATAAATAATAGTGAAATTGGTTCAGATCAAAAAATAATCATGGGTAGACAATATAATGGACAACTAATAGATTTAATAGAATTTAAGATCAACGAGTTTAAAAGTATGTTCCAGATTTTAAAAGAACAACCAAATATTCATGCAACTGAATCGAATTGTGGATATTTTACTGTTTTCGTTGGTGTCGAAAATGAACGGACAGTAAATTTGTTGACAGATATCTTTTCTCAAAAGAGTAATGAAGTTTGTCTCGAGTTCATTAATTATGCTTTGGTTATTAAACAAATAAATTCTACTGTGTCTGAAGAGAATAAAATAACTGATGATCCTGAGAGACAGCCCGCTAATATAGCTAATAATGATACAAAAATCAACATTGAAATAAGTTTGAATTTGATTAAAGAGAATGAATTAATAAGAACAGGACCAATAATAAATTTAGGCATCAGTCGTTCTTGGTTCTGTGCAACTGAAATTTTCAATAAAGCCTGTGAAAGAGAAGATGTTAAGAAAAAGAAAAATATATCTGTCAATCAAATCAAAGACACTATTGGAACATTACATCTGGAGAAACAAGATTTAAAAGAAATTCGTTTGAAAAAAGGAAAGAAGTATCGCAGAGTAGATCTTAAAACAAACACTGATACACCTAATGATCAATAAATTTTCTATTATTAATTTCATTAGTATCTTTTTAGTCAACATTTCGTTTCATAAACCATATCATTATGTTTTTTATAGGATTTATTAAGGTTAAACATTCGAAAAATATTATTTTTTATTTATGGGTAAAATTTTGATTTGACTTTTATATTTCCTCAAACAGATTGTGTCATACAATACGTGTGCTAAACTTCATCAATATCTTTTACTAACACCTTCTCTGCCGTGTCCGCATTGATACCGCTTTTTTTCTCGAGATTATTGGCTTAAGAGTATTTCTCAATCCCATGGTTTGCAGATATGCCTCGACTTCGTTGGATATCACAAGTTTTTTCAATAATTCTTGTGGAATTTTGTATCCACCCATCACATGTTATTACAAACATAACATATATAATGTTTTATGCAATATAATCCATGTTTGATGCCTTTTAAAGCAGTATTAAGGTTGAATTATAAAATACTCAACTTCGAATCTTAGTAAAATTATTGAAGTTTTGAATTCACCACGCCCATTGGCATTTTCAGATTAAAAAACTATCAAATAATACCACTTATAAAAATACACAAAAAACAGGTAAGCTGTCACATGTCAAGAGAAAGCCTTTGCTTTATAAAAATACCCTTGTTTTGGGGCTGAACCAACTTAATTTATTACACAATTCAAGCGCAAGTTACCAAGTAAGTTTTTAGCATGAGGGATATGTTTTACCGAAGTGTTGACACCATTGACATTATATATTAAGATTTTTCTCAGCAGATATTTTTTAAAATTCTTAAAGTATATTAAAAATAAGCCTTTTAGAAAATAAATTTCTTTATTCAGCAAATAGAATGGTAACAAAAATACCTTTTTCCATCATGATATGAGATGCAGTGGTTGCAAGATACCATAGCTGCATATTTATAGCTTAGAGATACAAACAGACAGAAAAAATACGCACAAACGATAGAAACGAAAAAAACACACAAAAGAATAAAACTTGAGACAGAATATGTATTGAATAGACTTTCAAAAAATAAGTTAAAAAGATAAATTTTTAAGTTTTGCAAGAAAATTTAGACGGCAAAAAAATGAATTAATACATAACTAAATTCAAGATCTTTCTAATATAAAAGATTACCAAGAAGAATTTCAAGATGACAGGCAGATAAAGCATATAAATAATTTTTTATTAGAGTAATCTACAGTTGATAATGAACTAGTTTAAATTGCACAATTTTATTTTAATCCACAAAATTTTTTTATAAAATGCACACTAACTATTAACCGCCAAACAATGATATTATTGTATTTAGTTAGAATTTTTATAGTTTATTGACTTCTATAGTATAAATTCAATAAAAAAACAGATCAAACCTTTTATTTCAAGCAAAATTGGCAAACAAAATTAATTCATTCTTATTTTTAAATATGTGCATATTTATACATTTTCTACTATTTCAGCTTTTTATATGAAATAGAATATTTATACAAACTTTATGTTAAGGAGTTAAAAATCCCGGAAGATGCAGAAGCAGCATACAAGCTCTAACACACGGTAAGATACTTGAACTCATATTAATTAACAGAAGAAGAGCAGTTGATGTAGAAAGATTAAAGGAAGGTGTCAAAAGATGCATCAAGAAGCTGTGCAATATTCCCAATATGCAGGTTACGTCTAAATAGACAAGATTGATATTAAGAAAATTAACCCACAAATAAATAAAGTATACACAAACTTTGTATTTGAAATGAGCTTAAGATGTTAAAAGAAGTAGAGGCATATTTTCAAACTCTAGGATCGATAAACAATTTTAACTGATAAGTATTGAGAGAAAAAAGAGGTGCTGATGAGGGTTTAGCACATATAGAAATAATAGAAATCTTTTATAAAATTTTCTCCAAAGATTGTATCTCACAATATATTTGACAAAAATCAAATTTAAATTTAATCAATCAATACAATTCATTGAAATATACTTTACTTCACATAAAAAAATAATATTCATATGCTTTTATCAGCTTCACAGTGTCGATAGCTGATTGTTTAGTTTTTGTATAAACTATTTATATTTTTGCCACGAAAAAATCATATGGAAATTATAATTACAGCATAAAAAGCAACATTTTGCTGTATTTTTTAAAAGAACAGCAAAGTAAATATTTTGAAAATTACAATTTGATATAATGATCATTATATATTTTATGAAAGAACAACCGAATTTATATGTGAGATATGGTGTATCTAATTTGCATCAATTTTATACCCCGTAAGATAGTCAGCAGATTTTTTATATTTTAAAACACACAACGTATTTTTTGATATCCTACCAGATATATTCACATAAAATTCTCTTCTTCTGGCGAATATTACGAATTTAAGTATCTTAAGATGTGTAAGACTTGTATGTATACTATACTATAATAGATATTAGTAGACATATAATTTATGAGGAAAAATTTATTTTTTGATTTTAGCTTTAATTTTATATAAAATACGTTAGTAATAAACGTAAAAATGACTTTTTATTTAACGGTTAATTGCGCTATTATCAGTTTGGATTTTATCTGTGGAACAAAATCATTATTTTGCGTGAAAATTGCGCATCTATATTCGAAAAATTTCAATTTAACTTGTATATTCTTTGATAAATTTAATTTCAATATATTTTAGTTCAAAGTTTTCCTATTCTATGGTGCGAACAAATACCGAGATATTTATATGACTTCTATTTTTCTTATAAAACATACTTAAATGACATTATGTTACCAATTCATCTCATGCTACTTTATATGGCTTTATCTTTGTCTTGCAATTGTAGATATTAGACATTTCAAGTTATAGAAAATCATGTTTTTTCTTTTATCTTTTATGAATGACAATATATAATCATGCTGGTTACACTGATTTATTTTAAAGAAATATATTTTTTCGTTTTGTCGTATTAAATATATAAGGTTTACAAGATAAACATTAATGTCTGTCTATTTTCTGTATCTACTTTCTTATAAACAGCTTTATTTTACTATAATCTCTTGTACAGAATGTGAATTTTTTTTGTAACCATGTATTATTACTAGCATGAAGCGAGCACATCTGAGTATCTTATTGTAAAACCTTGTGTGATTCTAGCCTTGTCTGTTTAAACTGTTTTTATGTAATCAACAGTTTTAAAAGCAACTTTAGCATAAGTAAATATATTTTTTCTATTAAAAATATGCCAATATCCTAGATACTGCATATAATCCTTTTTTTTGCTGTTTTTTAATTCAATATTGCACCCACGAAATAGACAATATTATCCTGGATTGAATTTTTTATCACGTGGAAGTTTTTTTTTAGTTTCTGTAATGTTATATTACACAATCAACCTTTTTTTTGGTTGTTGATACAATACTTATATGTGCACCTTTGAAATGTTGTATTATAAAGTCAATTATTGTTATTCAAGAAAAGGAATACGCGTTTTGTATTTTAAATTTAAATATTTTCTGGGTTATTGTCATTCTTCCTATGATGTATATATATTTTAACAGCAGCTGAGGCTTTTCAAATATAAAATCAAGGTTTATAAATAAGCGTCGGAGATAATTTCTTTTTAATACAATCAATGTTTTTTTATTTGCTTCTAGATCTATTTTGTTTTGATTAATAGGATTTTAGATCATAATTTATTTTCTATAAATATTCTGGCCCGAATTTCAGTTATCATGCATATCATGAATCGGCGATATTCCAAATTTATTTATGTATTGAATTTCCTTTTTACAGCTGATTTTTGCATTACACAAAGCTTTGTATCTTTTTAGAAATTTTTTTATACTTTTGCGTGAGTTTGGGTTGTTGTTTTTGAGTTTTTATCCTCAGCTCATACAAGGTAAACTTTATAGTATTTTTGTCCAAAAATGTTGCTTTACTTTTTGTATGTAATTTTTTTGATTTATCTTCATTCCCATGTTAGATAAACAGGGATGCTATTCGTGTCATTTATCTAAGGTTTGATCATTATTTTGCCAATATCTGGAAGTCATATATATAAAAACATGGTTGCATCTTTTTAGTATGCCATCTTAGATATAAACTTCGTATAATTTGGTAATTTTCTTCTATTTACCGATTCTATAAAAACCAAAAACAGGTTTGGTTATAGACATTCACTTGAAGAGCATCTTTTCAAATATTTTACACTAACATTTTTTTTTAAGCTTTTAAAATAAATTCTAGTATTTATGGGCTTAGAAATTTTTTTGATAAACCATTATTTGTATTTAATGTTTATTTTAAAGTTATGTAATTATTCAGATATTTACTGAATTAAATAGTTTCTTTAAATCAAAACATGTAAGTATGATTAGTCGCAATAGTCGGTGTCTACTGCGTTTTTATCATGGCCTGTATCTTTGCGCGTTGTACTCTAATGACTAATTAGGATTTGATTTTAGATAATAGACATTTTAAAAGCTACTTCTCTTTAGAGAATAATCCGCACAGCCTTAGTTTTTGGTTTGTATCTTTTTAAATATATGTTTTAATCTGAATGTTAATCCATTGAAAACACTTTTTTTAATACTATGCATCATACACATGAATAGAAACATTTTCATTTTTTTCATTTTTTAGGCGTATTGTTTTTACCATCGCGTATAATACCATGCATAGGTTGGTCATTTTCTTGTTAAAATAATCATACATCTGCCGAATTCAAGGAAACCCAAATTTGATAGGAAATTCAACGCATCATATAATCCTGTTTTTTAAATAAAGTAACTTCTTACGTGTTTTCCATGATGTTGTGGCGCATATATTTATTTAAGAAACATCCATATGCGTTAATTTTGATCAAATTTATAAACAAAATTATATTATACCTATTTCTATCGTTTTAATTATATGTTGTGATTTTTTAGTTAGAATATTTAAAAGATTCCATTGTCTAATATATACTGATTATTTATTGCTATAAATTTGCTCTCATTACATGATGCTCTATGCATTCTCTGAATATTCGTATCTTAGCACTATTTATATTTGCTGCTATAACCATATCTCTTTGACCAATGAAGATGATGTTTCGATATTCTAGACTTTTATTATGATTATTATCACGCTTTATCTATTTTAAATTTGCTTTCTGTGTAATATTACAGTTTGTTTGTTTTAAGCGTTTTCACATCCATGTTTTATTTTTATTTAGAGCTATAATTTTTCTAAATAATTACTGGATAAATGCTTATTCTTTATAGATTTTCTTGTGCTCCTTACTCTATAACACATGTTAATAGGGTTGTAGTAAGTTATATATGCAGTGATAGACGTTATAATATTATCAGAATCTATATTTTAATCTAATTGTACATCAATTTCATACTCTATAGAAGCTTATAATCTCTGTTCCCCTTACCCCATTATTTTCACAGACAGTTTTTTTTACTGTTATCTTGATTTTAACTAGGTGATAAAATATAAAATTCTTTTCTATGTTGGTAAGCTCTCTTCTCTTTTATTTATTTGCTGTAATTTTCGGACTTGTTTTGTAGCCCTCACTGTTCTTTGGTTTATTTGATGACGTAACCTTTATATTTAAAATAATTATATCATTTATAAACAGCCTTGGGATCGAGAAAAACCCTTGAATTAATAGGTCTCGAAAGAAGGAGGAGTATTGAAGAAGACTTTGGAGAGGAGATTATAGCCGAAAGTATAAATCAAATATGCGTACAGAGAATCAAGCAAGCTGTGTCTGAGAAAAAAAACTAAAATTACGACATAAATATGGCCCACAAATAAAAAATATGTTCATATATAAGCATAATACTGTGCTGTTTCTAAATTATTGTCAATAAAATGTCGTTATTCTTTGACAGCATTTTACTTTTGACGCGTTAATCTCTAAGATTTATTGGTCTGAATCCGAAATTCTATTCTTGTTGATAAATTTGTTTATAGTAGATTCGTATTACGATTTCGTGTGCTTGTGGTGGTTCATCAAGTTTTTTCTAATTTATCTTACAACATCAGTTTTAAATGTTTTATCTAGTTCAAATGTTGCTATTTATTATTCTCCAATATTATAATATTATTCTTAAGCTAAACCAATAATTTATTATATCCTATGACCATGCAATTAATGATCAGGCAAATTTTTGAGCCAAGGAAATCGTCAGTAATCGGAAACAAGAAATTTTATCACTTTTTGGTACTTCTAGAAAGTATTGCATCAGAAGAATATTTGTTGAAGATTACATATCCAGAAAATGAAATGAATCAAGATGATAAACATATTCTAACTTTTAAATTTGAAGAGAAGGCCTACAATAAAACCATGTACAAGAAAGATTCCCCACAATGAAGTATAGTTGATTTTGAGATCCGTAGTTACCTAGTTAAAAATATATTCTCTATATGTAGTTCAATTAAATCCATTCCAAATAAGAATTTATTGGATTATACAGAAGAAAATAAATGCATGGTGATTTATTTGATAGAATTCTGTTATAGTTCTTTAATTAAAAATGCACACCAGAGAGGAAGAAATACGACATACTATTCTATAATTTAGGATGCAGAATTTATGAAATCTATTCTCTATTATGTAATAAATTAGATATTAAAAGTATTTATACACTTTTTATCGATGAAAAATTATCAGAAAAGAATAAAGAGGAGATTTGCCAGAAAATATTTAATATATACGCTTATCTTAGAGAATTCATGTATTCTGATTTTTGGTTGTTGCTTAAAACAAAATTAGAGGAACATTCTTTTACAAAAGTCGATATTGCCTCTTCAAATCTAAGAACACAACAATATGAATACTTTGATTTGGACTTAATAAAACATATGCAATTTGATGCTAATAATGTTCCAGAAATTTTTTCGGAAAATATATTAAAGTCTATGATACAGAATCTTCTAAAAAAAATAAACATTCCAAGTGTCAATTCCGATGAAAATAATAAAATAAATGACAAAATGAAGTTATTTTTTCACATTGATCTAACATTAGTTGAAACTCGCTTCCATTATTATGCAAAAAAAATGGCATTGAAACACTTCAACAATATAGCGAGTTTTTAACAAAAATATACAACGAAATCAAAAATATACAAGAAAATAATAAATTAATAGAAGAGTACTTATTAAAACCCAAAATAAAAACGTTATTCGAGCCACTTTACATTCTTCTTGTAACTTTACAAAAAGCTTTCAATATGATAAACGAGAACATTGAGGTAATATTTGTTCCTGATATGATAAATGCCCGAAAAGAGCTTGATTTTTATTTTTTTGCAGTAAAAAAACCAACAATCAAATTTTCGAACAAATATTTAATTCTGTTTTTGAAGCATGATTGGGCATTGCAACTCGAATACATCGTGCAACAAGTATTTAATTTTTTTTTATTCAAGATTAAATAAGAATAAATTTTTTCGCCAACTATTTTAGACTACAGCTCAATTTTGTTTAAGATATTTCTTTTATTTATTTCATCATCTTAATTAAATAATAAAATCATATTAAGAAATAAAACTCATTCTTTATGTCATGAATTTTTGCATTAATTTATACCAAAAACTATAATAATTAATTTTTTTTATTATATTTTGACGATTTAAAAATTTTGCAGATATAAATTATTTTTGTATATGATAAAACTCATGGTTGGTCTAAAAGTACTTATCTTCAAACCTTCTCAGAACATTTGTAGCGAAATGTTTTCTAAATATCATTTAAATTATTTTGTAGTCTTTTTAGATGTTTGTTGCAAAATATAAAAGAAAAAAAAACAAATTACTTTTTTGCATAATTCATAATATATTCTAGTTCATTTATAAGATAACTATTTTATATATGTTTCGAAAAGCTACAGAATTATAGATGGCTTTATTGAATTCATTATTTCATATTATGAGGCCGTATTTTATGGTTTAGAGATGTATAAAAATGATTAAAAGTTAACATTATATACGCTCGAAAATATAAGAAAAACGATACGTGCATTAGCTCTTAAGACATGAAATATTAGAAATTAGCAAAATCCACAAAAATCTTTGGTTGAGTAATTTAAACATTCGACTAATAACCTTAATTTATCTTTCTAAGGTAAGAATTTTACACACTTAAGAAAATTTAAAATCACTATCAAGTAATTTAGATTTCTTTGGCACAATTAATACAATAAAAATTGATAGATTTCGCCAACAAAAAAGAAGCTTGGGGCTTTAAACAATTACACGTACATGCCGCTGAAACAAATTGACTCAATTCATTACAATTTTGGGTCTTTATTAGTATGATAGAGATGTTTTATATAGTAATGCAACTATAAATGTGTCAAATAAGATTCCAAAGCTTTTTCTACTAGATTACACAAATAATTTTCAAATAATATTATTCAGCCTAATTTTTTCTGGAAATAATATAAGATAGAAATAATTTATATAATTTGATCATTATATATTAGAATAAATTCACGTATTTTAAGTTTAAATCGTAAAAAATTTTTTTTTTGTTAGATCTGAGTGATCTTTTTAAGGGCGTCTTTGTAGTACGATAAAATTTTTTTTTATCGATCAACTATGAGATATTATAACAGAATACATAAAAAAAGACAACAAATAGCGCGATTAAAAATGGGAACATAAAGCATTTATACATTTAAATTTAGGTTAATGATGGTCAAAATATTATACAAAAAATGACATAATCAATCTATCATTGAGTTATTTGCATAGAAAACTAAATACATCGTTAAATTTTTTTTGAATGCAAAAATCGTGTTTTATATGCTAATTTCGTTCTTTTAAAAGAATTTTGATGTAGTTTCATAGGGTAAATATGCTATAAAATACAAAAACTTCATCGTCACGCCATTAGTTTAATAAATGATAGCAAACCACGTTGTCAAATAAATTGACAGGATAACATATTGATACCTAAATAGTTGTTGCAATAAAAGCAGTAATTACTATTTTCTCTGTTCATATGTATGAAATAAACTATTCCTAATCATCTAAAAAATAAGGAAACTATAAATTAATATTTTTAATCTAAATTAGTAAACATAAATAATTTTAATGTGCATTAATATCATCCAATTCTTGATAATGCCATATAGAATAAAAAAAAAGAAATCTTAAGTATAGAAACATCATTTATACCTATATACTAGAAGAAGCTATAATATGGACGTTAAACACCAAGAAAAGACTAAAAATACTCTGAAATATAATGTTTTACTTACTTGAATAAAAAAAGCACATGTATTTTTAAACTTATGAGATTGTAGATATAATTGATTTTTAGTATAACTATATCAGTGGTATTATTTTTTTTTGAAAATAACTATACTCTTTCCATATCTATATTTATTATCAATAGTTTGTATCATAAATAGATTGAACAATATTTTTTTTTTGATAAAACCGCAAAATTAAAACTGCCAAACAGAATAAAGGCGAAAAATATTGTTTTTGTCCTTAAAAAAAATTAATTATTGTGTAAATTAACTGTGTTTTTTAAAAAAAATTCAATTTATATAAAAAATGTTCACGACATACTGATAAACAATTATAGTCTTTCAATAGAACATATAGTGCAACTATATATAAAAAACATTTTGTTTGATAAAAATGACCAATATTTAGCCAAAACAGCCCAAAATTTAAAGTTTGTAATATTGCTATGCATAAAGCTTCTAACCTTCTATAAATAAATAAACTAGCATATTTATAAATATCTAACAACTAAATAAAGTTAATAAGAACATTGTAGATTTTTTTGGTAATTAATCTAAGAATTAAATTTTCGAACAATTTAAATAATGTAATTTTTATAAAAACATAAATCAAGTGCGGAAAATCGTGAATAGAATTAAAGAAATATCAAGATATTATCAAATTGAAGTATTAAATACAAGATTAATAAATTGAAGACACAATATTCAGAAAAGATTAACAACCACGGCAAGATCCTGAACAAACTAAAAATTGTACATAATGTTAGAAAAAAGAATAAATGATATCAATGATTGAAAATAAAACACAAAAGAGTCTGAAAAGATATCATCCAAATAATACAAGCTTAACGTCGACAAAAAAACCTTTACATTATTCTATAGGAAAAACGCGGCCGAAAAATTGGGAGACAGAAAAAATCTATTATTTTGCGAATAATAGTGTCAAGAAATTTTAAAAAGTAATAGATTATATATTGCAATACGTTTATATGCCTTAATAAACATGATAAAACAGCTTTATTCGGTTTTATGGTTCTGAATACGTTTATCATATCACCCTGACTAGAAAGCCGGTAGATATATGAGAACTAAGAACTAAAACATAAAGATCATAATAAAACTGAAATCAAATATACGAATGATATATGAAATAATATGTCTAGAAAAAAAATTTTTATCTGAAAACAATAAACCTTTTTGTTAAATTTTTATCTGAAAACAATAAACCTTTTTATATAATATTTCATCGTGAAACATAATAAAATTTAGATATAATTACCTATTTGTATAAAAAAAAGTAAGTTCTAATTTTTATTGTGCAATACTGACAAATTTTAAACTTTTTTTGTTTGATGTATAACTTGAAACAGTTAAATGTGCTTAAAAATCCACGGAAAACCTTTTAATAAAAAGTACCAATAACAGTGAATACAACATATAATATTCCTAGAATTTGATTTTATTTGATAGCCAATGAAACTTTAAGAGATTTTTAAATCCAAATATTTAAGAATAGATTGGTTTCTCTTATAGTATACACACAAAATATGGTTCAAAATAGATAACAAATAATGCAAGGGAAATTCTATATATTAATAACCATTGAATATTTAATGTTTACCTTTAAAATTATATATCCAGTTTGCCGAGAAAAGATCACATATATTTTTGTTGCTTTTTTAATCAAATATTTACAATATAATAAATCAAATCCCAAATTTTTTGTATCGACAAATATAGTTATTGAAAAAGATAGTATGCTAAAATAAATTACAGAAACAGCAGAAAGGTTTTATTAAAACGCAGTAAGATTTTCGAAATCAAAACAGACAAATTATCACAAAAAATGTATATAGGCCACATTTATAGGGGAAAACATTAATATATATGCTAACAAGTTAATGAAAATTATAGCTCTAGAACAAAGTTGGAAATAATTTAAAAAATTTTATATGAAATTTTAAAACAAGGACATTATTTCTATGTTAGAAAGCCAAGCGCCATCAGACAATTTATGTAGATTTATATATTTGCGTTCATATAAATGAATTTTCATGTTGGTTCGTAGAACTGGAAATCTGATAATTAAAAAAATCAAATAGAAATAGAAAGTAAATCTATTTAAGTATTAATTAAATTTCAACTAAAAATCATACTTTATAGACTCTCGAACTGAAAAGTGATAACCAATTAAGATTATTATAGATAAGTATATAACAGAGGAAGAGACATGAAAATTATTGATGAAGTTTTCATAAAGTTATCTAAAACACGCCATGCTTGAGAAATATGTTAGTATGATCGTAAATTTTCCCATAAATAAAATAATCAAAATAAAACCGCATAAAAACAGAAATATTGTCTTATAACTAAATTTAATTGGCAATGGATAAGAATAGGTTATGGGTAAATGGATAAAAGTATACTTTGAAAAAACAAAAATAATTTATAGTGAAAGAGGCGCACTTTGACAGAAGGGCAGTAAAACTGTTAATAATCAAGGAACGCAATATCTACTTGCTCTAAAAAGACCAATACAACTAAAAAAATTATAATATTACATCTAAAAACCATTATAAAAACAAAAAAAGATAAGTTGTGTTAATAAAAAAAAGGAGCTATATCATAACAAATAAAATTATCCAAATTATAAGGCATAAAATCAGAAAATGCTCGTAGTAGTTAAAAAATCTAGATATAAGATATAAGATTTAATATATAACATTTATAATTTATTCACAAATATAATATTTTATTCAGTGAAAACAGGGAACCCAAAACTATGATCAATCAAAAACTAGCCCTAAACAGGGCGAAATTGCGAAATGATGATAGGGCAATAATAGACATCATAGTATTTTAAAATAGTAAAATTGTTGTATTTCATGGCGGTATGCATAAAATATTTTAAAATACAAAAAAAATCAGCCGATGCAAATATAAAAACCACATTGAAATATAACTATAATTTGGCTAAATAGACAGAAAAAAAAAATTTAAAGCCCTAAAAGACATAAGATATGTATAAATAGAAAAGAAATATATATTATACGAAGTATAAAACACTAATAAAGGTGAAAAAAACGTAAAATACAAATAAAAACCAGAAAGATATCCGATTGCATCTAGTTTATATCTAAATATAGTATAAGATAAAATATTTTTATGCCACACTAAAATGTTTTTGTAGCACAAATTATACACAGAATTCATATGACCTTCGAATTTATAAAATAACAATATATACTTCAACCCAGTACAAAATAAACGTTTAAAACTTTAGTATAGCTAAAACTAGAAATGGATAGATTCATAAGATACGAAGAACATCTTATCAGTCATAAGACGTTATTATGAAATATAAATGGCAAGCTTGAAAAAAAAATAACAGTAATATTACCCATATAATAATATATTAAATAATTTTAGAGCATAAATGAACCCTCCTAATTAAATAACGTTTTTTGTTCAAAGTTTATTTGTGCAAAAAAACAAGGAGAAATTCATGGATAATATTTTTAGAAAATTTTGCACTGTTCTAATATAGCTACATTTCTTATTTATATTTTATAACTAGTTTGTATGTGTCAAAAAATTTTAACTTTATTTCAAAAAAAGCTAGAAGATATAAAAAATATTTTTACGACTAGCGCAATCCAATTATAATGGTTTCTTATATTCTAAAAACATTTAATTTTTTGCGAATAAAAAAATCTATGATTTATTCAAAATAAAAGTTTTCATCTTAATCTTGCAAATTGACTTTAGATTACAAGATAGAGGTTAATAAAAAGTCCATATATTCAAGGTCCTTTATCATTTTTGTTTAACAGAATATTTAAGAATTTTCATTAAAATTTTGCTATTAAAAGGTAAAAATTATAATTAATTTATATTAAATTTCTGTTTTCAAATCCAAAATCAGTATATATCAATATTGATATACATATTTAGTTTTTTATTTTTTCAAAGCGAAAAAGAGATAGAAACATTCCTATTTTACTAGAAATACGTATATCTAGATTTTTTTATAGACCTTTTATAAAGATTTTAATGATGCTTCAAATCACGTAAATTTATAGATATTTCAATAATTTACTTTAAATTATACTTTAATTTTAAAATTACCTAAAACATGTTTTTTTATCATGTTTCAGACATCGAAACATCTTAGAAGTCTTATGGTCAGATTGGATCCGTAAAATGTAATTAATATAGTTTTTTATTTAAGCTTATATGTTTTCTAGCTCCTCTATATAACTTTTTAACCTACACATATGTCTTTTTTTGTCTAATTGGTTTTTTAAAAATTTATGAAGTTTTTTTTTTTAGTTGAAAAAAGTTATGTATTACCTTTTTAGCATTCATTATAATCCTTTATATGTCATTTAAAAAAGCAAAGCAAAGAAATTATATTTAATATTGCCAATGAAGCATTTAAAATATGTCTCTGCATTTTCGAAGAAATATTGCATATGTTTTAATTAACATATTTTTTTTTGAATTTATAGAATCTTTTTTTTAGAGTCTTATTTTTACATTCCGAAAAATAAAAAACTAAATGCTATTTAGTTCTTCTTAATGAGTTATTTGTCGTTAAAAAGACTCATAAATATTTACAAGTAAAATTAAAAAAGCATCTAAATTATATTTCTAAATTTTTTTTATAATACTATATACAATATTGACATAAAAGATCATATTAGCGGCGTAATTTTATCTTTTAATATGAATTTTTTTTAAAGTCGCATCTAATCCTATAAATTTTATGATTCGACGTTCTTCGAAATTGTATATGATCTAAGGACACTTATATAGAATATATAAATCACTGAATATCAGCTTTTACTTTCTTTTTATATGTAAAGTTATTAAAAATACTATAAGAAATAGGATAAAATTTATTTCGTATACGCCTTATATTCTATACCATCACTACAAATTTATAAGTATAGCCAAATAAATATCCTATTGAATCCTAAATCCATTTGTAATTAGCGCTTTAAGGTTATTTTATAATACATTAATCCGCATTCATTTTTTATACGGTAATAGATGTATTATTTGTGTTTAATTTATAATAGAAATACAAAATACTGATGCACAATGTAGTTTTCCGGCGTTAGAAGTAAATTTATGATGGTTTACTGAATAAAAAATTTTAATTTTATATAGAAGTATAATTCTGTTATATTTTTAAGTAGTTTTGATTTCATAATGCCTTATTTCGGAATTCAATAATAATGATTCCCATTTTGGATTATGTTTATAACTTGTATGATTTGGCTATATTTATTTTGTAGCGAAGTGATATTAGATATAAAATTGCCACTTTACAAAAAATATAAATCCGATCTTTTTTTCCAATAGATTTATCATATATAACATAGATCTCTATCGCCTCCATTTCAAAGTACTTAGCATTTTTATACACTATATACGTACATATTTTGTTATATCCACGGCACGTAAAGCTTGATGTAACTTACATTTATCATATCATTCAATTAATAAAAAGAAAAATCGTTTGCACAATATAAAAATGCATTTAACTTATATAAGAAAAGATCCAGAAATATGATTTTTTCACGATATGATTATGTCTCTTTCCTATATCATACATTTAATAACGAATATAATTGCTATTTTAATAAAAATAATCAAATTAAATACATTATATCTATAATAATTTTTTTTTGCATTAAGAGCAATTTTTATTATTTTTGTATGCACATTAAAGAAAAGATGATTTCTTGGAATAATCAGAATAAAATAAATTTAAGTTATCTTAAGAATTTTGCTAATTTACACCACCATAACATCTTCTTATGCCCCCAATATTCATAACATCATCATATCGACATTGTGGGCAATAAAAAGAAGGATCATCATGGCGTGTATGATACACTGAAATCAATTTAGAAGCTCTATGTATTGCGCTTTTATTCGCTGTGTTGTGATTACCAAATTTTAGATCGCATAAGTATGAACGTTTCACTATTTCCTTTTCATGTGCTCCTTTATGTGAAATTGTTCCAGCAGCACGGAGAAGCGCCTTTTCTTGTCTATTTTCAGATAAGAATGACTTGTTTCTTAAAGTTATGGCAGGGAAGATTTTGATCAATAGCAACAAAAATTTGTATATTCTTATCATAGTAATAATTTTTGAACTTTTTTTTTCAAACCTTTTGCAATACATAAAAGATAAAAATTTGACATTTAAAACATTTGATTTTTATCGATACATTATCATCAGTTTTATTTTTTTAATCAAATACTGCTTAAAAAAGTTCATAGATAAATCAACGTAAACCTTGTAAAAAAAAATCGTCAGATGAAAAATTTCTTGTAAATTACCTATTAAATAGAATAAAAAAAAATAAACCTAACTTTCAAAATTTGTAAATATATACATAAATAGAACTAAATTTTTACTTACTTATTTTTGATAGTATATTATGAGATTTATATACTTATTTAATAAATTTTGGAGAAAGTTTAAGGTAATAGTAAAAAACAGGTGTTATCTTGATGATCATAAGAAAAAATTTGAACAATAAAAAAACATTGGTTAAAATAATCATTTTTACAGAAATGAAAAATCCTACTAACTTTTTTAATATCCCGATTTTTATATTTTTAAACATATTTTTCGCTGATATGGTTCTTTTTTATTACTAATTATTCGATACAGAAAAATATAAAACTTGTATTTAGTGTTTCTTAAAAATAATATATAAACTGCTTATCTTATTTTCGATTTGAATAAATCGCATAGAGATTGTTTTGATATTCATATTAAAATAAAAATACAGTTGATTTATTTATCCTGAAAATGATTAACATATTTTTCTTCCTACTATAGCATGAAGAACTATAAATAAAGCCTTATATGTATCAATTTGTAGGATATTCTATAAAATCACTGTTTAAAAAAACACGATTTTGCATACTTGTTAAGTAATTGACCATAACACTACATAAACACGAAAAATCAATGTTAACAGAGTAATAATTCAAAAAATATATTCTTTACTCTGAAATATTAAAATATTTAAAAAATATGCAAAGGATATTTTCATTGTGATTATTGCTTATATTAATAGAAAAATAATTAAGAGAAAGTTTCGTTGGTGCAGGGTGGTGAAAAATTATTGTTACAAAGGATAAGAATTATCAAAAGGATTACAATAGAATAAAAGCTTATTAATAATCTTTATACCAACATAAGGTGGTAAAGCACGGTAAAATATAGAAATTAGAAACAAAATACAAAGAGTAATAAGAAAATATATCATAAAGTTATTAAAAAACTAAGATAGCTTATTAAAATTGAAATAATAAAATGTTTTTAATCGAATTGTGAAATTTGCGAATAGTTTTTTCATGATAGAAACGATGATTTCCATTTTTAGTTCAATAAAACACAGAATTATATTCTGATATTAGAATAAACAAGCTAGTATATCACACAAACCACTACAATCATAAAAATATATAAATAAAGATATAACATCAATAATCTATAAAATTAAATATACCATCAATAAAAACTTTATTTTTTATACATACAGGATCAAATTACAAATAAATTTCTGTTCCGATATATTAATATTATAAAAGTGGCGATCTAACATATAAATGCTTGTTATATTATCATAGAATGTTTAATTGTTAAATCCTAGTTTTTTAAAAATATATGTATTTTATGAGCAAATTTTTAAAAATTTATCGATCTAATACTTAGGGGAAAACAAACCACTTATATTTAACATTTCACTTATATATATTTATAGTTCATTAAAAAGGAAAAATGCATTTTTCAATAAAATTACGCTGGTTATGTGATTTAAAAATATTTAAACTGTAAAAATTCATACAATAATTGATATATTTGTTTCTTGCGATATCTATTTGCTTCCAGAATCTATATTCCTTGCAGCATAATAGAATTTATTTCTACATATAATAATCCGTTTTAGTATTATAATTTATTGACACGGTATAATAAATAACTTTTGCTATATTTACTTTGGTAATTTTTTTTATAGTAAATTAGAATAATTGTAAAATACCGTCAGAAGTAGAGCTTATTTACAAAAATATAAATTTTGGGTGATCTAACGTATATTTGTTCATGCACAGAAAATGCGTTATAGAATAATGAAAAGATGAGGACAAAAGTATGCATCAAATCTGTTTTTTTGGTGTCATTTATAGTTTTTATCATGCGAATCTACAGCTAAAGTAAAATAAACCCTTGAAAGACAAAAACTCGTATATTTGCCAATATTGTTAATATTATTGTCTTATTTCATTATTTCATTATTTTGAAAATACTAACTGAAGTAAAAAAAACAAACAAAATAATCTATTAGAAAAAAATGATATTGATAGCTATGCAAAAAAAAACATATTGAGATGAATTTGAATAATGAATATGGCTAATAATTCTATATTCACGCAGTTTTATAACAAACATGATTTTTTTTGCAAGCTTTCTGGGGTAAAATCACATTTTATCGCAAATAAAGTTAAATAGGCAGAAAAATACTTCGTAGTTGTTGCATTTTTAGTACATTTTCATGCTAATACATACTTTTTGAATAAGTATATATCAGTTTTTATATCTCTGTTTTCCTTGTTCATTTTATTATAATACGATTATATCTGTGTATAAATATTTCTTACATGGTATTTTTATATATTTTAAACAATCCGGTTGAAATTTTTTTAGTTAGTAATAATTATAACGTAATATAACTTTTTTGAACCGTGATGGTCTGGGGTTTCTTTACGTTATATTAACATTAATCATTATATAATTTCTAATTTAAAAAAATAATACAATGATGGAACTTTCTTATATAAAAGTCATCTTTTTTTTTGATTTTAGAAAAATTATTCTAAAACCTGGGGTATCCCTTAAAATATATAGTTGCGAAAGCGACATTCATTCTAGTTAGTTGAATAACGATTGTTTTTATAATAAAAAAAAACCATAAGAAAGTAGAATTTACCAGAATTATAATCTAATTCACATAATTCTCGCTTTAAATCAAATAAGTAAAAATTAAAAACGTATTTGAAAATGGTATATAGAAAAAAAATCTCAAAAAAGTTTCAACCTATAATGGTAATTCATTATAATAATATATTTTTTTCATGAATTAAACACGCAAGATTTGTATTAATTAAGTTGAAAAAATAACATTGTTGATAAAGAGATTGGTATAGATGCAGTTAATAGGTTGTTTTCTAAAATAATTAATGGTTTCAAAAATAAATAAAAACCATATAATATAAAAATTATTATAATAAAATTATAAAAAAATCGGTGTAATTCAGTTATAATAATAGATTATTTATATTATTTTAAAATATTTATTGATCAAACAATAATAAAATAAAAACATATAAAACAACTTCATCAGCCTGAAATACATAATACAGGATCTACTGATAGATGAAGAGAGCATAATTCAATTCAACTATTACTTCATGAAAGATTTGATTTAGTTTGTACCTCATAAAATTTTTGTAAAATGTAATTATAATCCTACATCAAAATAATATCTTATGTTTCTTAAATTGAATATTGATGTATATTAAAATAAAATCACAACATAAAAAATGCAACCTAGTATCTGTTTTTATAAAATCTTAAGTCCAGAAGAAAATAAAATTACAAATTTATATTTTATATAGTATTTAAATCAAAATTTTATCTTTAAAAATAATTTACATCTAATATCACGTAATTATATTTTTAGTATATAAGAATATGTATGGGTTGAAATAATAACAGATGACCACCTTCAAATTTGATATATAGGCGGTTTTTTTTCCCTATGCATAATTTTTTTCCATAAGAATATTTTATCACTCATTTAGTACTTTGGTAAGTTAAGTATTTCCTTTTAATTCTTATATTTACAGATTTTCTATTCACACAAAATCCATATAAATAACGTAGAATTCTATTATTTTTCACTTCATACAAAAAGCACTATAATTACATTTGTAGCCATTTTTATCAATAACTATTTTTTTTAATTTTTTAGAAGTAAATACATAATTTTTTTCACATTTTTAAGTTTCTCCTTATAAATAAATGCATATAGTTGTATATAGATGCATAAATTATAAGGTTTTATGCTAATGTCTGTATTTTAATTTAAGAAATTTTTATTTCTAAAAATATTTTTTCAAATTTTTCCGTAAAAACTCAGCCCATACCGCTTATATTAATATTGCTATATTCTTGTTGTATCTTATACACAATTTGATATGATATTATAGACTTTGAAAGTCTAATATCTACAGTAGAATGATGAAAATGCTTGCAAAAAGCAAGAATTTATAATCATAAATATTAAACACACAGCGAATTTATATTCAACCTATCAAATTGTTGTAATCTAGACATTGCAAATGTAATTCTCCCAACTAATCAATCAAGTTTGTCTTTTTAATATTCTTTTAGCTTTACCTACGTGACAATTATTTTGATACCTTTAGCCATTAGTATATTTAGATACGAAAATATGATAAATTTTGGCATTTTTTGCTGTGTTCTTCATTGCGTGTAGTCTATGGTTATATAGAAAATTTATAAAAATCCAGTATTAATTTTTTTTTGAAATAAAATCTTCATACAAACTAAACATAACCTGATCATATCATACAAAATACATTTTACAACCTACAAAACACAGCACATGAATACTGTAGATGATTTAGACATCGATCATATTTTCATGTTTCAGATTTTTTTAATAATGCTATCGTAAATTAAACGCATAAAAATAAAAGAATCGATATTTACATCCAGCACGTTTTATATATTTTTTTCTGTAGTAGTATAATATACGCCTTTTAATATTCACAAAAAAATATTAGAAAACGTTTAGCATTAATGATATAAATACAAAGAAATTATCACGAAGAAACTAAACAATATCAATAAACTTTAAAGCATTTTATACAATAAAAAAATAGAAGGTAGTTTATTTATGAATTTTTTTATAGATAAAAACATTATGCATACAATAATTATATCTATGATGATACATTCCATGTCATAAGCAACACCTTCTATATAGCCATAAGAATTTATAAAATTATTTGCGCTAGCATAGTCTCTGCTAACACAAATAAGATGAATATTTATAATAAAAACATTTATAAAATATCAAGATGTATTTATTACTATAATAGTTTATATCACAATAGAATAGTAATCCTTAAATTATATGTTGAAGACTGATTTTCACCTCTTTTTATAGTGACAAATTAAAATTAATTTTTTTTAGTACGCATTCATTGTAATCCACTTTAGTTTTTTTTTGATTAATGTCGAAATCAACTTTTGGTTTGAGGCGTAGTAACAAAATCGATATTTATAAACCTTTTAGCCATTCAAAAAAAACACGTATTTTGGTTAAATTGAATCTTAATAGCGATGAAATTTGCTAAATGACAAATATAATGTAAAATAATAAATAAAAGAATTTTTTGTTATGATGCAAAAATAATGCCTAAGAAAAACCGTATAATACCAAAAATTGTTCAGCTCATAAATTATAAAATATATCGTATTTTGTACAATTAAAGTGACAACCTACTAATGATAAACATCAAACTTATGTAAATGTAATTGAACAATTCTAATTTATATTATTCTGAAAATGTAATAAATTTATATATATTTCACAGTTGAAATTTTATCGATAAAAATTAAAAAACCACTCAGTAAAAAATAATTTTGAAGTGGCCACTTTGGCATAAATTAAGTTACAACCAATATATTTGTATCTATAAATTTATAGTTCTTATATAAGTTATTTATCGCATGTGTGCCTTAAAATTGGTAAATCGATCCCCTAAAAAGAATCAATTATACCACACGTCAGAAATTAAGGATTCTAAAATGCACGTCGAAGTACAGCTTTAGAACAAGCCTTGATTTTGAGAAAAAAATAAAGAGTTAAGATCTCTTGTTCGAAAAAAGTCCAGATGGATTCTAAGGGTGTAGCGATCGAAAAAATAACAATTATTATGGTTTTATGAGAGATCTAAAGTTTTGGTGCAACAAAAGTATATGACCAAAAACAAACATACACGTAAATTAATATTTAACAGAAAATCTAGGATAAAGTAAAATTCTTAAAATAAAGTATTTAAAAAACCATCTTTCCTAGCGAAATTTTTGTGCAAACGGAGGTATTGTTTTTATTTTAAAATTTTTATTTTATATGCAAAAGAAACAATTTACGATTTTTTCTATCAATAGTATATTAATCGCACAAACTAAGAAATTTTCAGATATCATATTTTGAGAAATTAAATCTGATTTTGTTTTTTTTAGGAATTAATTGACAAAAATTGAAAATTGCTATCTGGTTGTAAAAGTTACGCCTTATACTTTTAAATATTTTTTCAGTGGTGAGGAGGGTTTTTTTAGTCTACTCAGTGATACTTAATGACATCCGAAAGTTAAATGGTCTTAAAAATTATCTGAAAATATCTAGAATTAAGTTTTGTTGCGTTAGCTATGTTTTTTAACTTTTTTTCAGAAAAATATACATATTTTATTCGAAATATTGTACATAATATATAAAACTTTATGATTTTTTGTGCTTTTTTACAATTAAAATATAATTTTTGCGAGTTACTTTGTTTTTTATGCACCACATTCCGTAAAATCTATATTTTTTTAGCATCTATCAGAAAAATCAATTATATAATTTCAAAATCGTACTTATACAGAATAAATACTTTTAAATATTTCATTTTAATTGCTAAGCGTATATTACAGATGTAAAGTTCTTTTTTCTTATGTAATATGAAGTTTAACCGCTTAAAAGATTTTTAAATATTAAAACTTTATTCATTGATAAAAATAGTTGTTTCTACTTGGGGTATACTTCAGAATATTATAAATGATTGAAAAACACAATTCTTATAGAATATCTCATAGTTTCAAATTACCACAATATATAAATTATCCAAATTGTCATGGAGAAATTTCAAGAGATAAACGCATTTTTTTATTTTATATATTACTTATCATTAAAAAAAAACAAATTTTTTTTTAATAATTTGTAATGCATATATGCTTTACTTCTTTAAGAAAAATTCAGAAACATATAAATTTTTATTTATAATGCTCAAACTCTTTTTTATAAAGAAGACTAGTATATTTTTGATTGTCCCGAAAGGAGAAAAACATATATATTGGTCAACCAATATTTTAAAAATGGTTCGTGAATAACTAACAGTTTTAAAGATATTTAATTTCATTGTATATATATATAAATAACGTATTTATCATTGATAGTGTTGTGTTATATTTAAAATCCATCATATGATTTTTTTATTTTATTTGAATCATTTAATTAAAAAAAAAACCAGGATTGAAAAATAAAAAATTTATAGCATTCACTTATATATTTTTGCGTTTATATGAGCATATAAGGAGTTTCTAATTTATAGGAAATATTTTAGCCTTGAATTAATATTTTTTTTATAAATTTTGTAATATTATAATGTATATATATTTATTTAAGCAGGGGAAGATAATTTAAATGTAATATAACTTTTTTTTATATTTTCCAACAACATTCTTTTTAGCACATAGAGTCATCGTGAATTTTGCCAGCTTTCAGCTGTACACCGAGTTTTTGTATCCTTTACACAAAAAAATAGATGATATTATATAAGATAAGTATAATAGTCTTTATAAAATCCTTTTTTTAAATATAGGCTAAAAGGCGATTTTCAGATCTATTTTTGCTAAAATGTGAAATATATTTTTGTTTAGTGTGATATTTAATAATCAAAGATGTAAATAAAATCGTGCATACGACAAAAAAAAATATATAGAATATTTTGTTATAATTACATACATTAAAACCGCCTTATATATAATATTATTATAAAAACAGATATAATTACATCAAAAAATTTTATGGTCGAAATGAAGGCAAAAAATGTTCAATAAATATTGAAGACCAACAGTATATTTATGGTTCCAATCATCGAAAACAAATAAATACACAAATTTAAAAAATATACGAACTCGCACCAATCATTTTGTGTTTTTTATTTGCATTCGAGTCGCCCGAAAATGTAAAGGATATATTAACCTTTTAGTTTCTATTCTTTAACATGATATAAGGATTTCCAATAAAATATTTAAGGAATAAAACTATGTCTCATATGTATACACATATGATTTAATTATCGACAAAACTAAATTACCTAAAAAAGATTCATTTTATTATAAAAAAGGTATTCTTCTTTATAATGATTTAATTTTCTGTATGATAATAAATAATAATAAGTATACAAAGGAATAATATGCCTATAATAATCTTTACAGTAGATATTTTTTGTTGTAAAAACAATGATGAGCAAGATATTTTCAGTATAAATACAATTTACTTATATTTTAGATAAATATATCTGAGCATATCATTGTATTATTGTAAATCATTGGATGTTTATAGCGTATTGTTTATATTCGAAATTGTAGTTTAGAAATTTTCTTTTTAGAGTTCTTAAAAATATTTTTGCCCCATATTAACTATTTTCCATTATTTACTATTTTAATGTCTCTATAAAATAAAGTTGGTTTTCCATATGATTGTTTGTGCGCAGTTTCGAATTTAATGAAATACTAGCTCCATAATATGAAGTTTTTGTAAATACTTCTACAACTGTGTTAATATACAGTATTTTTTTTTGTATTTGTAATCAAACGAAATTTAATATTGAAATGTAAAAACCATATAAATTCTCATTTCTTTTGTCAGCGCTGATAGAATTGAGATTTTATTTTATATTAAAAATGATATATATAAATATAACAAAAATATATATTAATAAGATTGTTAAATATAGAAAGTACGACATCTTAGTTTGGTTTTATGTACAAATACAAAACAAAAATAATACCATTTGCAATAAATTGATATATGGTGGTACCTAATTTCATAAAAAATATGTAAAGGAGTTAAAAATCCCGAAAAATTTGAAGCACACATACAAGCTCTCATACTTCCCAAGATACTCAAACATATCTCATTTATGAGAAGAAGAGTAGTTGAGAAGATGCATCAGGAAAAGTGTTAAAAGATGCATATAGGAGCTGTGAAATGTTCCGAATGGGCTGACTATGTATCAATAGATGGAAATGAAAAAAAACATAACTCATAAATAAAAAATAAATACGTACTATCATCATCGAAGTAGAAAAGCCTTTATAAGTATAGAGTTTGCCTAACAAATGGTAAAAACAGGTAAAATATATTTAAGTACAATATTAAACAAGTGCATTTTTAACTATATTTAATGCCATTTTTAAAAAAAAATATATTAAATTTTTTTATTTAACAATTATCAATCGGTAATAATAATATAAATTCATACGATTTTTTTATATTTAGTGATGAAAAGAACTTTCGGAATGATCACAATCACAATGCCAATAGTTGTGACCTCTGTCGAATTGATAATATATTTTCCAAGGCTTAACTATATCACTGCTTTTTTCGTCTTCGCTTCTGTGACTCCTGTTCGATAAAATATTACTGGTGCTGCCTTCGTATTTACCTAGATCAGCAACATCTTCGAATATACTATCATGCATATTATAAAAATTTGATGTGTTTTTTTTCTTTTTGCTGACATTCGATTTAAGAGTTGAATTGTGGTTTAGATTCATATGACACAAACCATTTAAAATACAGTCGGGTCCAGATGGATATGGAAGTGTTTCTAAAATTGATGGTACGCTGAGGATATAAATTGATTTAAATAACATTTCCAAGATTATCATTGATTTACGATCCAGATAATTATTTAAATTATCTTTTAAAACATTGTCTTAAGATATTATCTGCCTGTGTCTTAGACGTTTAAAACATCCTTACATTAAATTATCAAATATTTGTATATAAGCGACATTTAAGGCATAAAATTCGTTCCAAAACGTGAATTATCCGTAAAAAACGTTTGCAAGGTTTTTTTAATGAAATACTTCTAAATATATGTTTACGATTAATCTAAAAATGCCTGTATATCTTAAAAAACATGAAAAATGTGCCGGAAATGCACAAATCTTATGTTATACAGTGTAATATGCCTTAATTGATTTTTTTGGATTAATGAAAATAATTTATTTCTCTTGTGTAATTTAGTTTTGAATTTTATTATATTTAATACTGACTATAATAAATTAACAGCGGTTATTATCAAATATAATCATTTTTATAAGGACCGCCACAAATACAATATTTTTTTCTTTTAATTTAGCAAGTTTTTGATCTTTTAATAAAATAATTTATTCAAAAAATAATATCGATAGATAAAACCTTGTAATTAAAGAAAAAGTTTCATACGTCATTTAATACATTTGAAATCGATTCGATTGGGTTTGGCGTTTTGAAGCTAGATGGTTACAGCAACAATAAAACATTTCAATAATATTTTTCATTTTTTAATAAAAAAATAATTTTTGTGTTGACCTTGTAATATGTATTTGCAACCAAAATTATACAAGTAAAATTCTGAAGCTCTTTACATAAAATAATTGCAAATCTAGATATCAGATTTAAAATTTCTAAAAATTTTATTTCTGAAAAAATAATATTGTGGGTAATAATATTTGTGTAGGTACAGTTAAGAAAATTTAAAATTTTATTAGTTGATATTCATTGGAAATTTCCTTTTTTTTCACATGGATCTTTTACAGTTTACTCATCAAAATTACTTAGGTTTTAATTCGTATAAAAAGATCTTTATGAATCCCTATAGCTGTAACCGAAATTAAAAAAGAAGGTGGGATTTTAATATCAGATCAGATAAGTTGGAAAGAACGAAAAATATGAATTTTTATAGATTCAAATTGATGCTTGATGTCTGATATAAAAAATTTCAGAAATAAAAAATAGGCAATAGACAACGTAATATATATTTATTACAGATAAAGGTTATAGAAAGGATCATTGTATGTGTGAAAATTCTAGAAGATATACATAAAATTTGGTAATGATATTTTCAACTATATATGCAATATAAATCTCTGTGATTTTGGGCAGTTTAAAAAACGTATTCACATCTATTATTTTAATGTAAATTCATCGAAATCAAATATTTTTTTTTTATCTATTCTATCCACGATATTTTATACTTGACCAGTCTTCCTTAGCTTATAGAGAGATATCTTGAATAAAAATAAAATATATAATTTAAAATAAAAAATTATATAAAAACCAAAGAATTTTTGTAATTGTTCTAGTATTTTTTCATTCCGATTTTAAAGTATTTTCTATTTCACATTAAGATTGATAAATTTTCTGTTTTAATTTGTAGACATATTCTGTCACATATTGGGGTGTCATCCCTATCGAGCCAATATCGACTTGATTGCATGCACTTAGGTCCTTTTGCCGTTGTATTTTGTTATAGATTCATAATTAAAGTATATTAAAATCCGATAGCTATTGTTTACTATATGTTAATTTCAATATTTTTCTGCGTCGCATGCTTAAGTAGGCATTAAAGATCGGTTCTGGTATGTATTTATAGCCTGAATCAGATGGATTTGTGCATTTAGTAACATAAATTAAGACAGAGATCAAATATACAGACTTTACAGACTTCACAAGAAAATTTCCAAATTAAGCCCATTTCCAATCAAACAAATAAAAAAATGAAATACTGATTTTCATAATACAAGAAATTTTCAATGTTTTTGTTATCACGAAAACTTATAAAATCGGCTTCAACAAAAAAAAACAATGTTAATTGTTGTATAAATAGAGAAAATACAAACATTACGTTTTTTTTTCTATGCATCCATTTGACTTATATTTTATTCTTGAATATTTCATGCGAAAATACATATCAAATATAATTTCATTTCAATGATTATACAGCGTTGTTGCCAGCAAAAAAACAATTCTAACCATATAAACATCTGATGTAATTTATACGCACATAACATACCATTGGTTGATTTTCATTTGAATGAAACGTAATAAACATCAAATAATTAAATTTGCTTGCTTTTATGCACAAGTTTAAACCGTCCATATATATGCTAATTTTTCTAGCAGAAGTATAGATTTTTTCTGTTTATTTTTTCAAAAAGTCATATAAATAAATTTATTGTATGATTAGTCCACACATTTGTCGTTTTTTTTAAAGCACTTTATACGAGAAATTGATACTAGATTCAATCTTTTAGCACATTTTTATTTTAAATTTAGCGATCGAATTTATAATATAATGTATATCAATTTACTAAAGAACATTATTTTGCAAAAACACAACACAGAGCCAATATATATGATATAACTTGGGCTTGTGTGTTTACAAAATTTCAATAATAATATTTAAGAAGTATAAAATCCCGGATGCAGTATGTCATACATACAAGTCCTCACACGTCGAAAGACAAACAAACTCGTCTCATTTGAGAAGAGAAGAGCAGTTGACGAAGATAGATCGGGAGGTAAGGTTACAAAAGATGTATAAATTAGTTGTGCAATACTCCTAATTTGCTGACCATGTCTCAATAATAAAGATTTACAAAAAGAAACTTAACCTATAAATAAAAAAAATGAGAAATTAGTAGTGATAAGCTTTTTTTATCATAATAAATCTTACTTTTTTTCATCGTTCGGTTTATATATCTAGAAAAAGCGTATTTTTATATAATAAATCATATTAATATATCAATATAACGCAGTAATAAGAACTTAGAATAAAAGATCTGAACGAAAATTGTAAGCAGTTTCTATCATTCATAAAGATATGTTGTTGGGATATTCAAAATCCTATTAACTCGGAATTAAATGATTAAATTTTCAAGCATTAACTTCAATCAGATTTTATAATATAAAGGCTCTCACAAAATGATTTGATAACCACATTTGTCTGTTTTTTAAGTATCTAGAATTTGAATTACTTACCCAACTTTTTATGGATATAAGCATCTTATTTTTTCATTTAGTAGTGATTTTAACATAATTTTTTGATGATGTCAGATTTTTACTGCATAAGACGAACCTCAAGAGTATGTACCTGTGAACAAATAACTCTGTCGATTTTTCTTTCCATAAAATGCAAAAATTTCAAGGTGTATATTACATTTTAATTTACAATAAGCTGCACTATCTACCCTTTGTTTTTAGAATAAAATATTGTTTGAGGGCTTAACTAATACGAAAAAAAAGGTTTCTAGCAAAAATAATCAATAAAATTCCTATTACCTTGTTATGAGTACATTTATTGCACTATATCTGTGTGTTTTTCTATAAATATAACATCGTAGAAGAAAATATTTGTGATTCAGAAGGTTTTTTTGCATAATGTAATGTCTATAAAAAATTAAAAAATATCAAAAAGGTTATACATAAATCAAGGTTTTGATATTTAAAGCAAAATATTGGTACAAAAGTAGAGGTTTTTTTTTGCATTTCGTGTTTATATGTCAGCACAAGTTTACAAACAATAATAAGATTTTCGTTACTCAATTTTTTGCAAGTTTATATCGCCAGCATTTTTTTTATATAAAATAAACTATAAATTTATAACATATAAATTTATCAATATTTTAGATCTAAATTTCTTTGAAGTTTTATTTCGAAATCGAGAATCTTCCACAGATTGTATATAATATGAATACGTAATAAGAAACTTTATGCACATTTGTGACTTTTTTTAAGATGAGACATATATTATTTTTCGTATATTCTTCATTAAAACTTCAAGAAAAAAGTTTATTTATAAATTTTGAATTTTTGAGATTATCTAATATGATTTTCTATGATATTTATCTTTTAATCGCCATTTACAATGCTTTAAATTTTTGAATAATTTAAATGATTTAGATTATAGATTCCGAAATCATTTTAATTTTTCTAACATCACTCGGAAAACCTTTCGAATAAATCTAAAATTGATGAGTTTACCCATAAAAATTTATTTACTATATTAACCCTTTTACAAACCGTTTTAAAATAGCTTATATGAAGAAAAGAAAGAGTTTATGGATTGAAAAACTAGAAAAAAATAAGAATGTTTAGATTTGCAACATAATTGTGGGATAAAAATATTTTCATTATATCAAAGCAATAGAAACAATTGCAAAATAAAAAAATCAACATATGCGTTACGATCAAAGTAAATCTAGAATAAGAGTTTATTATTAACATTTTCAATATGTTTTTGCTCACATTTCTATATAAAAAGCTTAGACATCAGCTATGTATAAAAAAAATAAATTCACTATAAAGATACCATTAAAAAAAGTCCTTCAAAAATAATATTTGCGAAAAAGGAGCATGGAATGATCGTATTTGATATTACTTAGGGCTGTACATAAAATATAAAAGCTGTTAGTGGAATACTTATAAGTCAAGCTTTTATAATAAGTTATAAACTTAGAGCATAATTGTTAAAGATGAGCATATAAATAAATATATATTTACACATTTTTTATCTCAATTGTTTTATATTTCACCCATTTTATATATAAAATAAACTATAAGTTTATCAAACACCTAAGTAATCCGATGAATAGGTTGCTAATATTTTTTCATCACATCTGAAAATCCTCAAACTTTTATAACAACCACAAACTTATTAAAAGTTTATTCTAATTTTTTTGTAATAACGTTATTACATATTACGAGGATGCAAATACCTTCAATTCATATTCTTTATCTAAATGATCTACTTTTTTTATTCCGGGTTATAATCAGTATAAAAACTTTCTAAGTATATCGACCAAAAAAACATACAACTTATGTTTTAATTGAGAAATAAAACAAGATTATAGAGATCATCAAGATAAATATCTATGGTGTATTCGAAAGACCAACAATGAGAAAATATTTCTTTATATATTGTATTAATAAAATATAGCGAATATGATCTAAAATTTAAAAAAAAATACGAACGAGATTAGAAAGCCTAAAAATTACTTAATAAAGGTACAATGTATCCAAGTACTCATGCACTAACATTACTTATAAATAGTAGACTTTATGCTGGTTTCTACACTATATAATAGTAAATTTCAACATACTTATATTTTTTTAACAATTTTTTATGCTTTACAAATTCTTCATTTGCCGTCTATCTATCTATTCATATATACTGCTATCATGTGAAATTTACTATCTGTTTAAAATTTTATTTTAAAAGGTTATGCATATTCATATATTGAAAATTATAAAACATGTTTAAAAACATAATAATTTTAAGCCCCCAGGCTATAAATTACACGCAAACAAATCCTTACTTATTAAATTTTGCAGCATGTTAACGTACACAGAAAAAAATAAATATTTATAAATATTTTTATAAAATTTATTTCTGTGACTATTTTCTATAGAATCGTATCAATATATGTCATATATTTTTAACATATATCATATAATATAATTTTAATGCCTTTAAACCTTTGTAGATCACATAATTAATGTTTTCGGCTAGTAAAAGTCTTTTATTTTGCTTCCAATTTTATACCTGGTCGCTCTAAAGTAAATTTCAAGCTGTAATAAGACACCAGTATGATTTTTGTGCTATAAAAATTTTATTTTTAGGTCACTATTGAAATCTAAAATATTTTTACGTATCTATACTTTACCTTTAATAATAGATATGAAACTTTTTTTTCTGATTATTCTTCTTCTTATTACGAACACGATCTCTTGAGATATAAAATCCAATATGAAATATTGCACTAACCTATAATTCATCTTTTGGAACGTTGCCTTAATTCATCTTTATTAACTGCACTTCACCTATATAATATTATAAGTTAGAGTGTCTTTGAAGTATGAGAGCTTATATATATGTTACATAATCTAAAGATTACTTTTTTGCACTGCATAAAATCATTTAAAATTTTATATGATTTTGATTCGTATTTTTGGTACTATGAATAATTTGGCAAATAATATCTATATTAAAAAAATTACAATTGTATTATAAAAGCTTTTTAGTGCAAAAAGGATGTTTACTCATATTTAAATAATGCACTTGTAGTTTCTTAAAACATTTAAAACCTTATGAAAATATTTAATTTTTGAAATTATCTTTCTAGTTAAGATTGATAGGCGATATGGAAAAAATTATTAATCAAAAAAATGAAAAAAAAATAAAAATAACATATGCAATCTATATCTTTAAAAAAAGTATTTCGATTATTGCTATGGAAAGATATTTTGGTTTGGAATTAAAGATTAAACACATGATTACATCAAGCTAGAGACTTTCAAAAGATATAAAAAGCCCCTGAGTATATATTTTCAAAATAAACTTCCTATTAACCAAGGTATATATTCGCCTTTTGCTCATCGTTTCAAAATAAAATATTTTTAGGATAAAATCTGCAATAATGTTAATTAAATTTATATTTTTCTTACCAATATGATATAATATAATATAATATTGCAAAGTAAGAACATATAGGTTATTTATTTGATGCTCGGTAATAGATTAGAAGAAACCTTGAGACTTAAATTTTATGACTTTATCCTTAAAATAAGATAATAAGGTTTTTCACAGAAAAAATTGCATATATAAAGTTTATGCAGTAATAGATAAACAATTATATTTTTAAAGCAATTAAAATTCAAAAACATAGTTGAACAAAAATATCGAATCAAAAAATCAATAATATTTTATTTTATGCTTTTTTTTAATTTTTTATTCTTGTAATTTCTTCTTTTTTGAAAATTGCTGTTCTTAAATCGCAGAAATATTGATTTAAATCTATTGTATCACCGAAAATATTTTTTGGGTGCCTTTTATTTTGTTCAATGATTTCATTTAGCTTTCTTGCATAAATCGGATCTATTCGAAGAAATCCGACGTTTTTTTTGACTTTGGTATATTCCAGAAATTTTGCCTCGTCGTCTTCAAAGATTTTCATAATTCTACGAAATTTGTTCTTTGATAGATCTACTAGATCTAAGTTAAGCTTCTGTTCATAAGCACGTACAAATAATTTCACGTCTTTTTGGTTGTCAATCATACCGCCAAACTTGCTTCTTGCATCATCAAATGAATACATTCGATTTACTATAATTTCTTCCCTTTTATACGTATATTGTACATTTTGTACACTTAGCAAATATCTATTTAGAAATTGGTTTTCTTGTGTGGTTTTCATAATATTTATGCATATTTGTTTGTGTTTATTTTTATTCTCAATTTTGAAACACATTGATTGAAAAACAATGCAAGAAATACGACTATTTTCTATAGCTTAAAGGGAATCTTTTGTATATTGTTTTTTTACAAAAGAAATAATACATAAGCAGCAAAACTTCAAAAAAGATATTTTTGTACAAGAGTACATATTTATTATGTAAATGATTAAATAAATATAAAATTTGTTATATTTACTAAAATTTTTATAATTTATAATACATTATTGATCTTAATCTTGATTAAAATCTTATTGATTATAATACTCATAAGTCTGAATAAGTTTTTGTCATATATAACTGAAAATATGGTCTTAACATACTAGAAAAAAAGTAATTATCATTAATAAATTGCAAAAAGCATTAACATAAAGTAATAGAATAAAGCCAACCTAAAAGTCATATAAAATATCTGATATTTGATATTTGTGCATGAAGGCCAGGATTTTTATGAGAAAATATAAAATTAAAAGAGGTAGAGATTTAATTAAATTAAGAAATTATCTTTTTTATATTTGATTATCGAATGTAAGAACAAATTTATACCTTTATATTACACTTTTCTATGGATAGCAAACATTTCTTCTAAAAATAACTATATCTTTATTAATGAAATAAAATTCGTATTTTTTTTGATAGAGACAGCAAGATTTTTAGATCTATTTTGATTTTATCAAAAAAAGACAAAATTTTGGGAATAAATAATTAAAAAGTGACAACTCTAATTTTTTTACATTTCAAATACAATGAAAAAAAATCATGCGGTAAAGTAAGCGTAGTTCATAAAAAATCAAAATCAAATTAATTTTTTATTTACTGTTCAATTATTACATGGTATTTTAAGTCTTTTTCACTTTCGAATATTTCACCCTTTATAATCTAAAAATAACATAAGAAAGATAATATGACAAGAAAAAAATAGAAAAAGTGTTCATTTAATATCGGAAAGACTTTGTTTAATATAAGTTTATAGCCAAGAATGATATAGTGTACGCATATCCAATGAATTTTTATTTATCCTATTAAATTTATGATCTGTAAGTTTCTTCTAAATTAGAAGAAATAAAATGTTTGGATCCAATGAATAGACAACAGAAATAAATATAAACTATTATATATTATTTTTAGATATTTTTAAAGTTTGTATGCCTAATTAGATATGATTTTTTTATGTAAATTTCACTTCCTCTGGTGTATTTCAAAGAGCAAGAAAAAATAATATACCGAGCACTAACATGATAAGATGAAGTTATAGCTAAGTTTATAGCATGTAATAAATTTATGATTTGATAGAACTAGAGGGGATTAAGATATCAAGCCTTTTTTTTTGAAGATTTTTAAAAAACCATCGATTATAATAATTTGACGTATTTCTTATAAGATTTCAAGACTAACATTTTTTTATCAAAATTTTTAAGATTAAGTATAAGAATTAAATGCAGCGAATGATACAAAAAAATTGAATAGGTATAGAATGACAACATATAAATACCTTAAAATTACCTAAAATATCAGTATTGTACATAATTTCAAAATAAATCAACATTTTTTTTTACTAAATTGAAAATATTTGAAATTGATTCTATATATTAAAATAATTATAAAATTATGGTACTCTAGGTTTTTTTCACAGAAATAAGCTATGAAAAAAATTAAATCTATATAAAATAGATAGAAAGCTAGCATTTCTATAGTTTTTTTAGCATTTTAAAATATAATTTTGTGACAAACATTACTTTATAGCTAGAAACGTAGTATTAGATGCTCTGTTTTTACGCAGATTTACGTTTATCTATACGTAAATATGATTTATGTCTAGAATATTTTATTATTTTTTGACTAGAATTGCTATGATAGGGTAAAAAAATGTAGCGCGTATTTGAAAAGCGTATTTTGAGCATTGTAAAATTTTAACATAACGTTTTATATTTTTTTTACAAAAATCTATTTATTTCGTTCTTTTGAAAATTCACATGCCTCTTTCTAAATAATATCTATAAAATTAGCAACCCAATTTATGTAAAACCTAATTTAATATTCGTAATTTGCAGCACATTTTTAAATATTATAACATTCTTTTGTATATTCTAGTCACGATTTAAAACCGAAATCTTTTTAGAAATGCGCCATTATCTATATTATAAATAGAGGTTTGTTACTAAACTATAGTTATTTCGCTCGTTTTAAAGTGATAAAAAAAACAAAGCCCATATAACCACGAAAGAATAAAAAAAATCGAAGTTAAGATGTTTTATAATATAATTTGGCATATAATGTGTTTACTAGATTATATTATTTTTCTTTTTGCATTCTAAAAAATAAATCTGAAATCCCCGAAATGCAGAAATTAAATCATGCATAGATGATATTCGAAAATATAATCGTTGGATTATGATTTAAGGAATCATGCGATAAAATTCTAATATACTTTTTTAATTCGTTATGGCAGATATTATATTCTTATCGGATGCTTTAGTAAAGATCAAATGATTTATAAGTATGTAAATCGAAATAATTTCGCCTAAACCGCTGAAAATCATATATATCGCCTTTGAATCAAGCTTTACTATCTTTTCTTAATTTTTAAAGAAAAAATAGATATATAGAAATACATATTTAATCTTAAATTTGTAATTATAAATGGCTAATATTTGTTAAAAACCGACAATTATGCAAACATTTTTTATATTTTCACAATATTATAAAAGGAGTAAAAATGTTCATTAATTATTCAATTGTTTCAGGTTCAAAATTATTATAATATAATTTTATTAATGGTCAATCAATTCAATTTGTATTATAAAGTTTTATAATATTAATTGTATTATATTTAAAACACTTAAAAAATAGGCTTTTTTGACTATCGAAAAAATTTTTCATTTAAAATTCCAAAAAAATCTTTATTCTTTTTTGAAACAGCTTATTTTCCCTTTTAAATGTTTCAAAATAATATGGTCTTTAAAACGGAATTATAATGAAAATTGAAAAACACAGAAAAACAAGGTTTTAATGAAAAATATGTCTTTGTACCTATATTCATTTATGTTAATTATAGCTTGTACCAAAATAGATCGTTTCGTAAAAAATTTATGAATAAAATATTTTTAATGTTTACAAAAACAAATATTGCATCATTTATATATCTCTTATATCAAAATATATTCTTCGTGATAAAGCCAAGAATTTCCAAAAAGCATATAATCAAAGGAGTACATTCGTAAATAATAGAGTATTCGCTTTTATATTGGATTTTCAGTTTTTTCAATTGAAATGGGTTTGAAGTATTTTCTTTGACAAAATTATCGAGCACGCAAAACCAACTGCAAAGAAATCTTTTTTTAGAAATTATGATACATACTATCTAAAAGAATAAAAATTTAGTTATGCATTTGCTTTATTAATAATTTAAATATGTAGGTTTCTTATAAAAAAATAAAATTTTGTGATTATAAAAGATTAAGTATACATTATTTGCATTTCAAAGGTTTTCAGAAGAGAATGTAAAATAGCAAGAGATTATTTCTAGGGATTATGTCTGATTGATTCTTAATAGCAAATTTACCATTTTAGTAAATATATTAGTAGAAAAACAAGAGAATACATTCCAGACCCATTCAAGTTGACTACCATATTGTGATAAACGCTTAATTGTCATTTTATAGTATAGATTAGATTAAATAAGCACTAAAATATATAGCTATTTAAAGCATAAAAATCAATTCAGTAATCATATTAATAGCTAATCTAAAAAAGATATATAATAATTATAACCTCAACATTTTATTGTATAAAATATTGTAAATTTTGCTTTATTCTTTGAATTGAATATGTATTTATACATATTCGTATACCAAGAATTTTCGTGCTTTTAAATCACAAAAGGATTCTTCGTCTTCATATTCTCGTCAAATAGATAGAAATATATACCTATTCATAGAAGTACTAAAATTAAAAATTTTGAGACGCCTAAATAAGAAAACCACAAATTGTTTATAAACTAGCAGATATCTTGAAGTATTTATTATCAAATGCATTATTCGGAGTCAAAAAATTCACAGAAAAATCTGGAAAAGTGGCAAGTCTAGATGATCAGTATAAAGTGATTTAGCCATTATTTATGTGAAAATCCGCAGAAGATAAACTTAAAAATACATAAAAAAAATAGTATACATATGATAAAAAAATACTAATGAATTTGCTTTATGTTGAGGTAAATTTTCAGTATATTGAATGTAAAAATTTAGACATTAAAAAATTAAATAAATATTTAAATCATGCCATCCTTTCAGAATTTATTTTTACAACTGTCATAACAATACTTATAATTAGCGATGGATAGACAGATAGATTCCATTCTACTTAAAAACATATTAGTGTAAATATCTGATATTGTTTCAGAAGGTAAATAAAAAATCCGTGGTCTAGAATATGATCTACACATCTTTCTAAAGCATATTAGGCTCGATATATATTTTGAGGAAAATCACTTTTTTTTTATTTTGAAAAGAGCAGAGAAACACACTTCATGTTTATACTAAGAGTATAAATACTTATAAAATATGGAACTTTAAAAATATTTTTAATGCCAAAATTATACGGTTTCCATAATAATATTTTTTAAAGGTATAATCTTGCTATTTTTATGCTTTTATATCATGTATATGTAATTTATATACAAACATACAAAAATGGTATAATATAATACTTCTCGTTTTTATTTCGTATATTGCCAATTTCTGTTTCTTATTTAAACTGAAAAGTAAGTCGAAATATGATCCGATAATAAGATAATACGCAATAATCCACTTTTTACATATTTAGAATGATCAAAAAAATAATATGTATAAGAATCTAGATTCACGTATCTTTATTTTAAAATAAGTTCAGAGATGAAGTTTTTTTACAAGTCGAATGCATTTGTAAAGCATTCAAAAAATTTAATATATGAAGTCTGTTTTTTATTAATGATAAATGTTTATTTGTATTGAATATATGAAAATCATGGTATTTTTCACATTATATGGATAAAAAAGATTTATTGAATTTTATCCTTTTCAATTGCTGGATTATAAGTAGAACATAGTTTGCATTTATAATTTCTTTATATTTTATCTTATAATAAAAAATCTATTATCGTTCATTTGCGGTAGATCAGAATTTCTTTTTCAATAAAACTTCAAAATATAATTTTAAATATGCGTACAGCCCATATTATCAATCGCGGATTATTCATATACGGCACATGATAATAAAAAAATTAAATGCAATTTGACGCTGCCGTTATAGAAGTTTTGGTAATCAACCATAAATTTATTTTATATGTCTTTAATTCCCAGACCTACCATTAACTCGATCCGTTAGATACAATAATTGCAAAAAGACATACTGAAGATACTATTATACAACAGGGTATATAAATAAAGGTTTATAAAATTTTCACATTTTATAAGCAGTATTAAAATATTTGTGAGGTTGAGCTTATCTTTTATTGCATATTGAGGCAGGAAAAACTACGTTTTAGGATGTTTCTTATAAAATAGAGATACTAATTATTCCAAGCCACACAATTGATTAATTCTCCTAAACACATCTATTCTAAATGCAGTGGTTTATTCAAAATCTGCATCTGAAAAATTCCTATTCATTCATTTATTTGAGAGGTTTCATATGCCATATATATAATTCTTGATATTACAGTGGTTATTCGCTTTAAGAATCTAATTTACATTATTTTATTTTTGCGATAAATTTATCTTCATGATTTTAGTTGTTGTTCATAAGCACCCTTGATTAATTTCTCTTGCGTATTTTTTATTTTCAAATTTGGCTATTTTTTCTTTTTTCAAGTATCCTTCAATGCAATTTTCTGTTCAAGGCTTATTGGTTCAAGGGTTTTTTACAAGTCAAATTTATATAAATGCCACAATCTAGTTGTTACATTTAGTTAAGAACATAATTTTAAACAATAATCATCAATGAAGGTTTTATTTCAATTGGGATATATCTGATGAATTTTATATAGTGATACGAATAAACACATTTCATATATCGAAAGTATCATATTATTACAATACTATGCATAAAATCAAAATTTCGCTTCGAACGTTTAGTATTGCGGTAAAATCAACATTAAATCACTTATCGGATCAGAAAGCGAGAAACATAAATAAATTTATCCCTACAGTTTCATATTTAATTAATTTTTATTTATGGGCTATATTTATAGTCGTAATTTTAGTTTTTGTTCTCAGGCACAGCTTGCTTGATACTCTGTACACACAGTGTATTTATACTTTCGGCTATCTTTTCCTCTCCACAGTCTTCTTCAATACCCCTCCTTCTTTCGAGACCTATTAATTCAAGGGTTTTTCTCAATTCCAATGTTTGAATATATGCCTCAACCTGGTTTGTGACATCTAGTTCCTTCAGGTACCTTCTATGATATCGTGTAACCACACCGTCCCATGTTATAACATATGGAATAATTTTTGTCTTGCATTTGTATATTAATGATAGTTCAGATGCTAGCAGGTCATATTTTCTCAATTTTTCGTTTTCAACTATGTTTATGTTGTCAATACTTGTCACGCCAATTTCGATCAGTGTGATGCAGTTCTTCTTTTTGTCATATACAAAAATATCAGGTCTGTCGTTCGATAACTTGATGTCTGTTTTAATTCTTGTATCTACTTTGATCTCTGCGAATTCGTTTTCCATTATTTCTTGTACAGAGTGTCTGCGTATTTTTTTTGTTTTTTTGAAGTTGTATTTTCTTGCCAGCATAAAGTGAAGACATCTTACAATCTCATTGTGTCTTCTTGTAAAGTCATGACCAAGCATTTTTTTACATCTGCTTGCTAAGTGGTCGACAGTTTTTATTGAGTCGTTACAGTGCGGGCACCTTGATCTATCTCCAAAGAATATGTTCCTATCCTGGATAAAGCAGAATCTAGCTTCTTCTAATGGTCTGATATTTCCATATTGTAGCCACTTTGAGGATCCTAATATTTCTAGCGTTGTATTTTTATGAACATCGAAGAGTTTTTGATGTAGTGTTTTTTGTTTTATTTTACACAATAAACTCTCTTTTTGTTTAAATTCAAGCGTAGAAAGATCTATGTCAACAAGGCCATATTTTGTTCTGAGGAATTCATTTATTACGGATAAGTGGGTTGCATTTTCATTTTCAAATTTCAATATCGCGGCTTTTCTGGGTGATTGTCCTTTTTCTTGGTTTAGAGTTTTATATAGTTGGTAAAGTATTCTTTCGGATTTAAACTCAATATTTTCCAATCCACGTCCTAGTTCGTTCTTTTAAGATATAATCTTTCTTTATTCGCTTGTTTTAAGTGTATTCCATTTTCGATTAATATTCGCCTAATTTCATCATCTAGCTTTCTAAAATCTTCTGGTTCTAGCTTTAATAATCCCACATAGTAGTTTATCAGTGATATTGCATATTCATTAATCGCCTTTATTATGTTTTGACCATTTAGTTGTGTTTTGCATATGCTTTTTACTCTATCAAGCATTTCTTTTCTAATTTTATCCATCGTTTCGGGTTTAGTTCTCGATTTGGAATCTTCCAGTATCCCGAGGTATTTATATCCATCTTTTCCTTCTATTACTGTGGCAATATCTTTGCAATTGATATTGTTAGTAGCTGATTTGGTAACGTTAATTTCCATTCCTATACATCCGAAGAATTTTGTTGCTTCATTGGACATTAGTTCTAAGTTACTTTCTTCTTTTGACAAAATCTTTAAATCGTCAATGAAAAGGAAGTGATTGGTTGTAAATGCCTTCTTATCAAGGTTAATGGCTATTGAGGGAAACTTTTCATTTAATCGGCGGCTTAGCGGATCCATACAAAGAACAAACAGTAGTGGAGACAAGCTATCCCCTTGTATAATCCCCTTTTCAATTTTTTTCTTCAAAATTTCTTCAATTTTAATCTAAGAGATAACTTCCAGTTTTTTGTTAACATGGATATAAAGGAAATCATCCATTCTTGTATGTTAAGATTTTTTAAGCAGGACAGGAGGTACTCGTGGTCGATTGAGTCAAATGCTTTTTTTATATCGAACCATGTTACGTGTAATTCATTATTATGTTGACTGTTTATTGCAACGTTTATCATGGCTTGTTCTTTAGCTCCCTGTACTCTTCTGACTGTACCAAGTTGGTTTTCTGATAGTAGGTTTCGGGATTCGACGTCTTTCTGTAGTATCATTGTGACAGCTTTGGTTGTCAATTTATATAAGTTTGACATACATGTTATAGGTCTGAATTCCGATCCATTCAAAACTTCTTGTTTGGGTATGAGGTATGTGATCCCAGAGTAGAACCAACTTTTTACCTCTTTGTTTTCAAGGCATATTGATTTTACTGTTTCATATAATATTGGGTGTAATTTTGTGATTTTTTTGATGAAGAAGTTGTATATACCATCGCATCCAGCAGCTTTCCAGTTAGGCAGGTAGTTGATGATCTCCAAAAATTCTGTTTCAGAGATAAAAACCATTTGTGGTGTGTTTTCCAGCGCGTTTTTGCGCAGGTAAGTATCGAAGTTTAATTCTCCCGTCTTTTTGTCCACATATTTGACCAGAAATTCACAATATTTTTCTTATCTGCCTTAATTTCCGATTTTACCGTATCTGTCAATGCTCTATAAAATTGTCTTCTGTTGACTTCGAACTGGGTGTATGTTTTTGTAAATTCTTTTCTTTTTCCATATTGCTCTATCTGTTTATTTATTATCCTTATTTTATCGTTATTTTTAGTAATCACTTCAAGGACATCATTTTTTTTGTCAAGTATTTTATTATGTTGTCTCATGATTTTTCTTAGAAACTTTGTCTCACTTTCGAGAAGTTTACCTGAGCTACTTACGTATGATTTGAGGGTTGTTTTGATTTGATCATATCTTTTTATTTTTTCCTCCTTTATTAGTACGTAGTTTAATCCTTCCTGGACAGATTTTGATGTTAACTCTTCGTAACTTTTTTGAACAGCTTGCAAGATCTTTGCTATATCGCACATGTTTCGAGGGCGGTGGTTAGTGATATGCGCATTAACCGCTAAATTCAGACCTTCAATTATATCGCTTTTAACTTTAGTATATGGTATTTTTCTTGTTCTAGGGAGTTTCGTGATGTCCGTATTTTCTAAGTCCGTCAGTACTCTGAGAAATGTTTTTTTGCATCTGTCGAGGTTAATGCAATGGTTAAGTGTTTTATAGTCATCCTCTTGATCGCTTTGTTTTCTTCTTTTCGTTTCTATTTCTTTGAACTTTCGGAATTGTCTTCTTTTCCCATCATTATCTTTTAGAAAGTTTGATGATTTAGCTTTAATTTCAGTCATGCTCATATCACTGTTGAAAATATCATTGTAGCTCTTTAGGAACTCTTGCCAGCCAGATCTCGGCATTCTTCCGAATCGTTTTAGGATCGAGGTATAAGCCTCTTGAATCCATTGCTCTTTCTCGGCGGGTGTATTCTTGCAGATGGCTATGAGAGTAAGAAGAGCCGTGGTATGAATGCGTGTGACCGTGTGTGTTTCAGGCAAGTTGTCTGTTGAGATTATCGTTACAGGATCGGTTTTTGAATGTTCATCTTTGTAGTTCTCCTCTCCTGTTTTTTCTTTATCCCCCATTACAGTTTCATAAAGATTGATTTATATTTAAGAAAAATTTTTAAAAGAAGCATGAATTTATGTGATTACAATATCCATTTAGAAAATATGGTAATATAAGTGGATAAAATATCAAGCGAATATTATATATATTACAATACCATCTTTTATAGAATCCAAGGTTGATAATAATGTTTAAAACCCTATATAGAGTCACAAATTTTTACACCTCTATCAAAATAAATTTTATTTTTTGATAATTTGATAGTTTATATATATATATATATAAATCGGCTTTTTAATTTTTTTGACAAATGTTTTTTTCTAAATAATATGAAAATCTATCTTCCGCCTAAAATTTTCCTCTTTTTAAATTTATAAATAAAATTCCAAGATTTATAAATATTTTTATAATTTTTGAGTGTTGATTTGAGGTAGATATATTAAAATTGGAATGAAAAACGACGTATAAAATTGATGTAAATCACACAAACTAAAAGGCTGATAATCTTATTTTGAGTCTAATCGTGTGAATAGCTTTGATTTTTTCTTTAAAAAAATGCGCGCTTGATTAGTTTTCTCTATTTATATCTTATACAAAAAGTCTGCTGTATATTATTCTATTACAGATTCTTCTATGGCTTATCTTTTTAAAAATTTTATATAGGATTATAAAAATAATAATATAAATTAAATAAAGAAACTTTTAATCATAGAAATATGCGGTTACGATGCATTCCAATAATATGAAGTCTAATGTGGTATATATTTCGATAAAAAAAAAATTCATGATTATATTACAAACATAAATTTTTCAATAAATGAATATTACTCTATTGGACAAAAGTTTAAATATACATTCTGCATTGAAAATTTTATTATATAATCTATACTTATTCTTACATATATATATATTTTGTGATTCTGCATTAACCTGAAACATAATATTTGTTTTTTTGTAGTTATTTTATATTTATATTTATTCTAAATGTTGATTGTAACTCTTTCAATCACATGAACTGTATTTTAATATATATAGGATATTTTCAAAGATTTTACGTGCATTTAAAATGATACAGTGTGTATTTTATTTCATTTAAAAATAGTTGCGTTCTTATCTGATCATTTAAGTTCGTTTCAAATTAAATTTTCTGTATAGAAAAACGAATGACTTAATTTTAGCTTGGAATTGTAGTGAATTATTATAAAAATATTTTGGGTTGCTTTTCATGCGTAAAATGCATATAAAAAATTGTGATTTTAGCTATAAATTTCACTGACACAATTTGTGTTTTAAATATAGCGTATATTTTCTAAGCTATAATTCTGAACCAAAATAAAAGTCACAGCCCGAATATGAATCAAATAGACTTTGTGTATAAAATGTAATCTTGAAAATTCTAATTTGTGTATTTTGAAGATTTACTGTTTAGAAAAAAATTACATTTTTCTATAATAATCTTAAAACCAAATATTTAAATCCGTTACTCACGTCTATTTATACACATTTTTTATTTTTCTTTATTAAACAGACAAACCTTATAATGCATGTAAATTATCTTTATAATGTCTTGTATTAGTCAAATTTTTTTAGACGTTTAAGTAGAAAATAAAAGCTAAAAGTAGAAATTTACATGTGTTCTCCTTAAAAAAGGTACGATTATAATAACCAAAAACAAATTGTAAAAATGAGCTTTTTATGCTGATTGAGACATGCTACGGTATATTAATAGTATGTGTTTTTGGGTTTGCATTATTTATCCTTTCTGTTTCTATAATCTATTCTGTTTTTATTGGCATCAAATTTTTTTTTTAAATGCCTTTTGTTTGTTGCGATATAAAATATAGCATAAGTTGCTTTTACAGAATCTGTATTTTTGTATTTTTTCATAACTTTTACTTAGCTGTATCTGAAAAGTGGGTAAGTAGATGTTCTGATAAATAGACGGAAAATTTTAATTTCAAAATTCTACCAATAAACTAAAAGATGACATATTAATGTAAATCCATAGAAATATAATTATCTTTGGTTTTTAGACAAGAATTTTATGGAATTCGGTACTTTATCAAATAGATTAGATGCACATATATTATATTTTAGAGCTTCAAAAAGAAGAAATGTATGGTTTAATAATAAACTAACAATATTAAATAGAAAAAAAATGAGATTTCATTTTTTGCATTGTTTTTAGAACATACTTAATGTCAAATATAGCTTTGTATATTTGTGTTAAATCCATGATTAAACACATAAACTTTTAATTTATGTATAGAAAAAATTATATAGCTATAAGAACGGTATTTTATGCATCATTTATTTTTGTTTTGTAATTTTATTATAATTTCGATTCGTATAATTTGTTGAAAGTTGCTTTATTTTGTATAATTTATCGTATATTTTAACTTAAAATATCTAGATTCTCTTCTATAAAAATATTACCATGCACATTCAAAACTTTTATAAGTTTTATTTGTATGATTATATTCAGTTTATTGTTTTGATAATTTGGTTATTTTTTTTCAATAATGAGACTTTCCACCAAATTTTCCTCTATAAGTTTTTATATCTATTTTATTATATTGTATTATTATAGTAAAAAAGCCTTTTTATTATAATCTTTCAATAAATTCATTGTTCAAATAAGAGTTTTTTTATTCAGCTATAATAATTACAATAAAACAAAATTTTTGTATTCTTTCGTTGCGTTTCAGTTAAATTTTTGTGGAGTTTTTATAGTGTATTCTTAAACACATAAAAAATACATCGAATATATGCAACTTATTCTTATTTATGATCATCTGTGTACGATATTGACTTTTAATATCTCTTGTACTCCATATTTAATAATGGTGACCTGGTTGGACCTTTATAAATTTTAATCATATAAAATTGTCTACTTTAATCTTTTTACAATTCGATCTAAATATATTTCCATACCTTTAGTTGCGTTATAAATGAAAATATCTACGTTATTTCTATTCAACAGAAACTTCACAATTTATAATTCATATACCTTTTTCCCATAAGGCTAGATTTAATGAATTAAAATATTTTTTTGGTATAAATCATATCCTATATAGTTTTTTTTTTCATTGCAAAACGATCGAAATGAACGATTTATTGCGACAATAGACCTTCTTGTTTTTTCCTAGATAAAGCATGAAATTTTGTTTTTGATGTAGAAAAGACCTTGAAATATCTAAGATATATAGCCTTTAATTTGGTAAATTCATATGATTTTTAGCTTCTGAAAACTCAGCTATTTACAGTATAATTTAAATTATGATATTTGGCAATAATTACATATAGTATTTGTTCTTTTTGCATTTACCTACAACAATAATGTAGGTAGATTTAATGTTTTAAAGAAAAATGGATAGAATATTTGGTAATATCTTATAAAAAAAATATTAATACAATTTTGTGCATATATGGGCATTAAAATATTCAAAAGTTTTGCTGTCTATTGAGTCTGTATATTTTCTTTTATTTTAAGTGCTATTTAATATAATATAATAATATACATATATATTATAATACATTGTTATAACATGGGACGACGTGGTGACACGATATCATAGAAGGTACCTGAAGGAACTAGATGTCACCAACCAGGTTGAGGCATATATTCAAACATTGGGATTGAGAAAAACCCTTGAATTAATAGGTCTCGAAAGAAGGAGGGGTATTGAAGAAGACTTTGGAGAGGAGAAGATAGCCGAAAGTATAAATACGCTGTGTGTACAGAGAATCAAGCAAGCTGTGCCTGAGAACAAAAACTAAAATTACGACTATAAATATAGCCCTTAAATAAAAATCAATATCTATTATAATACATTATCTAATTTGAGGAATAATAATAATGATTATTATTAAATACATTTTAATTCTAAAAACGCCATTTATTTACATATATGACAAATATACAAATATTTTAATTACATAATTAAAAATAAAATAGTTTAATAAAATTATATTATTAAGTTTTTTTGTGTCTGTTGTATATTATTTTACCGTCATTGCATAATATTTAGATATCTAGTATTTTCTTGATATATAATAAATTGGGAGTTAATATTATTAAAAAAAATAATTATTCTGACTCATGAGTATTCTACTAATCTAATTTTATTGTGATTTATATTAATAATGGATTATAAAATATAAATAATTGTATTGAAATTAGACAAATTTATCATTGTTACAGAATTTACATAATAAAGTTAATATCTTTATTATCAAAAGAAATTTTTTCATATTTAAATCAGCATTCGAGTAGCATAAATCTATAATAAAAAAACAATAATACAGGAAAAATTTCATATTTCTTGCATTGTTTTTCAATAAATTCGTTTAAAAATCGATAATAGAATTGAACATAAACAAAAATGCATACATATTATGAGCAACCCACAAGAAAACAAATTCACAAAAAACTATCTGCTAAGTTTACACTATGAAAATAAAAAGAAAGAAATTAAAAAAAATCAAATGTTTAAATTCGAAAATGCAAGAAGCACGTTTAGCAGCGAGATTGGCAAACAGAAAAAAATGAAATCTATTGCAAGTGCTTATGAGAAGAAACTAAACTTAAATTTAGTAGATTCATCAATGAATAAATTCAGTAGAATCATCACAACATTTGAATATGGAAAGGAAAAAGGTGATAAATATTCCAAAGTCATAAAACAATAGATTTCTGTGAATAGATCCTATTTATGCAAGAAAGCTAAATGAAATCCTAGAAAAAAACAAAAGACAAAAAAAAACACTTTCGGTGAGACAATAGATTTAAATCAATGTTTTAGAAATTTTCAAAAAAGGCTGGTTTTAACACCTAATAAATATAAAAAGTTATAAAATAATATATATAAAATTTTTAGATTCAATATTCTGGTCAACTATGTTTATGAAGTTAAATTGCTTCAAAAATAAAAATCTTAAAAAAATACAGTATAGAGATTTATAATGCATTTATGTCTGCGAAAAAACCACATTTTACTTAAAGTTAAAATGAACTTAAACTTTCCATTACAAGTAATCATCTAATTGATGACAATAAGGTTCTTAATTACATATATTTTAGATGTTGTGACATTAAAATAGTGTTTAACTATATCTAAATAGAAAAACATGTATCATCAATTTAGAGCAAAAATAAAAGCTCTAACTTAATTATTTTCGAATATAAATACATTTTAAACTAGTTTTTAGTGTTTTAAAAGAATGTGTGTGCATACAGAGCAAACTCTGTAAAACACTAGACTTTATATAAAGTACACAATTTAATTACCTAATATATTTAACAGGGGTAAGAAATAAAACAAGTCTTGTTCTCATGGGAAACAATATGGTATTTTATCATGTCACGATTAAATTTGAATGTAAAAAGAATTATTTTTAGGTGATTTTTGAATATAAATGATCTATTTTACATAAAAGTATCAAAAATTTTTATAACACGAAGTTTTAAATTTACATGTGCAATCAAAAATAATTAGGTTTGTATACAATGCAGGGTTTTAAAAGCATAAAAATACTATGTAAATTAAGATACTAATTAGTCTAAAAAAAAATTAATCTCATTATATATGACAAATAAGAATTTTGATCAATGTATAATGGATTCTATTGTAGATATAGCTTAAACCACGTTTAAGATTTTTAATAGAATATATGTTCTTTACTTGAATTTCTCATGATTATTACTATTTTCACCATATATTTTAAATATTTAAGATACATTTATAATTTATAATAGCCTTTATTATATTAGAAAAGAATATTCCTATAATATTAGATTTAATATATGTTATATGGGTTTATAGGCTGTATATCTTTTTATCTAATAAATCAAAAAATTTATTCCAAGAAATGAAAATATCGAAACGAAAATCAACATTTTTGTATGGCTTTTGTTGACTTACTAACTAAATTAAAAATTATTAAAATTTGTATCTAAAAATCTATTAGTTAAATAACAACAAAATATAGATTACTATGCATTATAAACCTGATCTTATAAAAAAACATATCCACAGATATGTTTGATTTTTAAACACATAACATTAGTTAAATAAAATTATCTGTTTATTGAGCTATCTATACAAAATAACATTATTTTTTTAGCAAAAAAAAAGAAAATGAAGGCTAAATTTGAGCTTTATTATTGCAACGTTTTATATATAAATAAATAAAAATATGCTAATTAGGCCCAAGTAACACTTATAAAATTTTTACGTGATATAAACCTTTAATGTGCACATATTTTCTTAGCTGTTTAGTATGCTGTTAAAGTCATTTTTTTTTGCTTCTAAAAATAAACCACATAAAAAACAGTAGAAAATTTGTTAAAAGAATAAACTTATGCGAATAAAGAATAGATTGCATAACTATATGCATAAAAACATGTGAAAAGAAGATTCTATATATGTAAATATTTAAAAAAAAGCACCGTGTTTACTTTAAGGCGTTTAATTAACATAAAAAACACTCGAATTTGTACATAAAATTTATAAGAAACTAAGAATCCAAAAACAAAAATTTCAAATGGATAAATTTTATGTCTATATATTATATTCATGCCAATCGTATACCAAATCATGATATATTATAAGTTTATGACAAATATAAAAAATATCTTTAATAATCTTTTTTTTATATTTATCAATCGAATAAAGGTCTAAAATATTCTTAGCTTATTTTGTTATAATTTAGACTTTGGAATATAATTTAGGTAAAAAAGAATGTGTTACAAGTGTAAAATATGATGCCCACTAAAATTTTCGCTTAATTTTGAAAAAAAATATAAAATAATTTAAAATTAGAATGAAATAAATCTACTTATATAAAAATGACGATCATTAAATTTACTCTGGGCGCTTCAGCTTTTATATTTGCCAATAACAGTTCGTTTAAAGCTTCGTTTGTTTTTACATATTATATTGTATAATCAAAGCTTATGTTCGTTCTTATAACATAATCGAATACCGCACACTTAGGCATCATATACTATTTGATCTTAGATATTTTATGTTTTCAATAGAATTTACTAATTGTGAGCCTCCCAAGCCGTTTTATATGTCTCTGCTTGTGTTCTTCATCCCTTCTAGCGCAGAAATGAATCAAACCAATTCAATTATGCTAGAAAGTAGTGTGCAAATAACCAATCCTTTGTCAATCTTTTTGCATAATTCAAATTTGGTACAAAAAAGTGAGGCTTGATATAAAATTGAACAAGCAAATCAAAAAAAAATACGAGTATTATCTAGGATGCAAAATTATAATTTAATCCTAATTTTTTAATCAATAACAAGTATAAAAGAAGACTTTTATTATAATTGATTCTGATAGGTACATAAATTCTAATTTTATTTTTAAGTATTTATTATAAATGAATTCAAAAATTACACATTTCACTTAAAAATGGAACTGAAATTGTTTAATTCTAAGAATTATAGAAAATCATTGATAAAATTTATAATAATATTAAAAGAGTAAATTGTTTATAAAATATGTTATAATAAAAAGGATGTAATTTTGTGAATTCTCTAATATTTTCCCGGTTAAAAATATAAATTAATGTTTTAAAACATAAATTTTGCCTTACATATATTTCTTTATAATCTTTTTGATTTCAGCTTTTTTATATCTCATACTATAATTTTTATTTTTAAAATCAATTGATTACATACATACATAGATATCTATCTATTTATTTATTTTTATGTATAGTGTCTGCTTTAAAATTATACTATGACCATCCTCGCTTATTGATATGCTTATGAACAAAAAATCTTCAAGTCTAATTTAAATTTCAGGTTGGCTTTAAGAAATAATTTATTCTTATAAACTCAAGCAATTAAAAGATGAAATCGACATCGCGTCGACTTATAAATTAAACTTGTTGTTTAAGATTAATATTTTATTTTATACATTATGTTTTAAATAAGTGAAAAACTACAATTACATCAATATTATTTTGAATTCTATTCGAAGGCGGGTATTTTTCTGCTTATTTTTTATAAAGAACATAACATTTTAGCATTTTTTGTTGTTTTTTTTAAAACGTATTTTTTTGCCTAATTCTGAAAGTTAACTAATTCACAAATCCGTTTTTTACAAAAAGTCTACGTAAAACTTGTACTTTTTTCATGTAGATCTATTTTATACTGTTTAAATAAATAAATAAATAAATAAATAAATAAAAATATGATATACTATTATAATAAAAAAGATAAGCACACAATTTAATAGATGAAATGATATTTTCTGTTTTAAAATATACTATAACGGAGTTTATAAACCATATACACTTATAATGTTACGAAAAAACGTGATAACTGTTCTATTTCTGATTATCTCATATATTATGGCATAAAAAAATATAAATATTTGACAATGTAATTATCTGAATATACATTTTTGTCATATAATTGCATATAGAAGTTTGGAAAAAATTTATAGTTATAATTTGCAAACAAATATAAAAGATCTTAGGAAATCATTATAAAAATCAGCCTTTGCTAGCGATTTTCAAATATGTACAGACGTTTAAGACAAATGCCGCTAAATTTCATTTTAGTAAAAAACAATGCTAGTATAAATCAAGCACCACAAAAATATAAACGTTAATTTACGAGGTAAACTTGGTGCAATTAAGTAATCTACATAAAATTATTGCACCTAATATATATAAAAGAACATTGTTTTAGCAAATTAGTATAATAAAAAAATACACAAAATACGTATATTTTTTAATAATTTCATAATTAAAATAAAGAATTAGTGTATAATCTTCTTATTCCCCTATGTTTCATGAAACATATGCAATAAATAATGTTTGGCCGCGCTTTTTCTTCTTTTTTTGATGGCACGAATCTAAAATTTTTAATAGTATTTTTTTATAAAACTGCTATTATTTTTTCTTAAGTAAATATTATCATTTTTGTAAAACTTTTAATAAATTCGATACATTATATATTATTTTTCTTTACAACAAATCCTTTTATTTTTATGCACACAATGAAAGTTTTTTTTATGATTTTAGTATAATCAATTCATAAACTCATATAAATAGTGTGAAATATGTTTGCGCAATATTTTATGCATGAAGATGCCTTTTTAATAATAATTTTTTTACCATAAATTTCTAAAAAACTAATTATAATTTCCCATGAAATACGTTGATAAGGGTATTATATCATGATCAATGTTTTTAATCTATTTAAATTATTTGTTAACCACTATTATTCACTATTTAACGTTTTAATTCTTTAACATATAGATCTCATGTGGTTTTCATTTAAACTGAAATGCTTTTAAAAATATTAATGGTGTAAGATTAACATAAACAATTATATATAATGCATATCGTTTGGATTGGCCTTTAGTAGAGTTTAAACTGTGCTGCAATCTTTTGACAGTACATTTAAGCAAAACTTAACATTATGAATAATATTAAATAATGTAAAAAAGTGCACAATCACTTAAATAAACCTATACATGGTATGATCAAGAACTTCTACCTTTAGATCAATCCCTTTTCACAAAAATAATTTATTTTGTTTCGTAACCACAGTTGACTGAAAATAAAACATATTCCAAAGATGCGCCTTATATTTTTCTGTAATTTCAGTAAAAATTGGATTTTAAAAGCAAAAAATCATAAAACATATGTTATCATAAATGACTATATATAATTACCTCCATTTGAACTAAAATTCAGATTCCAAATCATCCACAATACGAAATGCTAGGTCTCATTCTTGTACTTTTTTTAAATAAACACGTAAATCATATATTAGATTTTAAAAAATATGTGGGATTTTATATTTGCATTTTTATACTAGCCGTCCTTATGCACCCAAATATATGTGAAAAATTATGATTGCACACAATTATTAAAAAAAAATAAAACCAGCAAACGGAAAAAATTCTTACTTTCGATCGGGTAACTCATTTTCTATCTAAATATAAATCTTGCTTTTTCATATCTAGATATATAAAACATATCAAAAGTACTTGTATTATTTTAAAACTTTCTTTAGCAATCAAATTATTTGCAGTCTAGTACACATATACAATAAATTGACAGTGTAATATAATTAAATGCAATTTTGTGAGTATATATGAGAAAAAACATAAGATGTACTTATAATAAAAACATGCCGAAATAAAATTAGATGGATTAAAAAAACTTATTCTTACACGTTTCTCTTTATTAAATAAAAGATGGAATTTCTGAATGTATTGAATAAATTTGATTTAGATGATAACATATATCAAATTAAACCTTGATAAAGTTCATAACTGTTTTATAACATCTAAAGATTAAATAAATACATATCAGAGTTTTTAACGCAGTGTTTAGAAATTTAGATATGGCCTCTTTTACTTTAAAATATCAAAATTAATAAGAAAAATATTTATGATTTCCTTGTCATATATGTTCTATCTGGATATTATGGCCAAAAAACCAAATTTATCGTTGCCGGAAAAATACGCTAACATCAAATCCAACTTGAACTCTGGAAATTCAATAGATTCTCCGTATGATATCGATGACATGGCCTTCAAATTAAGTCAAGATGCAAACAATGATCCAATTATAAACAACTGGGTTAAACCTAAGAGCAAACCAGTATATGACACACCTAAAAATCCGGGAAATAACTGGTCACAATTGTATAGACCTGGATATAATAGCAGACCTGGCGACTCAATGGATGATTATAACTTAAACAAACAAGATTCACCAGGAAATTTGAACGAACCACAACTCGAAGACTCCGACCAACAAGATATGACGTTAAGTAAAGATGAATACAATGAGCCTTATTTCAATGATGAGATTTCCGATGCTGATACCCATTTTTCATATTCAGAAAGTGATTTCGATGAGAATTGTGATACTTGCCTCGAATTAAGGGATGCCGAGATTGAAAATATTAAAAGACGAAATTCTAAGGATAGAGAAAAGGCTTTGAAAGATGATTTAAGAAAAAAAGCTAAGGATAGGCGAAAAAATAACAAGGAAAAGGGAAAAGATCATGATAAACATAAAAAAGATGAGGAACAAGGTAAAGATGATATCGATAAGTCTAATGAAAGTAATAATGAAGACGAAGAAAAGGAAAATGACGAACAGAATAAAAACGATGGTAAACCTAAAAAAAATAAGAAAAGAAAAAATAGGAACAAACCAAAATCAGATAAAAAACGTGGTAAAGATAAGAAACCAAATCAATCAAATCCAGGTGAAAATTCTGCTGATCCAGAAGATAATGATGAAATGGAGAACGATGATGAGAAAGAAGATCAAGCAAAAAAAAACGATCGGAAAAAACCAAAAAATAATAAAAAACCGAAAAGTCACAGCAAACCTAATAAAGATGACGAAAGAGGTAATGAGGAAGATGAGGAGGATAATGATGGTAAAGAAGAAGATAATAAAGATAAAAATGCCAAAAATAACAAGAAAAAAAAAGATAATGACCCGAATGATAACGAACCAGATCAAAGTAACGAGAAAGAGGATACAGAAGATAAAGGGGAAGATAGTAAAAGAAAAAAAGGGAAGAAAAAGCATGGTCCTAAAGAAAAGAATCATGATAAAAAGAAAAAGAAAATAAACCTTGACAAAGATGATAATATTGAAGATGACGATAACCAGAATGATGATGATAATAAGGAGCCAGAATCTAAGGACAAAAATGATTCAAATGAAAATGAAGACGCATCTGAAAATCCATCCAAAAATAAAAATGCTCCTAATAACAAAAAAAGACCAAAAAGAAGCAGGGGTAATAAGAGGAAAAAAAAGCCTAAACGAAAAAACAAAAAAAAACCAGATACCAAATCAGATGAGGATGAAAAATCTAGCGAAGAAAAAGAAAAGAAAAATAAAAAATTTCCATATAAAGCAAAGATGGATAAGAAATACTGTAAAAAATATCTTGAATTTCTTAAATCATGAAAAAATGAATAAATGTTTTATATCAGAATTAATATTTATTTCATATATATGATTTTTTCTTCGTTTAATTATAGAGATTTTATTATATAATTAGCGGCGAAAGAGGTGCATCTAATATCATCTGATAATAGATTTATAACAAAATTTAAATAACAAAAATAGATGATTAATATAGTAGAGCTTTTATTTTGTTGTTTATGTGCAGTAGACAATCTTATGTGTTTTAAACGCAAAAATGATATTTATAGAGCGTGTGAATCTGTTAATTACTGATTTAAAAATATTAGTATGCGTAATTTATAGAAGAAAAAGTTATAATGTAAGTATGAAAAAATTGAAAACCCCATTCAAATGTTATATAAAACCAAAAAACATTTGCAATTTCATAGTCTTTGCAGGGAATGTATACTTTGTGTATTGTATGGGAGAAATAAGTAAAATTTATATGTGATATTAAAACTTTGTAAGGTTATTTTTATATATTTAAATTATTATTTTCCGGAGAGCAGATCCATGAGATAATTAATTTTAATTATATCGCAAATTACTATGATGAAAACTAGCTTTTAGCATTTTCAATGCAATATAAATATGCATAAAATTGTCAAATCAATATCATCAACATTCAGATCGTAAAATAACATAATTCATTAGTTCTAGAATATTTTAAACCAAATTAAAATATAATACTGATTATAAAATAGCCTAGAACATTAAATATCGAAACCATTGTATATGTAATTACTAGAGTACTTACAACAAATAAGATATATAAATGTAAGAAACTTCTTGATAAAAAAGTAGTTACTATTATATATATGAAAGTTTTTTTCTTCAATCTTTGAGCATTAAAAAATGCGTAATAGCATATATATGGCATACATTGATAAGTATCGATCTTTCATATAAGATTTTTTGAAATTTTCGTTAATGTTTTGCACTTTATTTTAGCCTGTAAAATTTTACTGGTCAAATGAATCAAATATAGTTATACATTTCTTTTAAATGTACATAAAAATATTTATGCAGCAAAAAGCAAAAAAAGTATGATTACACGTAATCCTGCATATTTATGTGTAATTTTTTATTTAGGTCTAATGTTACGAGCCAATAAAACAAACGGAGCTTCCAATAATTATCATCCTTTATTCTTAAACCAAGGAATGCAGCTATCTCTATTTTGTGCTATATATCTTTTATTAGATCGAAAAATACATTGAATTTGCAATATTTATGCTGTTATTTTATTTGTTCTTTTTTATACGTTCGTTTTTTATCGAGATACATTAAACTAAAATAAACTACATAGAAGGATTTCTATCTTGTTTCTGCTATAAGGTCGTGAATTAATCGCAATAAACTCATAAATTCATAATTTTTTGAATAAATCTCATACACATAAAGAAAATTACGGGTATATATAAGTCATGATAAAAATATTTCTTAATTACATAGAAGAATTAGTTTTTCACTCATAATACAGAAAGACGATACATTTTTTTTTATATTTCAATAAAAACTTATATTTATAAACGAATAAATTTTGCGAATTAAGATTTAGTTTTTGCAGTTATCTATATTAAGTTGAATCTGGCATGTGTTCGAGTTTTATAGTTACATTATAATTAGTGCGGTGTATTTGGTATCTCATGTTAAACGAAATTCCGTTAAGAAATTAAAAGATTTTTTATCCAAAAATATACAACAGAGTTTGTATATGATGGCATCAAGATATTTCATTCAGATCACAGAAATTATACCTTTTCTATATAAATAATAATAACCATACATAAACACAAGGTATCTAAAGAATAAGGAGAATAAAAATCCAATGTAAAACTAATATATGTAAAAAGCGTAAAAACACGACATTTTATATCTTGTATAAAAAATCCAATAATTCGTAATTTTAAGGCTATAAAAGGTTAGGTTGGTATAAAAATATATAGAGGTTTTAAAATACCCCACAAAAAATAATTATAAAAGTTTAAAAACATCCAAACCTAAATATTATATACTCAATCTTATACATTGCACACAAGTGTTTTATTTGCATAAAAAAGTCGTTTTTTCTAAGCTCTTATGTCATATTTTTTTTTATTTTGCATTATACGCTTAAAAAAGTAGATAAAATCTTATTTCGTAAAAAAAAAATTTAATGTTTCCTCTAAATGTGATAAATATTTATAGGCTAAAAGAAAACAAATTTTTAGTTGCGCTTACATCAAAAATCAAGTGAATTTAGTAAGGGTTATAATATTTTTGAATTATAATATAAAAAAATTATTTTGATCTAAAAAATAAAAAAGCTTATTTATATAATTTCAACGTTATGAAATATAAATGTAATACATAACTCATACCTATATATAATAAAATGTCTTATATCGATACCTTATTACTATCATTAAAGTGAAACAAAATAATGCACAGTTCAAAAATACCATGAAATGCAAATTTTAAAGCTAAAAGTATTCCATAAAATAAGTTTAATATTTTTATTATATTATGCAATGCAATTATTGCCCGATATAGTTGCATATTTTCACAGTAAGTAGCATAACAGATAAAAATAAATTCGTGGATTATAGATAAAAAACACACTAATATGATTTATTACGATATAATTTTATCTTTGATATCACTTTCATTTTTTTTTAGTTTAAGCTTTATATATAAATTCTTGTATAATATTTCGATATGGATGCATAAAGGTATTTTATGCATTTTTAATTGATCAAAAATATTTTTTTCTTGATTAAAAAAAGCAGAAAACATATACTAAAATGATAATTACAATGATAATAAAAAAAAGTCGCTGCAGAATATATTTTTGAACAATAAATTGAAATATTGTAGATTAATATCATTAAGAGATATTTTGATCAGGTTAATAGATTTAAAAATTTTTCTGAATTCAGTTACTGATAAATGATGTACCAATATGATTACCAGATTAAAGTAACTATTTATCGAACAATAAAATAACACACGATAATCTTACTATGAAAAAAATAAAGAATAAGAAAAAATAATGTTTTTGAGCCTGTTAATATCTCAAAGAAATCCAGCGCTTCAAGATTACGTACATAACGAGCTTCTAAATGTAAAAAATACAACATTATACAAAATAGCAGAAAATCATCTATTACAGCATAGATTCAAAATAATAGCATCAAATTACGCATCCGCTAAAAAAACACATATATAACCAAAATTACATATAATTTAAAGGTTTTTTTTCACTGCTTCATGGCTTTTAGAACACACATTGTTAGAATTAATAGCACATTTTTATCTCAGATGGCTATTTGAATATTTGTAATATAAAAAAAAATTTTTTATCAAATACAATTTATTTAAGTATTTTTTTATGGATTAATTTAATTTTTATCTTTTTATATTTCTCAAGCAAAACTTTATATTGCTCTATGATTATATTCGGCAATTATTTTTGCAACCCTAATAACTTACAATCTTTTAATGCATATTCTCTTTATATGCAACTTGTTTTAATTGTTTATATCATTTTTTTTTTGTTTATGTGTGTATGCTTCTTCATCTGTTGAGATCACAACTTTTAAATATGCAACTTGTTTTATATCTTAACCATTCATCCCATTTTATGACGTATTTTCGTAATTATTTGGTTTTAATACAAATAATCTGCTGATATTTTACGAAGATATTGACATTTTTTTTTACAAAATATGAAATATTCATTTTAAGAATTTTATCAGATAATTTTTTTAAAAGTTAAATATAAACGAATGTGTTTTCATATTGCATCGTAACAATTTTTAAATAAACATAATAAAGCTTACAAAATTTAATTTAATAGCCCAAAAACAATATAAAAATGCTATAAATACGCAAAAAGAAAGTATAAAATTATAAATTAAAAGCGAATTTTTTTTTTATTTTACACCATGAATTTCAGAAACTGTTCCTTTTTTCAGTATGGCTAATTTTTAAATGTCGCATGTTAGTTCAAGACCTTCTTTTTTTAATATAGTAATTGCTTCTTTTACTGTCATATTTAGTTGGATTTTGGCGTTGTGATCTCTTTTTTAACTAGTTTTACTAATAATGTTATTTCAGATCTGTTTACAGTAAAATCACGATAAAATCATAGATCTGTCTACATAAAAAATACCTAAGATGTAAAAATCATCTATATAACATAGCCATGTAAAAAATAAAATTAGTTGCGATAAGTCTGTTTTTATAGCAAACTCGATGGTAAAACAATATAATGACGCATCAATAAAATCTGGCATGTATTCTTGATAATATAATAAGAAATTTTGTTTGATTTTCTTCATTGTGTAAAATTCATATTAATTTCATCAATAGACTTAAAAAAATTAACTTATTACATTTTGATTTTTATACTAGGGTTTACCTGCTCATGACTATTGACTGTGCGAAACCTTTTTTTATGTTGTAAAAATATAATATTATATTGTTTTGTGACATTCGAACATATAATACCCCATTAAAAATAGCCAATCGCAATTTATTTTTCGTGTTTTATATAATTTATTTGTATAAAAACAACGGGATTAAAGTTAACGCCTAAATCCTTGATTTTACATACTTTATTTGATATGAATATACCAAAATAGACTTGTTTTTTGTTTTAATCTTCGTTTTATAATCCAAAATTATTGTAATTCAAAATATTTATGAGTTACAGATGTAATATGTCATAAAACGAGTTTCTATTGATATCTAAGCACAAAATTGGATATTTTTACCGAAGAATAAATTATCTCAAAGAATGAAGATATAATTATTAGATACACTATTGAAAAATTATCACCTGTAAAAATTAAAGAATTGTTTTTTTTATGGAAAAAAGCTTTGGTATTCCATCTAAAAAATATAGAACTATTTGAAATTTTATGATTATATAATATACTATGCAAAAATTATATTAAAAAATAATTATTGTTGAGAAGCGAAAAATACGCAAAGAACAACAGTCTAAATATATTTATATATGTTTTATAGAATTGACTGTCCCACTCATATAAATACTTGCATTCTTACAGTAATTAACCAATAAAATACGAAGAAAAAAAATCATAAAAACTTTATTTTTTTTACAAATTATAGTTATTTTATAAATAAGAATAACATTACTTAAACTAATATAATTGTATTTATTGGTTTTTTTTATATGTTGACAGTTTTTTTCTGCGTTATTTTATATACAATATAAAAATATAATGCTTGTGATTTTTCAGAAATCAATCATAATAAAAGCCGCAAAAAGGTTAACTGTCATTGATTTGATATTTTTGATGTAAAAGGTGCATTATTGATACGATAATCGCATCAAACGTATTTATATACCCATATAAAGGACATTAGTCTTAGTTTCATAAAAGTGTTTTCATTCAACCTAAAATTTTTCCGGTATATACTTTTTTATTTTTCCTTTATTCTTAGTGCAATTAAATCCACTAAAATAATATTTATGAATTCAATTGAATCGCAGATTTTATATTGGGATTTTTTTATATTTCTTTGTTCTAATAAAATCGTCTATTTTAGCCTTTCACCTTCGCGTATTATAAATAAGATTAGGTAGGTACTATTAAATAAATTTAAAATATTCTTGAATGATAAATTATTGCATTATTTCTGGATTTAACATGTAAAATACAGCCTCTAGTAAGCAATAAAAAATATTAAATAAAAAAATCACATGGTAACCACATTTTTTATATGCATATAAGCAAAACTTTATTTAATAAAAAGAAAATCGAGAAAAATTTATACATATGATATAACTAGAATCTTTTATGTTATAATATAATAGAAGCAGACATAAAAATTTGCTGTACATAAGGTTTTGGTGAATAATTTGCACAGAATTTATAACAATTCAATAATCTTTATTTGTAATTAATCATGAAAAAGTAAAAAAAAATATAAAAATAAACAACTATTTAGGGCTCTTTTTCGCTTAAATTAAAATAATTTATTTATTTTATTATTTAATAATACACAATTCGTCATTTAAGGCATAAAAAAACACAAAAAAAGATATATTGATAGCTCCAATTTTACAATGTTAAATGATACATCCATTATACCAATTCATGTTGAGAATTTGGCACCAAATAAATGCAAGAAAAAATAAAGTATTCAACGCCAGAAGATAGGTAATATGCCAACCGAAATACAATTTCAAGGCATAAAAAATGATATTTTTTTGCAACAATTAACGTTGAATCTATATTTTTTAATTAAGTAGCAATTTATGAAAGAAATTTACATAGTAAGATAGCAACATCGTGATAAGCATAAAAAAAACATAATAAAATTTAATAATGCTTAACTTCATGTACAAAAGGTTATGAATAGAATGAATAAACCATTAAAAATGCAATCAATTACCTGCAAAACTTATAAATATAAATAAGACAATGTTTTTTAGTTATTTATATAGCGCCTTCGATGACATGGATTATATTATAAATATGCCAAGTAAATTTTATAGGTGCGCATGAATTATATGCATATTGAGAACATTAATCCTAAATGTGTATTTTGTTTTTTTTATATAGATATATTAACATAACAGCTCGAAATTAGCACTTAACCTTTAAATGTAATTAGATTAGCATTTTAAGCTTAAAAGACTGTTAGAGATATTTCAAGCCGGAAATTCGGTTTTTGTTATAATTGAAAAATGCATTGCGCATTTAAAAAATATAATTTACAATTTACTTGGAGCAATAAAAATTGTAAAATGTTTTAGTTCGAATTTGATTTTTATTTCTTATAATAGGGGAATGTTACTCTTAGCTTGAATATAAGTATGTGAAAATTTAGAATCAAAATTCATATAGCTTATGCATGGATTTGAGATTAGAGCTAGATTTAACATCTATACTTTTATATTTGCCATGCGCTTATTTTATCAAAAAAATATGATTCTAATCATTTTAATTGTCTATAAAAAAGTAAATTTTAATTGATGATTTAATATAAAAATATCGATTTTTGAGTTTAGGTTATAATTACAATTTACTATCAATTATTAGATATTTACCAAAATTCTTGCTTATTAAGTATTAGAGTCTTATTAACCAGACTTTTGTATACATTCAGAATTCTATAATAAATTTTTTAATCCCTGTTATATATAGATCAGTACGGTCTTTTATATTTTTTTATAAATGCATTATATATTAAAAATTTTATTTACACTATCATCCTTTCACCATAAAATATATAACAATTATGAAAATGACTTTTTTACAAATATTATGAAGTGAAAAATAACATAAAGTGATCAAAAGCAAATATTTATACAGACTTTGGACATTCTGAAAAATTCAATATTTCGCAATTAATATAGATACGAACTTATTTAATGACAACTTTCTCAATCCTAAATGGTTGATAGGTTCATTAAAAAAAATATTTTTAAAGTAGAAAAAGACTAAAGTGCTCTATTATTTTTATGAAATCAAGTCTCGATTATATTACATTTACTAAAATCGGTTTAGTTTTGAAATTTTATCAAACCGCCAAAAAAAATATTTATATGGCTATTTAATTGATGCGTTGTTGAAGGTGACTAAAATGAAAAATCACACACTTATATTAAATAAGGCTATTATAATTTGATCATAATATATTTTAGTTTACTGCACATTTTTGTCTCTAAAATCTTGCTATTTGTAAATTCTTCTCACTCAAAACCTATTCTATTAAAATAGTATAATGGATAATATTTCATACAGTAATTTAATATACAATCTTTATACAATTACTGTATTAGCAAAAAAGCGTCGATATGTTATTTATGGAATTTCATAATATAACCGCATCCATGATATCAAAATATTACAACCAAAAAAGATGAATTTTGAAAAAAACTTATTACTATATGAATGTAACATTCCTTAACAGTTTTTTCTAACTGTGAAGAAAGAGAAATAAATTTTTTTACAATTCAAAAGTTTATTGTGTGCTCTATATTTTTCAGCTTATTTGCAAAAAGTAATATAACTGTTTTAAGAAATAACAAAGACTATAATCTAAATTAAAAAGAATAAATCTTTTGACTAAAGATTTTTTACGATGTGTGCTTTACTATGTTATAGATAAATTTTTTATTCCAATTTTTTTGTTTACATTGAAATTTGAACGTTACAAAAAGATCGTTCAAACCAAAGTTCGTGATCTAAAACGTAGTTATATTGTATATGTATAATACTAGAATACAAAAGCCAAGGTTTATTATTAAAAAAAAAGGGATTGCATAAAAATTTTTGGTTCTTTTTGGACAAAATTATCAATAAGTTTACCAAATAACCGATATGATTTATAAATAATAGACAATGAAATTAGATAAATAAATTCGATTTTTTAGCGCAAAAATGTTATAGTGGCATGTTTTTGAAACTGTATATTATTTTCTATCGTGATGGTTTCAAAATATACTGATTATGTTTGTAGAACGATCGAGTTACGCTTTACTGTTGTTGTAGCTTTAAAATTTAAGAATCAAATTATCATTAAATTCAGCTATGCAAATTTTATACATAATTCAGATATGGAAATTTTATACATAATTCAGATATGGAAATTTGCTACATAATTGAGATATGGAAAATAATCTAGAACGCGAAAATTGACTACTTTTTACATGATTTTTAATTTGTAATTTTTTAAATATAGTGTATATTCTTGATTTTTTAGTTGCTTTAATGGTACATGTTTATCATTAAAGGTTTTCTTCATGGTATGTAATATATCCAAAGTAAGTAAATTTCTTTTGACCCTGTTCATAGCTCATAACTGAATTAAATTTTTCAATCCCTAGAATTTAACATATGGAAACATGATTATTTATAGAAATTAAATTTTAAAATCCAAAGCCAACTATTTTATAGATAATAAAACATTATTTAATCCATAAAAAACAAAAAATTATATATTTATATCTTTTTTTTTTTAGATATAAACTTTGACATTCTAAATTTACTATTCAATTAGCAGAAAAATGAATTAAAAAGATATTGAAGATGGAATTTATTATTGTAAACTGCAATTATGTAATTTTTATAATAAAAACTAATATTTAGGAACAAATGAGATTTGAAAATATTAAAGAAAAGATTATAAATTTTGCAAGAAAATTGTATGATATAATGCATAAAGATAGTTTATTTTATATTGTAATTTATGGGGGGATTACATTTTTTTGTTTTAAAATGATTAAATTTAACTCTAAAAAAAACAATGTAAAAAATTATTAATCAATCTAGTTTATTATGTACAATATAAAGCCGCTGTACAAATTCAAATTTATATCCAAAAGATAGAGCACAACAAAAGCAAAAATAAATATGAAATGATCAAGCATTATTATAAACACATGAGATTATTTTAGGCTTAGAAAACTTGAATAATTTGCCTTAAATACAAAATTTTATATACAGAATGCATTATTTGATTGTGATTTTTAGTATTTTTTTATCTGTAAGTGAGTTTTATATTTTATATTATTTAATAGAATATTCACTGTTTAGATTTTTTAAGTTGTTGATAAAAACTATATATTGCGCATTATAAACTTTGCTTATTATTTCTTTTGGACAAAACCATGTTTAAAATTCTTTAGAATGGTTCTATATATAAGTTTTTCAATTCGATTGTATAACTTAATTCTTTTGTTTTTGCTTATGCTGCAGTTGGTCTTAATTTTTGTGTAAAAATTTATTGATTTATAATATAATTTGTGTCTTAGTAAACTATAAAATATACAAAATATAATATTTTAGGCTTTACAAAGCATTTTGTGTAAACATGAAATTATGCTTTTTTCAAATCATATTATATTTTATCTATCAATTAATTACACATAATATCAAAAAGAGAATTATATTTGGATTCCACTACAAAATTAATGATTTATGTTTTTATTTATAATCTGTGTTAGACTTACCTTATTTTAAATTTTAATTTTTGGAACTTTTTTTTATATGCAAGATTGCTTTTTTGTTTTAATTCTAAAAAAAATATAAGGCATATTGTTTACAATTTAATAAAATCTTCTTTTCTATAACAATAATGCATTTCTTTCGTTGTTTGAATTAAAATCTAGATCAATCGATTACTATTTATAATTATGTTCACTATTATATATTCACATAATTACATGTCTTTATTTTATATGATTTTAAATGTATTTATAATTAACGTTTCAAGCACATAATTTACATTTATTGCTATATTTTTATAATTGAAAACTGTTTTATAAAAGTTTCTGGAATATTTATCACGTTCTATATAGCTAAGTGTGTCATCTTAATAGATTTTTGGAAATCAATTGCTATTTATAATAAAAACGGATAAAAACACGTTAAAAATTTATAGAAATATTTTTTTAGAAACTACATAGCGGCTACACAGTTATTAATATTACAGATGAATTTTTTTTCGCTTTTACAGGTGTTTTTTGTTCTCATATTACAGATTCTATTTATCGCTATATTTAATATAAAAAAACGTTATGCCTTATATCCTTATTAGTTTATTTATGGGTTAATTCACTTTTTATGATTTTAGCTATTTAGACATAGTCAGCGTGTTGAGAATATTGCACAACTCCTTGATGTATCTTTTGAAACCTTCACCTGATCTATCTTAATAAAGTGCTCTCCTTCTCTCGTATGAAAACATTTAAAGTGTATGCGCATGAGATAACTTGCGTGTGTGCTTTTACTTCGTCGGGATTTTTAAATCCTTGACATTGAAAATTATATATTAAATTCATATTTCACAAACTTCGTTGCTCCTATAATAAGGATAAAGCGTAAATTTATAAATCAAAAAAGTATATAAACACCCTCGAAATTTATATAAATATATATATTAACTTTCGAATTTCGTAACTCTTTTTCACATGTTTTTTCTTTTTATAAATATAAGAAACCCTTTTCCTTTAAAATCGAATGTATATGTGTTAATAACTAAAAAAATAACAAGTCTTATTTATTGCATAAATCACTGACCGTAAACCATACATAGATAACTAAGTAGTCATATTTAGTATTTTTGTAGCTTTTTTATTTTTTTTTACAGAATATATAACGATCAGTATTACGTTTTAGGAGTCTATTTAATTTTTTTTGGTTAAATTATAGATTTTGATTCTTAAATTATGATACTACAATTTTTCGATCTACTAAATCTAAGATTTTCATTTGTACGGGTAAAAAATAAAATAGGGAATCTATATGCCTAGCAACAAGCAAGCTGAATTTATATATGAATAAATGTATAGTGTTTATTTTGATATAAATAAAAACCATTTATAAATTCAAGAAAAAGCAAATAATTTATTTTATAAGCATGTTGTTGGAGGTATGTAAGCTCGTGGATTTAAATACTTCGTCAATATAAATAATTTTTGTAAATTTCTTTTATATAATAATGACAGATGGTTTTTTTTGCAATTAATTTAAAAAATCAGAAAATTCACAGTCTTAATTTAACAATTATTTTTAAAAACACACTTTTTCGGTATCAATGAAATTTTGTTTGTTATGCCGCCATACAAACAATAGAATCTAGAGAGTGTAATAAAATATAAAAAAATTTATAAAAAATAAAATGCAGTCTCTAATATATCACAATAACAATATTTTGCACGTTTTATTTTTTTATTTTTATTTTTATACGCATAATATAATAAAGAAACTCAATATTTATTGACCAATCTTTATTCTACACATTATGAGAACTTAGACGCCTTGTTTTACAAGAAAAAGTTATACTTTATAAATATAATGTTTTTTTTTAAGGTGGTATTTTAAAGACAAAACAAAATTTTGATTACGAATTTTTTTTTTAGATATGCTTTTTAAATGTATATCATTAGAAATTTCATATATGTAAAAATTGCTTTTCAGCGATCTTTTTTAAATAGTATAGCAGATAACAAGATTGAACTTTTAAAATTTCATCTGATGAATTTAGATTACATATTTTAGCTTGGTGCAATAGTTTTTTTCGCAAAGTAATAAATTGACTTTTTTTTATAAATGTCTATTGATTTTTTTTTCGGTTTTCAATATATAATCCTCAGTAAATAAACTTATCATTAAATAATATTTTTTATGTATGTTTTAAGTTTATTTTTATTAACGAATTTATCTACTGTGTATAAAAATGCATAGATAATTATTTAAAACTTCTTCATGCGTTTTTCAACACCTTTTCTTTATCTATGTATGTCAACTGCCTTTTTTTTGTCAAATGATATAACTCCAAGTGTCTTTTAATTGAGAGAGTTAGCGTGTAAGCCTCCAATTCGTCTGTGATTTTTAAATCCTAGTTATATTTTTTAGTTTCTTTCTGAATTATATATTTTTATATATAATCTGACAAATAAAACGCAGATAAAGATTTTTATTGTTTTAAAAATTTTTATGATTAAAAAAACACTATCGAAATTTTAATACAGAATTTCAGAATATCGTATAAGAGTTCTCTCATATGTGATAGTAATAAGAATTAATCAATTTTTAATGTTTATTTTGAGTTACAATTTATTTCTTTGTTTTATTGTAAAATACATAAGTCGTTCTTTTCAAACTAACTACGTAAAAAATAAATCTGCTCTAAGTTCCGGGAGTTCTGTGAATGGACCATATGATATTTCTAATATGACTTATAAATGGAGCAATTTTGGGGACAAAAGTCAATATTTTAACAAAACTTCATCGCCACGAGGAAATTACGCATATAAAATGAATTATAAACCGAGATACTTTAGGTCTGCTATTTACAGAAATCAAGAAATCACTAAAAAATGCAACGCGTCGACAAACTATCACAATAGTAAAAATACTCTAACGAAAAATATTACATATGCCCCGCTATATAGATTGTCACATCAATCAATGAAGTCAAAAGATAATTCTGATTTTTTAATGGATTATAACGAAGAAAAAGCGAATTCTGGTTATTTTAATCTTTTTTCTGACAAAGAATGCGACCTAGACTGTGAAATATGTGGTGCTGAAAAGCGTGATTATTACAATACTTACAAAAAAAAGACCTATCATAAACATCATTCCTATAGATATAATCAATATAGGCACGAAAAAAATTTTGTAAAAATTCACAAGGGGTTAAACAATCATTTTGATATACACCCAAAACATGCTACAAAAAACGATCGAAACAATTACATAAATACAAAAAACGCAAATGAGTCTAATGATAGATCGGAAGAAAATCCGCCAGAAGATATTGAATTTTCTGGTGGTGAAATCAAACAAGGACAGCATGAAAATCGTGACCAGGATAATATAAGTGATGAAAGTCAAAGTACAGATAAAGTAGTAGAAAAAAAAAACCCATTAGAACCAGATTCATGGCAAAAAAATTCTAAAGAAGGCGTTGATTTGCAAGAAAATTTATCAAAACTAGATCATGAAAAAGATACAAACAATGACAAAACAGACGGAACTAAAATTATGGGAAAGGAAGATGATAATCTAATATCACAATCTCAGGATCAAAAAACTGATGAAGACACTTCTAACTCTTTAGCAGAAAAAGATGATAATAATGATACTAATAATGCACAGGAAGAACAGGAAGATAATAAACAAAAAGTTGGTGATGAAGATGATAATAGTGGAAAAAAAGCAGTAAATTCAATACTAAAATTTTTGAATTTAGTATGATAAAAGCATGACGATAGAGCAAAAAAGGATTCAACATATGAAAAACTTTATTATACTCTACCATGATTACATGGCCATAAAGAAAGAACTAAAATTAAAGACATTTTATAAAAAAATATCAATAAATAAAATATAAATATTCGTGCTATATTAACCATTTTAATTACTATAAGGGGTGCAAAAATTACACCTCGATGCAGTAAACTTGAATAAAAAGTAGAATATGTTTTGTAGATCCCATATATATAATATGATATTCACACCACTAGACATATGCAACTTATAATTTTTTGTATTTTTTTATACAGGAACAAATATTATCAGAATAATTATACATTTTCAGGGAACAAAATTAACTTAAAATCCTGGACTTTTTACCCTGTATTTACTTTTATTATAATTTTACATTTTCGTGCAACGATATTTATAGTTTTCTCTGTTATATATGTTCTAAATGTTCTAAATGTTCTAAATGTTCTAAATGTATCTTTAGATACATATCATACATAAAAATACTAAAACGCACATTTCGAGAAGTTTATAAAGTAAGACGCAAAACTTACAAAAAGTCATTAAAATGGAAATATTGGGAATCTGAAAATTATTTTTCAAAAATCAGTCATCTAAATCCATATGCAATTTAAAATAGTATATCGAATAATTTTTTTATTAAGGCTTTTTTTGCCATGTCAACGATTAAATGAAACCTAAAAACAATTTACCGTGAATTTCATAAACTATGCACCATCATCTTTATGTATTATTTTTTACAAAAGGGCTATTAGATCGCGAATATAAATAGATTTCAATCATGTTTTTAATGCAATCTGTACGGAAATATTGATTCTAAAATGTGTTTTATTTAGAATCAAACTAGATTTGTTATATGCAAAAATTGTATTCAACAGGAAAAAATACTATATTTCTGTTATCTTTTATATAAAGCTAGCAAGCATACGTGTTTGGAGTAATATACAATCACTCAAATATAAAATTTAAATTTAAACGACTGTAAAATTCTATCTAATAACAAAACCACAAATGTTACACAAGTTTCTCCTAAGATGATTTATAATTTTAGCATCCCATAAATTTTTAAGGCAAAGAAAAGTTGTGTCAAATAAATCTTTACCTATTTTATTTTCAGGTGAATGCCTTTATATAATTGTAGTATAAAATACTAATCATCTATTTCCTACTTAGGTTAGAGTTTTAGATATTAACAAAGAATAAAACGTTTTTAATGAAAAATATATTTATTTGCTCGTGAATGTGATCCGGTGCTTAAACATTTGAAACTAGTCAAATAAAATTAATTAGAATCCAATAATCTACAGAGCAATATGATAAAAGAACATTAGAGCATGCATCACATAAAAAATGCATGAAACAGACTATAATAATCTACAAAAGTTCCTTTTCATAAATAAAATATTGTAACGTCAAAAAATGTAGCATTTTAGCAGTAAATCAAGCTACTGTAAGATAAAAAAATTTAAGATTATCGAGACTTAATTAAGAAATATTGTACTAAATTATTAAACTTAAATTAATATGCATGTTGGTATTTTATATCTAGATAGAATAATTATTTTATTTTATCAATCCATAAAAAAATATCTTTTATAACAATTATCTGGTTATAGTTGAGCGCAAAATGTTCATAAAAAAATATTTAAGATGTTTTTTATATTAGTTTTTAGTGAGAGATCAGAAGAAACAAGAATAAGATATATATTTTGTGTATAAATAAAATTTAAAAAGAATATATATCACAAAGTTTTGCAATTTTTTTAGCCATCATCTGTAAGAAATAATATATAGCGATATTTAAGATAGTATAAACCATGATATTCTCTTTTTATAACATATTTTGCAAAAGATACAGAACATATATAAATATAACATTACCGGTTATAATTTTACGTAATAAATGAAACATATCAATCGTAAGATTATTTATAATGACGCAATTTTTTTTTCAAAAAGACAGAAGTTTAGTACTGCACCGTTGTGTGGCTAATGATATTAATATAAAGGTTTTGCAAATACTAAAAATATAAGTGGCGAATTAATATGATCACACCAAGGTAAACAGAAATATATAACAAAATTTATAAGTTTTGACATTTAGCTTTATCATAAATAAATTCTAAAAATGTTTGGTATTAGTAAATATTTAATTTAAGATTTTAATGGCAGAAGGTGTACGTTTTTAATACACAAGAAAGTATAAACACAAAGATTTATTTTAAATTCTATTTATCTAATAAAATAATATTAAAAACTGAAATATTGGCAACCTAGTTTATAATAAAAGAAAATTCGACTCTGTTAAATATTTATCAATACGTATTTGTGCAATATCGGCTCATTTATTATCTTCTTATATATTTCGAATTTGTCTATTATCAACAGAAACCCCAAAAAGCATATAATATATTTTTTGTGTCATTTTTATACATACGAAAATAAAAAATAGGCCAAAGTATAGGAATATTTTAGTAAAATATATTATGATTAGAAAAAATCAGATCTATTGAAAAATAAATTGGTGCATCATTGTATTTTTAACAACTGTATATTATATTTTCACGACATAAACGTATCTCTACTGGCTTTCGCTTGTTTTATTTTGCATTATATGTTGTTACATGGTCTTTGAATATGGTCATATACAATTTGACTAGAATATATTTTACATATCTTTTGTGCATTAAATGTCGATTAAGATCTAAAATTTTATTTTGCGGTATTGTGATTGTAATTTAAGTTTTTCTTTCTGCATTTGTAAAAAAATTTAAAGTTTAAAGTTATTTAAGCATTTTAAAAATACCTACAATATATTTAAAAAATATATGATCAAAAAGGAGGCCGAAAAAAGTAAAAATTTGCATAAATTTTATATTTTTACCAATTTTACCACATACCTTCTCTTTTATATCATCTTTATAAAAAAATTTTATTCAAAATATAAAAATATTGATACATTAATTCAATATCTAGTAAAAAACGGTTAACTTTTTACCAGAAGAAAATGATTATTGATACTATAACGACTACTATAGAAAAAAAAATAGCGAAGTATAGGTTGCATCATATGATGAGCATTATATAAACTTTGTTTTTTTAATAGTATAAAACTTAGAAATTTCAAATCCTTGAACAGCCGAAAATCTATATCATAAAATCTTTGAGAAGTTCTTTCGCAAACATGACGCATTTTTTTTTATTATAAATATAAAAAAACCAAGCAATAGATTATTAAATAAAAATTATTGTGATTTTAGGGGCTTGGTAATATAAATTATTCATATATATATTCATGTATTAATACGTAGCATAGTAAAATAAAATATTTATGTAATTTGTCGTTTTTAAATTTTTAAACAAGATTAATAGTTTTTATGCATCATAAAAGACAATCTTCTTTATCCTTTTGATTTTATGCTCTTATGTTTAATAAATACTTTATAAGGATGTATAATGGGGTTTAAATACATATAATATACCATATAATACACAAAATATCTGTCTAGTCGATAGTTCTGAAAGTTTTACAATATTATGTGATTTTCCAACGGGGATCTTCAGGATTTTTTATCTTCTAAATATTCATACTTTCTATAATTTTATCAACATAGATCCGATGACGATTTTATTTAAAGAGGCTTTTATTAAGGCTTTTTTACAACATATAATTATTTATATACAATAAATAGACTTATGTGTGTAGAACCGATTTTTTTGGCAAGAATACAATAAAAACGCTAATATATTCAAAAAAAAAATTTTTACTCCTTCTGTTTTAAATTTATATTATTTTTGGCGGAATTTTATAATTTTTTTTTGCTTTTATTCGATAATTTTTAATTGATAAAAACAATTATTCTGCATTTTTTATTAGTTATCTTGCATTCTATATTCAATAATACATGTAATTTCTCGCTAAGGAAATTAAATATGCCCAAGATACGTATTTGCGATTAATTTTTTTCAATATATTGCTTCATAGGTTTTGCATTTATAAACAACATTTTAAAATTAAGATCAAATATAACATGTTTGGATAACATAGATTAGTTTTAGTCTTTATGAAAATGATATAAAATTTTTTACTTGTATCAGGTACTTTAAAAAAGTACCTATTTAATGTGAAAAACTACATCAGATTAGCTATTTTAAATTACAATTTGATTATATTATTAGAATATTTATATTTAAATAACACAATTTTAAAAAAAATTGAAATTAAACACAATTATGCAAAAAAATATGTGATCAGATTATATAAACATTCATAATTTGCATAATTTATATTTTAGAAATTTAAAACACAGATCTTTAGTTACGAGTTAAGTTTATATTCTATTTACAATGCTTAAAGAATATGGACCTAGTAATAAAACTTTAAACAATAAAAGACGTACTGTGATAGTCGAAGACCTTTGAGAACTCATATTGGATAGAATTGATACAAAAATACAAGTATTGGTAATATAAAACCTAAAATGCATTAATTTGAATATATATAATAAAGAGTCATAAGCTCTGAGCATAATATCAACAATAAATTTTTTTATACAAAAATTTTTTTCATGTTTTAGTGTCGCAAAACCGAATATAAATTCAGTTTAAATATATATACAAACCTATAACATTTAAATTTGTAATTAAACATCTCTAAACATTGTAACCTAAACAATACTCTAAAAATATAAATTTATTTAACATAGATAAAACATTTTATATAAAAAATTTACTTTTTTTATATTTTGTTTTTCTTCTTTTATGGGCTAGTTTTTCTGTATCGTGATATTTCTATTTATACTATTATAAATAATCCAAAGTAAATTATATTTTTAATCCCCAACTTTTTTTTTATTTAGATATTGACATAAAAGAACAATTACTCTTTATTGACGATAAAGAGTTACAGTATTGTTCTAAGATCACGTTAGAAAGTTTTTTTTTCTTATCTATAATATAGATGCTTGCATAAATTACTCATAAAATTTATGTGTCCTATTTTTATGGATGAAAAATGTTTGGTAGTTCATTACAGATATTTATTATACATATGCCATTTTTTATGTGCAATACGACAAATTCCATCTATTTTTTTCGCCACAAGAAATCGTTTTCTGGTGTAATATATATAGAATATATGTTTCATGTCATTGTTCATGCTTAGATATTTATGCGCCTGAAATTAGTTTGGTTTATTAAAGATTAAATACATTATTAATTTTTATGCAAACCTGCAAAATTTTATAATATATATAGGATTTTTTATATTTAAATAATATAATTATATATAAGCCTTTCTAAAACTGTAAGTGACTACAAAGATTTATATAATATAACTAAATAAATTTTATGGATTTGACTTTTCGAATTTTTATTATGCAGAATAAAATACTGTAAGACGGTCAAACAATGTTTCAATATCTTTTTTTTATTATTTTATTACATTACTATAATTATTGTCGATTTATTACTAAATATTTCATAAAAAGTCATTTTTTATCGGTTTAAATTTCGATTTGATTATAATTAAGAAATTTCTAAAAAATACTTCCCATTTCAGAATTAAAATTTAGAGCCTTTAAGAACATTATTGCTTTTAAAAGTTCACTTGTAGATTTATTAATATAATTTTGAAATTCCAATCTTGTTATAAATATATTAGCATGCTGTTCTTGCCTGTTACCAAAAAAAAATTTAAAATTTATATTGATCCATTATGAAAAAATCGCGGAAAATCTACAAGAAGCTGTGATAACAGCAAAAAACAAATTTTTATGCTATAAAAAAATTGATTTAAGTTAAAATGATATAAAAGTAAACTTCAAAAATTAGGAAAAATAATTTATAAATGATATTTATATCTAGCGTGTGAATTTTTTTGTAACATTTACTAGAAAAATAAATTTTTTGCTTATTTTTATACCATCTCTACGTATTTAGAGCATTACGATAGAGAAAAACAAATTTAACTTTAAGCTCTAAAAGAAATAAATTTTACAGAAATATACAGTAATTTAGCTCTTCATTAGTATTTTTAAACTTGAATATCAAGTATGTTTAAACAATAAATACTTACAATTTGCATAACTAAGATTTATCAACTTTAATAATTTAAAATAGTTTTCATAATGTTAATTTTTAATTAAAATAAATATATATAAATAGAAAAATATGAAAAGGTGTAAATTGACCTTAGTATCAATTTCATAATTGTTTCTAAAAGCTAAGTTTGATTTTTGTATCAAAAATATCTAATAATAATTTAAAGTTTATGTAATTGCCTAGTAAATGTCTATAAATCATAAAAAAAGTATATTTCATAGATGAATCTATATTTATATAAGTGTTGTACAAACTGATGGCATTCATAAAATTTACGTTATATGTTTTATATGAAATTTTAATTCGTGATAAAAAGATTTTAATTTGATTATTACAAAATGAATTCAAAATTCAAGTATCAGCGCATGGTTATGGAATTAATTTAAATTACATGGCTTCTGTGTTTATCTTGTTATTGATATAAGTTAAACTGTTTTAATCATGGCCACAGAACCATTTCATTTCTTTGTATTAAGTTTATCTTCATTTGTACTTTTAAATGTCTATTTCTTTATATTCAAAAATTGTATAGATTCATATTGTAAGAATATAGTCACACTAAATAAATTTTCATTTTTAATTACATTTAGGATGAAAATGTATGATTAATTAAAATTGTTGATAAATAAAATAAGATAATCTGTGAACAGATATTATTTATTTAAGGCCATATTTATAGTAGTAATTTTAGTTTTTGTTCTCAGGCACGGCTTGCTTGATTCTCTGTGCACAGTGTATTTATACTTTCGGCTATCTTCTCCTCTCCAAAGTCTTTTTCAATACCCCTCCTTCTTTCTATTCTTATTAATTCAAGAGTTTTCTAAATCTCAAGGTTTGAATTATTGCCCTAACCTAGTTCGTGACATCTAGTTCCTTCAGGTACCTTCTATGATATCGTGTCACCACACCGTCCCATTTTATAACATACGGATAATTTTTACCTTGCACTTGTATATTAATGACAGCCCAGATGCTAGCAGGTCATATTTTCTCAATTTTTCGTTTCCACTATGTTTATATCATCAATACTTGTCACGCCGATTTCGATCAGAGTGATGCAGTTCTTCTTTTTGTCATATACAAAAATATCAGGTCTTGCATATGATAAATTTATGTCTGTTTTAATTCTTGTATCTACTTTTGTTTTCCGCAAATTCGTTTTCCATTATTTCTTGTACAGAGTGTCTGCGGATTTTCTTGGTTTTTTTGAAATTATATTTTCTTGCTACATAAATTGAAGACATCTTACAATCTCGTTGTGTCTTCTTGTATAGTCATGACCAAGCATTTTTTTACATCTGCGTGCTAAGTGGTCGACAGTTTTATTGAGTCGTTACAGTGCGGGCACCTTGATCTTTCTCCAAAAAATACGTTTATATCCTGAATAAAGAAGAAAGTTGCTATCTGTAAACATAATTATTCGTTTTTTTATTTTATTATTACAAATTAAGTTTGTTAATCGTGTCATAGTCAGAGAGCCCACGTTTAAGTGTTTGATAATTTTTGTTGAAAAAGATGTAATTTTGGGTAGAATTATTTGTGCTTTCATGATTTCTTGCAGCTAGTCCATATATTTAAATGTTCGATAAATTAGCAATACGTAAGGATGTAAATATATACTTTTAAAAACCAAAATTATAGATTACATGCCATACGATCGTTTCAGTTAACAATTCCCATAATCCACATGCTAAAATCTATTTTTGAAATGTTTTTTAGAATATTTGATATATAACATGTATAATTTAGGGCTTTGGGATTTTCATTTTATATGCCTCTTTATATCAGGAATAATCTATTTAATTCGAGTTTTAAAAGATTAAGAAAATTTTCTCCAGCATCAAACAACGAATTTATTCCTTTTTTTACAATATTATTATAGTTTTTTATTACAAATTGTGTTCACCGACATAGAAAACCACGTATGTTTTTATTATCCTTCTTTATTTTTTTACATATTTAAGCTTAATGATTTGAATTTTCTTCTGTAAATGTGATTTTATATTGCGATTATACTATTATATTGTCATTACTGTAATTATTTTACTATTTTAATCACATATTACAAAAATAGAACTAGATATATAATAAAGATTTTTGCTATTTACACCCTAACAAATATATAGCTGTTTCTTGTATAAAAAGAAACGATTTTTATACTTGTTAATGTTTAATTTAAACATAGAGTGTTAATTATTTTCAGTAGATACACCGGATACTATAAATTTAACATAGACTAATTTGCTATATTAAATAGAATGAATTCATCAAACAATGAATAGACACAAATGAGTATAAACTTACGAGATATAATTAGTTAGGTTTAAAATTTTTATAACGTGGATATATTTCTAAATATAGATTTTGCACTTAATCCTCATACATGATGTATTTTCTAAAAAAAATACTTGAATTTTAATAAATAAAAAACACGCATCTAATAGGTTGTTTTGACAAAATTACGTTTAGAATACACAAAAAGTACTTCTTGTGATCGAAAAGTCATTGCGGTTTTGATTTTAATCCTCATAACCGAACCCTATGTTATTTTCATCCACATAAGATGCATAAAATAAAATTTAACTTTACACTGATATACTTTTAATTATAAAATATATACTATCTTTAATCCATTTTTTTTTAAATTTATATAATAGTGTTATTTTAAATTTTGTGGAACCTTTGCATATGTTTTTGTTACCTTAACTGCTGATAAATGATTAATATTGTTTTATTGTTAGTATGCTTAATACTTTATTTAATCTCAAAATAAAATAATCATTAGAGAAATAAAAAAATTCCTTTAGACCTAAATTGTAGCATATATACTATTATTCGCTGTATTTAATCAGTAGTTTTTGTTATGATAAGATTTTTTTTGATTTTGCTTTATTAAAATCTATGACCAATAAAAGCATAGTGAAACTCTAAAATGTTTTATAGTTAATAAAGATAACAAAAATTTTAATCTTTTTTTATTATCTCAATCTGTTTAGAAAAAAAGATATAGCTTCTTTTTATTGAATGTACGTAATGAATCAAAATATATATATATATGATTTACACGTTTGATTTTTTATATTTTGTTAGTATGACAGAATTATCAACTATGGCTTTTCAAACTAAATATAAAAATTATAAATCAGCTCTAGTATCGGGGAACTCACTTGACGGCCCTTTTGATATCGCCGACATGGCTTTTAAACTGAGCGAAAAAACTATAAATAATGAACAGACCATTCAAAACAATCTAGTAAGTAAAACAGCTGCATATCAGGCACCACAAAATTTTGGATACAACTGGCCCATGTTGTATGCACCTAGATACAACTATAGATCAGGAGCATCATTGGAAAGCTTTAACGTTGAGGGAAATAGTTTATCTGAGAAAATTATCGGTGCAACTTTAAATAAATATGGGGGACATGAAGAAATAACACAAAAAGATTCAAATCGCGTTAACAATACTTATTACAATAATTGCAAAGTTGGATCGCATTATTCAGTTACAGATGGTGATTTTCTTGAGAAAGATGGGTTACGTAATAACATTGGAAATAATGGACTTACAAATACCAATTGCAGGTTATATAAAGATGGAGAAAATACCTTGTATTATAATCGTCTACGAATGGATAAAAAAAATATTAACAGCCATGAACATAATGCAAGATGCACAAATTTTTTTAAAAAGCGACATTACAAAAGAAAAAATACGGGAATGTGTATGTGTGATGATCATTATAAAATTAGAGAATCCCATAAAAATCATAGATACTGTGGCAATTCTGGCAAAATTTACCACTTCAATCCAAAAAAAGAAATGAATAATGTGCATGAATATATTGAATTTTCAAATATAGACAGTGAAAACACGTATAAACAGAAACTTAATGATAAGAACTCGATCAATCTTATCAAAGAAACTGATTTTAGTAAAGAAAAGATTAATCGGAAGAATCTAGACTATAATGAAACGAAAGATGGTAATAACAGTGAGAATCTTATATCGGATAAGCAAACACAGACGAAAAATGAAAAAAATAACACAGTAAAAGTAAATTCTACAAAAACAAGCGATACAGACAATTCGGAAACACTAGAATCCATGGATTCATCCGAATTAGAATACACATCAAGCAATTTTAGTCAAAGTGAAATAGAAGAAATATCGGACGGCAATTTAGATAAAGACGAAGTTACTAATCGTAATCAGAAAACCAACAAAAAAAAATCAAAGGAAAAAAAGAAATATAAGAACAAGGGGAAAATAGATAAGAAAATGGTTTCTACAATCTCTAAATTTCTTAAATCATTTCTTGATAATTAAATTTTAAATTAGTCTACGAAATAAGCACTATATTTAATATATTTATTATATTTCTTTTTATGAAATTTCAATTACATTCTCTATAGTTCCAAAAATTACATTTGACGTGAATTTCTAATAAAAGGCATACCAAAACGCTCAAATCTTTATCTTTAAGCCAAATGTTTTGGTTAAATCAGTATTTGTTCTTGAGCACAATTTGTTTGATCTTTCGTGCGCGCAGAATAGTTTGATTTATAACATTATTCTACACTCCGAAGTTTTCATCAATACTTTTCAGCGTCTAGAGATCGATGTATTCTATTTTTTATAATAATCCTGAGCTTTTTATATATGCCTGAGATTGTTCGTGATTTCGAGTTCCTTAATGGGGCATGTTTAGAATACCATGGTTAAATAAAAATGAATGAAAAATAGGAATTGTGAGAAATTCAATACAATAATTTATGCGAGTTTATAATGAACATACATAAAAAAGGTGATAAATAGTATAAAATAAAATGGATAATATGAGGAACTATGAATAAAAAATGTATGGAATATGATAAATAAGTTTCTATTCACTAAAAATTTAAAAAATTTAAAAAAATTTACTTAGAAGCATAAAATTAACAATTTTATTCTGTAACTTTGGCTATCGATATTAATCAAAAATTCTGTATTATTCAGCCATTAATGCCACCAATCATTCCACATTAGGATTGTAATTTTTATGTTATATCGAATCTAATTTTATACTTAAAAATTCATTTAAAAACTCGAAAAAAACAAAATGAAGAAGACTAATATGCTAAAAATTTATATTTAAAAATTCATTTTTTTTTGAAATTTTATGTGCAAGGAATTAATAAACATATATTCTTAATGAGAGAATTCATTTTTTTTTCATAAAATGTTTTCATGGGTTAACACAAATTATTATGATTATATTATATTTTATAAGTCATCTGCGCATTGATTAATATTTTGTCATGAAAATTTCGACGTATGTATAGGATCAAAGTAAGAGCATTTGAAAAAATTTTCTAAACGAAAATTGAAGGACAATAAATAAACAACTGCATTCTACAGCACTTTTATATAGTTTTGACTATATATCCCTTCATATAAAAGAAATATAGACTGTTATGTTATGAAGAACTTATAGAATAACCAAAACTATAAATCACAACACTCTATTAGTACATTCTTTTTGTTCAGTTCAGCTTTAAATATTTTTCGATCGTATTATTCATCGTAGTTTAATGAGTTTATGTTGTGCTTTTTATTGTTGATTATTAGTATTCTTATAACAAAATATATTTATACTTAGTCTTTTATTCTTTAAAATATTTATATTTTTTTGTTTTTAAATTCATTTAAAAGAATATTGTTGAATTAATACAAAGTGCGTGTATGAAATAAATAAGCCTATTTAATAAGCATATTATTGCAAACACTCTATGTATATTAAGTTTAAGTTCGCTTCATTTAGCATTTTACATACAGTCTTTTGCATTTTTTTTATTTCTGTTATTTACAATCTACTATAATCGAAAATATAATATTTTTTCATTAATATAAAATTTCGATGGTCTTTTTTTCCACCCACAAATGTAACATAAATTACAAATATAATATATACTTCAAAATAATATTTCTTAGTTAAATTTTGGCAGTATATTTGTTACCTTTTCTCTTAAACCATATTGTGATTTAGTTGCCAAGGGTACATCATATATATACTTTTGGCTTCTTTCCATTCTCTTGAATCTTCTTCGGTACCTATTTTATGTTCGAATACCTTTAAGTTATGGGGTTTCATCAATTTATAGTTATAAAATATGCACGTTTTAATTTATTTTTCGAGTTCTTAGGGTATTGAATACAATATACATTGTGATACATATTTATTTGTTCTGTAGGATTCAAATTATAAATTTGCAAGCAATCTATAATCCCAAATAGTAAAAAAATTAGTTGGATTTGTTTACTAACATGGAATATAAAAAACCTTCCTTTGTATATAAATATTTAAAAATATCTATAACAAGATTTTATTTAAAGATAATTCGTCTAAAAACAATATACCACTTTTTATTTTGGATTTATATTAGATAGAAATATGAAACAAAATATCATATAGTGAAACATATTATTTCATAAAAAACAAGTGTAGGATATTTGACATGGAATTGCGCGACATCAGACTGAGAATTTAATTTTTTTTTATGCGTATGTTTTCAGTCAAATTGTCACCATGCCACACAATCTTTCATTGAAGAAAATGTAAGCATAAATTACAAAAAAATTATTTGATAATATAACAAACATCGAAAATGTGCAGTAATATGTATTTTATCATACTTTTACAATAGCTTAATATCTGAATAAAACCTTATGAAGTCCTAACTATAGAAATAGTAGTTATACAATAGACATAATAGATAAATATTAAATAACATGTTAATCACAAATTAAAATGACCAAAGGTATTTTTTATGGAAATTCAGCTCAAAAAAATACGAAAATATTATAGAGAAATTTACCTAGACATTGTTCTAATGCAGTTTTTCTTTAACTTTATACTAATCTAATACATGTTGCATAGCCGGAAATCCATTTTTTTGTTACGAATATTTTCTAACTGTTAAACTAATCTAATTTGTTTCCGTATCATATACTTAAAAAACTTATATAATTTTTTATTTATAGATTTTGTTTCGTTTTAATAATTCCATCTATTATGACGTGTTCAGCCCATTTAGAACATCGCACAACGGCTTGATACATCTTTTGACACCTTCTACTACTCTATCTTAACCAACTTCTCTTCTTTTCCTAGAATTGGTGGGTAAAGGTGTCTTGCGCTTTTACAACTTATAAAAAAAATTCATATGGTATTGGAATCTGCAGCACATATAAATTACATTATTTTACTTTTGATAGACATGTAGGTTTATATACATAATTGAAATTTAACAGACAAAATAGAAATCGCAAACAATTTATGTATTTTGTAAGTTTTTATTAGAGTCATTTTGAAGAAGGTAGGTTTAATAATTTTTTTATAGTAAATCTAAAAGTAAAAACCGATTTTATATATTTTCTTAATTTTTACGATAGTTTAGAAACGGCAGTACAACGTCTTTAAATTATAAAATTAGTTAAACATCTTACGTATTATATTTATAATTAAATTCCCTATTATACATACATCAGCAACCAAAACTATTTCGAAATGTTTCTTTTAATCATATAGGCACACGAAATTATAAAAATTGAGTTTTTAAGAGTTTAGAAACATATAAATATTTTTTCTACAATTTAAAATATTTTAAACAAGTTTTTCTGTAGTTATTGATTATTATATTGATTTTAACACAAAAAAATATACAAGTCAATGTTCAAGTATTACAAAAATAATAAACAAATCTATTTTTATCTTTTTTATATAAAATGCGGAATTTTTTGTATGCACATATATTGTTTAAATGGGTCTAATGGTTTTTAATTGTAAGAATTTCTGTTAGTTTTGGTAGCTTGTAATTTTAAAGATCATAAAAATGATATGTAAATAATCTACATATATTTCTCATGATTTTATTTTTTTATTGAATTCTAGGAAATAAATCATTTAAAAAATGCAAAATAAGTCGATAAAATACTACAAAAATTCAGAGCGGAAAATGAAAAAATCATTCGAAAAAAAAATTTGATTGCGAAAATCTGAAATTGATTAATAAATTCGTTTTTTTATAAGATCTCATATTTATATAAATTATGAAACGTAAAAATTATTTTTTATAGTAAAAAACAGTTTAAGATTTTTTAATGGTTATAGAACGAATTTTATATTCGAATCTTTTATAAAAAAAAATACTGTATATGCTGTTATTTAATAAAAAAATTACAAGATTATTCATTTATAATCGTAAAAGATATTTTTTTATGACCATCTGTAAGTGTATTTTTTGTAATTGGTGTGATTAGTTTAATTTCTCTGCATATGCACAAATGAAATTGACTTGCACGGTATTTACATAAAAATCCACATAAATTTACATTTATTTTTTTAGGGTTTACATAACCTTACTATAAAATCTAGAATGTTATCATAGAATCACATTTTTCTATTTATTTTGCAGAAAAATACAAACAAACATGGAATTGGGATTTGTCTTCATATATTTTAGCAGTTACAAAACGGTGTATTTATAAAGGATACACCACTGTTTTCAATAGAATATACCATGTGAAATCAAATATAATTACATTATTTATTAAATATATTGATAACTAAAAAGTTACAGATTGCTTTTGAATACATTGTACTTTTTTCAAATTATTTTCTTTTTTTAAAAATTTTTATAATATATATAAAATTTTAGTAAATATATATTACATACATTGACGCATATTTTATAATAGCGCGCATAAATAAAAAGAAGAAAATTTTTTTTTTTCGAAGCTTAAATAATGTGACTATATATTAGTAATTTTGTTTTGTTTTCTTTCTCGAAAATGTGTGGAAAAGACTTTAGCCTATTATATTTCTTCTCTTGAATCATAAATATTATTTATCTAATATAGATTTAAATACAAAATATTTATATACATTTATAATATGAATGTTTATTTTATGCATAGTTGAATCAATAATAACAACACAACATGTGCTTTTCAGTGATCGAAATTATAGACAAAAAAATTTTAAATAAAAGCATACCTTCCTATACTATATTTTAATCCAGCTTGATTTATAGACATTAAATAGCACTTTGTAAGATATTGTTTGGTAAATACAAAGTTTTTAATCTACGGTTTTCCTAGTTTTTGACAGTTAATTTTGTTTACTGATTTTTTATTCAATTAAAAATAGCTTTAATTTTCGCAAATAGAATAAAGATATTAACTAGAAAATCATATTCTCTTCTAAATTATTGCTTTATTTAATCATTAAGAGATACTCTATGCTTCCTAAAATCCTATGGATTTGTAGAAATCATAGAAAAACATTTTTTATATCCTATTAAATTTATAGTTGGTACGGAACCACATCAAGCAGGATAGATTACAGAGGTTATTAATATCGAATTTTTATTTCTCTCTACATAAAAATTAGATTTTATGAAATTCGTGTAAGAATTAATTTTGATCTAAAATATGATATTTATAACGTATAGAGATTGAATAATATAGTTTCTATTTTCGATCTCAGTTTCATTTTTTTATTTTTACTATCTTTTGAGACCTAGACAACCTTTATTGAATATTTTACAACTCCCATTTAAATTTTTTGTTTAAATTATCTCGTTCTATGTTAGTAAACTGGTTTTAAAAAAAACATAACAGTTTTTGTTCTAAATCGGAAAGTTTCAAATCGTATTTTATCAAACTAAAATCACAATAATAAACTAAAAGAATGATAATTTACATCGATGCAATTTTTTTAAGTCCCATTAGATATAAATATATATGATAAATATCATAAAATGAATATTTATTATACCTTGGGATGGTGTGGTAACACAAAAATATAGAAGGTATCAGAAAAGGCTTGAGTAACGTTATAGATTAAGGCATAAATACAAACATAGGGAATGGGAATTACCCTTGAATTATAAAACTTAAACGGTAGAGAGATATTAAAGAAGACTTCAGAGAGGAGAAAATAGTTGAAGTATAAATACGCTGTCCGACCGAGAGAACAATAAAGTTGTGTTTGAACAAAAACTATTTTGATCATATAAAATTTATCCGTAAAATAAATAAAAATTGTTACCATAAAAATGAGTTAAATATTCTCTTATATTTAAAATGCCTTTAGCGTAAAAACTGTGCAAAAATCGTGAAGTTCGTCGAAAAAAGAAATGAAATATACATAAAAAACAAAATTTCGTACAGTAATAAATCGGGATACCAACAAACCAGGAAAATACAAATAAAAAATAAGATGCATAAACACTCTTAAATATAAGAAGTCTAAACCATCTGAACTGCAAGAAAGATATGTAGATGATCGAAATGAAGAAATATCAACAAAATATGTCCTATAGCACACACGAAGATTTTACATGAATGAACTCAAATTTTGAAAAACAAATTAGACCATACATAAATTTAAAAAAACCTAAAGAAGATATACAAATATAATATATTACATGTTTATTTGTTGCTCGATTTTTTTACAGATATAATCTAACCCAGCATACCCTCATTGATCCTGTTGGCTTTATGTATTTCATCGAGTTGTTTAGCTCTGAACTTCTTCGCTGATTTATCTAGTTCGGAAGCAAAGCTACTAGATTCGCTAGAATCACCATTATTCTCTGGCTCTTGTGACGCGTTCTCTGGTTTCGATTTACTATAAAATGGCCATTTGAAGTATGCTAAATTACCATTGATGAATAGAATTAATTGTATATTTAATAAAAAATAAATCTTCATAAAAAACTTGAGAATTGTCGTTTTATTACCATCAGAAACGTCAGATTCAACTATCATGTTTTATGTTTTAATATCGCCGATAATAAATTGTTCTAGTTCTAATTATCTCAAATATTATCAATCTCTACTTTAAACTGATTACTTGATAAATTAAAATACGGTTTTATGAGAAACATTTTTTTGAGAACTTTTTGGTTTTCAAAATATTCTGTGTTGTTTTCCTATGACAAAATCTTTATGATTGCAAATAAAATTTACCTTTAAATTGATATTATAAATAATCGAGATTTTTCGATATCATTCTCATAACATATTGTTTTATAGAAGTTTTAGATATAGAATTTAAATTTATATGCCTATGTAATAACATAAAAAAACATACGTCATTATATAGCTTTTAAAAATCATTTACAAAACATTACTTATCTGGTTTACAAAAGTCTCAGATTAATCAGACTTGTGTTATGTTTTTAAAAATGGCCAATCTATCCTTAAAACCTTTTAGAACGCCTTGAAGTCTGATTTAAATCGGCTTTGGTGGTGAAATAATTTGAATCACAGCTATATTCTTTGTTCTTGTTTTTTTACTATATAGGTATTAATCAAAATAAAGCATTTATTTATAACGAATCCTTTATATAAATGATTAGATTTATTTATTTCTCATGCGATATCTTAAAAAAAGTCATATATCATTATATATATACAACTATATATATACTTAAGCAAAAAAAAACTTCATATATCATTGCTCAAAAATCAAACTTCGCGTTTTTAGTTTCCAAGTCATTTATTAAGCCACAAATTTCTTAATTATTTTTCGATTTATACTTTTAAGTATAGTAAATGGTGTATGTAACGTGTACAAATATATTTGAAGATTATAAATTTAAATAATATGATTTCATTCGTATAAAGATGTATTTGTAATTTTTTTACTTATTTAATGAAGTCTTTTTAGAATAATTTTTTCTTACTCCTGTTCACATGTCTTACTAGCTTCAAATCATGAAAGACACATATTATGTGTTACTCTATTCTTTTTGGTTTATTAAAGCAGTTTTTATACTTGACAAATCAGACTCATAAATTATGAAATTCTTCCAAATTTATGACATTCAAGTCGCAGAATATACAAATTATTTTTTGATTCTTAAATTAAATCAACTGTACTAAATACTTGCAATAAGAACAATTTTAATTGATTTTTAGTTTGGAATTAAAATAAATTACGACTTAATTCGTGATGTATATCATTTTCCGACTAAACGTGAAATACCTCTATTTTATTATGCTTCTAATTTCCTTAGTTACACTCCTGTTTCTATAAATAATTATATTAGATATACTTTTTATCTATATATAGAACACTTCAAACAATAAAATTTTTCATATTTTTAGTTCATCGTGAAAAATTCTGAGATTTACAAAAATAACTGTTAATATTCATGCTGAATATAGTACTTATATTATGGTTTAAACAAGTATATACATACTAAACGGCATCAAAAACTTAATTTCATATGGTAATCTAAGGGCAGAACTGATTTATATATGACAAGATTTATTATAATTTATTTATTTCAATTTGTTTAGATCGAATTTGCTTTTCTGTATATTTTTTCAATATATCACTACCATTTCTTGATTCTGTATTCGCTGTTTTTATTTGATTTATTTCAAGATTGTCATTTTTGTATGTAAAAAATACAACTGTGAATTTTGTTTAAAGCGTGTTCTATTTTTTTAAATATAAAATATTAATATTTAAATTAAAAATGATTACTAGATGTTGTGTTATTGCTATTAGCCTGAATATGTTTTTTTCTATGTTTTATAATCAAGCCATGTAAAAATTAGATGATTTATACTACGATTCTAATCTACCTGAATCTATTGAATAAATATTACGATTCACTTTATAGAATTCCATTGAAATATGAGATTTGACATAAATTTTTACAATAAAAATCTGGATTGCTAAAATTTATCTTATAAGACATTATAAAATTATATTCAAACGATTAAATTAATAAGAAATTATATGATTGATCATTTATGTATCATTTTGTATATAATATCGTTAATATCAAAGAAGAAAATATAAAATTCACAAAAAAAAAGGACAATAATGTTATAAAGATTATATAAAATAAAAATTTATGGATAATTTATAAGATTCTGAATAGCTGTAGACAAAAAGAGATAATTTACTATCTTTAAATATGTTTTCTTGGAGCATTAAATATGGCATTTGCAAAGGTATAATCGATTTAGATCAGAATGCAGACACATCATATAATTTACTGCTAAATTCATGTCTCAGATCGAAATAGTATTGAAGTCGTACCTTTATAGAATATATATTGTTTTTACATGAAACCTTCTTTTTTCATATAACATAGCATATATTTTTACGGTTAGAGCACGTATTTAGGGTCAATGCTGCTATAGAACATCCCAATCTTTTTTTTATGTACTTTAGCCTTGTTATTTGTTTTCGAAAAATAATTTAAATCTTTAGCGCCATAATCAAGTATTTGGTGTAAACCGAACCTTTCTTATACTGTTGGTCGGCCTAACGGTGTTTGTAGTATCCTCTGCAGTAGGCGTGATTATTTACTCTTTTGGTAATTGATCGATGCCTTTCGTGTAAAAGATATGTAACTAATTTGTAAATATAAATTATAAGTCATAAAACTAAACCACTCATAGAATAGCAAAATAAGTCCAGATAAATGTATATTGTAAACAAATGAATAAAATAGAAAAAAATTAGTAGGTTATTTCGTACGAAGCTAGTCATATTACCCTACTTGGTAAATTATTAAACAGTTTAAAAATGTAAAAAAATAATAAACACAAATATTTTTTTTAGTTTATCAAGAATTGGCAATGCTCCAAAAAACATTTCGCATTATAAAATATTTATTTACAAGTTTCGTTAAGAGAATATCAGTATTTTACTATAAATCCTTTTTTATATATTTTATTGCAAATCTATATAAGAATTTGGTTTATTTTTTTTTTAAAAAAATTTTACCTCAAAAACAATAAATTAACGTTATTAAATGCAAACCTGTAATAAATATAAAATGTTAAAAGCGTTTATTTTTTTTTAAAACATATGTTTATTAAAAAATTATATCACTAAAGATGGTTTTTGACCTATGCGTGATACAAAATATAGAAAATAAAAATCAAATATAAATTTTTTACACATTGATTTTACAATGTGGCATTATTATACATAACTTCTTGGCAGATCATCAGTCATCAATAAAATTAGAGCAAATATATTAAAGAAGAAAAAACAGACATTATTACTACATAATATATATAATTACTGGTGATGATTGAATTTTTAGCTACAATATTTTTAAAAAAGCTAGAAAATGTTTACTTATAAGGTATATGACTTGTAAACGATTGTTACGATAGTTCACCTACGTTGCCATTACATGGTATAGATATAAATTCGTTTTTTAGTTCGGCAGATAGGTAAAATATAGTATAACTAAAAATTTTGAATATTTATTGCATATATTTTCCTAATCTTAGAACAGCGAAATATATTTAAAAAATCAAGTAAAAAAAATTTATACATTCGGCAATCAAACAAAAAAAATAAATTATTTTTAGATCAATACTAAGAGATTTTTTTTGCAGGGATTCCGCTGCAAATTAAACCATTTATCTTGACTTTAGTTATGATTATAACCTCTCTATAAAAATTACACACTTTTATAGTTGATCCAATAATACCGAACTAGGATCAAAAATAATAAGTTGCAAATATATACAACATGTCACTGGTATTCATTTTTCATGATTATATTCAGTAAATCATATGCTCGCTATTTTATCTCGATAATATGTATCAAAAATAAATTGAATAAAATAAATAAGTTATTTACAACTCTTTAGAAACAGTATTCTTATTTTTGCTGATCAAATTAAATAAATTATGCCTAAGGTTCCCACATTTTTTTATTGAAGATTATCCAAAATACATGCAATCATCATAAACCCCATAAATTTTCATGTACATTTAATTTAAAGAATTTCGTTTGTTAAATTATTTGTAAAAAAATGACAGCTTTGATTTTATTTTCACAATTAAAAAAAAAACCTTTTGCTAAATTTCTATACATAAAAGATAGTTTCTATAAACTGGTTTTATTTTATAGCTTTGCGATTCATTATGTTTATAAATTATTATAGTTTTAGTCTTGTATAATAGGTCCTAAATAAGGTTGTGTTCACAGAATACATCAAGCTAGAATTAAAGAAATTAAAGAGAACAACGGATCTATAACATATACTCAAACATTAGAATATATGTATATATAAATATTATGGTTTTCTACCTAGAAGATAAATTTCTCAAGATTATAAATAAGATGAAAATGAAAATTAGAAATAAAATATGTTGACAGAGTCTTTATGAGTTTTACACATGCGTAAATAAGATAATAAAAGAATAAACCCACAAAGAAACAAATATTTAACACATATTTGTATTTTTAAAATAATTTAATAAAGCAGAATAAGATCTTTTAACGCAAAATTGTATACAAAATATGATAAGTCTTACATAAAACTAATATAATACGAGCAAATATAAGCGTTAACATCAGTAATTCTCGAAGCAAAAAATAATAGGAGAAGATAAATTTCGGTGATTTGTCAGATTTTAAAGCCACAAGGACTATTGACGGAATTATTTATAGTGCAATAAAAATTTTTACCAAAAAAAAGTACGCAGAAAATAAGACTACCCATAAAACATAAATATTATATCATATGTATAAAAAATGCGATCAAACAAAAAAATTGTTGTATTCTATTGTTTATTTGCGCAAAATGCATTAAAGACCATAATTTGTGTAGATTTATATAGCTTTGACTAAATCTGTTCTATGTGTAATAAACAGTTTTGCTTGAATTATTCTAAATAGAAAAAATCAAATCAACGTTGAAAAAAATCCAATTTCACTTATAGAAGTTATTATAAACTACAAAAATATTATTGTTTTTATATTAAAAACAATCTGTGTGCATTCGCTAATACTTTCTCTCACTTTATATATTTATTTTTAGACCATATCTATGTGAGATTTTAAAGAAAACCTAATATTTATTTTACAAGTATAAATATTTGTTATATCTTTCTGTTTATATATCATTTTTTTGGATGACTTTTGAATTTCTTTTATAGCAATACGTTTTATGGCTGTACAAAGCGAAAATTATATTTTCATAAACACTTCTATATCATAAATAACACTGTTAACTTTTTTTTCAAGAATATTAGATATATTCCTCTCACAAAACATTTTCTATTTGTATTATAAACAACCAAAAAATATTGATTTTAGTTTATGTTTACTATAGATTATCCGCTTCTCGTTGTCATTATATATAAATACAATATAATTTGATAATTTAGAAATTTTCCTATTCTGTGTATTTCATGTTTTTAATACATCCTAGTGTATTTAATTTTACATTTTTATCATTATATGTATTTCAGCAAAATATAAGATCAATTGTAAACTCATTAATCATTAAGAAGCAAGAATACATATATCCACTAATTAAAAAAAATAGAAACTGTTGATCTCATTTGAACTATCAAATTTTGATTAATTTCAAAATTAATATTCATAAATTATTAGATTGCAGTAAAACATATAAAAAAAAATTTATTCGGCATATATGAGATCATTTCAAATATCATCACAAAAAAAAGTATACAATTGGGGCCTATAATACATGAAATAAAAAAGTAATTAACATTTATTGATCGTGTATTGTAACTTTGTACTATATATAGATCAATTCATGTTAGAAACTAAGCTTCAAATATAAGTTTATTTAAGTTACGGCAAAAATGGATAAAAATAACATACATTTGATTTTTGCAGTTCATTCATTTTTTACTAAAAACATAAAACTCGTTTCTTTGATCAAAAAAAAAATAAAAAGAATTTTGAATTATTATACATACTAGACATATATTCTTCTTAAATTTTTTTTGGTAAATATCTTACTTCCTGTTGATAAAAATCATAGTACTATTTATGCATTTTCTAAGTATTAACATATACCATAGATAATGAAAAATCCAATTAATTTCAATATAAAAATTATATGCCATATTATTGAGAATTGCAATTTCAGATGAATATATACATCTCTATTTTTGTTGCCATTTAAGGAACATAATAGACATAAATTGTTTTTTCTATACTTTCTTGTCAAAAAATAGTATAACATATAAAGATTTTTTTTAATTATGGAATTTTAAATATAGGACGATTCTGAATTTTTTTTTGTTTCTTGTTTTTATTTTTTGTGAATAAATCTTGTGGTTAAGATCTTTTTTTAGCACCAATATGTATTAAGGCATGGGCTTACTATTAAGAAATATTCATTCACTGGTAAAAATATTAGAATAAAACCTAGATTTTATAAAATATAATGAGTTCGGTTTCCTCATTGGTTGAATTCGCATAAAATATAGTTGTTATATATGTTAAAAACAATATATAATAATTTTCGGTTAATTTTACAAGGTTTATTATATATTTACGTGATATAAATGTTTCTTTATGCTTTATTACAAGAGTGATATAAGAAATAAAATAGTATTTGATGATAAAAGATCAAAATTATAAATATCATAATTATAACTTTTACACCTGTTAAAAATTTTTGTTTAAAATTTAAATATTTATGCCCAAAAATGAAGCTTAATGGAATTTAAATGGTTCTAATCACGTAAATAATTATATATGCTCGTCTGAAATATACATTATTGGGCATATTTTCTTGCTTCTAAATCTTGAGAATATATATGTGACATTTAAATTTTATGCATAATTTTTTTGTATGCATCGAAAATGCAAAATATAGGATTTTGAAAGCCTCTTGAACTGTTCAGTCATGTGCGAAGAAGGTTTATCGATGAGAAAATAGCAGAGGAAGAGATAGTGAAAAATATTGGAAAGGTTTTATTAAAGGATTATATCATACAATCAGCTTATGAAATAGTAATTTCAAATCAAAAATTAACTCATGAATAAAATATCACATAAGGAATCGAAAATAAATTGTAGATTGATGTGATATATGATTTATATAAATATTAATTATTAAAATTTTATTAAACAAATAATGATTATTTCAAACCAAAATTTTGCCACGAACATATATATAAACCATATAACAATGTTACTAATAAATATTCAAATTAATAATTTTCATTCCTATACCAATATTGCACAGCCGTTAGTAAATAGAATTTACTTGCCGAATTTAATTTGTTATATGCTATATATTTTTATTTATTAACTAGGCTAGAATATATTTTATTATAAAGCTCAATTATTAAAACCTCTATTTCACATAATTTCCTATATTTGTCACCCACTTACAAGATTTAAGCATAATTTCAATTTTTATCTCTGTAAAATTTTAAATTGCAATCATGGTCATGAAAAACGAAAATTTTTAATAAAATTGTATAAAAGATAATTATATAAGAATGAAAACATAAAGGTATTCCTTAATAATTCGGATAAAATTTAAGTTTATTCTTTACATGGATTGACAAGAGAGATTATCTATGTGTAATAATGAGTAATAAATACTTTCTTAATTATATTCATATAATTATTCTTAAGCAATGCACATAAAGCGCAAATGAAAAAATCCTTTTTTAAATTCAAAAAATAACCATATATAATTTAAATTGGTTGAATATTATATCAAATTTATTATTAATATTATGAATAAACATGATAATCCCGTTAAATATCGACCTGTTACATTAAACAACTTATTTAAAATTTGTAAATTTTAAAAAATTACAAATTCTATATAGTATTTATAGTAAAAGATAGATTGCATTTGATATCTATATAGTAAGAAAACCATGTTCCAAATTTTCAATCTACATTTACAATATCCGTTTTGAATGACTTTCGGTCGATTAAAAATTGGTCAAGTTTATAACAATAAAAAAACACAATTTATGGACTCATGAGACAAATTTTTGTATTAAAAATATGTAGATATCATAGATGAATCTGACACAAGCAGAATACAGACTTTATTTTCTATCAAACAACTACAAAATCATTCTAAATAATATTCACATTATAAAAATAATAAATATTTATAGAATTTCAAACTTCCGTCGGTACTACTAGTTTAGAAAAGCTTTGATGAGTAGCCTGTGTTATAACCGAAATGCAGCCCGAATTATTTTGAATATTATCTAAAAAAACCCACATGATTATCTCTAAAAAGTAGAATGCGCAATTATTTTTACACTCTAGACAACTCTTTTATTCTGAGATTTTTGTACATGGCGCCAAAATGTGCACCTAACATTACATAAAGCCTGCAGTATCCAAAAATTTATGTATAAATATAGAGTGATCATACTTAATAACCGCAAAGTCAAGTAGATAGAATCACACAAACTCCATTCCAATAACTCCTGATTAAATGAAGCTAAACCGTAGGTATCGTAGGGGTTTTGGATAAAATGAAGGACTCATAAGCAAATTTTCCTGAAATTTATAGGTGAACTTTTTAAAAAAATAGATGTTATAGGTGTAAAAAAATGTAGATATGGTAAATTCATAAATTTTCACAAACCTCATATTTTTTTACCTCTTAATCAAATATTATATTGGTTTTATTTATATCTCTGGTAGAAATATCTTGTAATGGGTTATTTCCATGTATGAATATAATTATTTTTGTCTATTTAAGCAAAAAAACATAGCTCTCATGATTTATTATATATATTTTATAATCTTAATTATTGCAATAATTTTGTTCGATTAACAGCAAGTACTTCGTTTTTTATTAATTTAAATATATAATTCGCAATTTATTTTTCATAAATGAATCAATATAATTTTTTTTTTGTATTCTAAAATCATGACTTAACATATGTCCATAAAAAATTGTAAATATTTTAAATCATGAAATTATGTATAAGGGAAATAAAATATCTGAAAATATATAAGATGCAAACCGATATAAAATTTGGCATAAATTCCTAGTTAGGATTTATAAATTGTTTTATGAAATCTCATATAATAAATTTTAAAAATATTTCTTCTGATTCGTGGATCTTGATAAATATAATAATATCGAAAACAAGTAAAAACCACATTTAAAGGCTATCTTAAATGCCTAAAAAATAGCACAAAAATTTAAAATAAATTGTCTACTATTATTATAAGAATATTTATGTACAAATTTTTTAAAAATGTAAAAATTTTAATTATGGACACCTACTAGTACAATAAAACACACACGACTGAAATATATTAGAGATAGTGCAAATAGAAACCAAAAAATCATATAATTTAGGTAATTTAAATATTACACTTTATTTTTTTTTAGTTTTGAATAGACTTACACACTCTAAAATGAATTATCTTAAAAAGATCATATAGTTTTGTTTGGCTAAATTTACTCAACATTAATAAAAGCTGATTGTTGTCATTATTTTTGGAAAATAAAAACTCTAATAGTTTGATAAATGGACATTCTAACACTAATAAATCCTTATTATTGCTTGATTATTAGAGTATAAGAAGTCAAAAGATTTATTTAGCTGGGTTAACGAAACAAAGTTTTTTTTTTAGATTGAAAAGAAGTATAGGATGGGTTTTAATAGCTGGTATATTTTGGTTGAAAGAGCACACGAAAAAAAAGAAAATTCGTATTTCATATTTTTCTTTACTTAAAAAAAAAGTTATTTTAGTATTTATCAAGGCAGTACAGATGATTTATTATATAAGATAGGCTTTTAAATAAAAAGAAAAGTAGTAACTCTCTTTCAAGTTTTATATGTAAAAGGTTATTTTCAGACCCATTTAGAAACACTCTAGACCTATCTGATAATTTTACAATTTTTTTTTGTCAGATTGGTTAAAAAAGAAAATTAAATTTGTGACTTCCGGGTTTATTTTCTATAAAACTTGATTTTTACATAATTATCCTGCAGATATTGGAGGCCCAATCAAATCATGTAACACCAATAGAAAAGATAAAGTGTTTCATATTTCATATAATCAGATAATCATCAGTCCTTATATAAATATTATATATTTCTTTTTTTTTATGTTTAAATTATTTCTTTCTTACTCACTTAATCTCAAAATATAATATTATTTTTATATATAATAGAAACTTATTTTGTATTTTTTTTATATTCTGTATAGTAATATTTCTATCCTAAAAAATGGATAGAATTTCAAAAGGAATTTTATTAAGATTTTTTTCGAATTTTAAAATTTTAAAATCAACCATTCATAATTTAGTGCAGAATTTTTTTCAGCTTGTCACAACGTTAATGATAAAATTCATACTTTTATATTTTTCATACGTCAGAGTGAAAACACAATACTAAAAATATTACTTAGGAGATATGAAAGTCACAACTTAAATCGAAGCATATACCCAAACCATATCAATGAGAAAAACTAGTGAACTTTAATGTAATTTAATGAGATATGTTTTGTATAATAGATAAGCGAAATGAATATTACCAATAGAATTCAGTTGCTGTTCCTTGGCGAAAATCAATAAAGTTAAGCTCAAAGAAAAAATCTTAAAATTGCATTTGAATAATAATCATAAGAAAATTTAACTCGATTTTTTGTCTGAGAATGGTATTTATTTTTTCTAAGCTGTAGTACAAAGATAAAGAAGACTGGACATATTTTTTGTACATATAAACTGTTGAAGTGATTTTCTTTGCCAAAAATCATAATTCTTATGTATTTTTAAAGTATATCTTATCATAACATCTAATTTATTGCATTTATTATCTACAATTTTTTGTTAAATATATATCTTGAAGTAGGAAAGCATATAGATGAGTTTAGAATAAAAAGAAACTGTAAATAGACTATGGCTTTTGAGAATATTTAGAAGAGACGAAAACTATATCAAAACAATTTGATTGTTATTTTGCATAATCACATTTTGTTTCATTTAATTTTGAAAATTTCATCGAATAAAATTGTTATTTACGTAAACTAAATTACATCTAAGTTTTTATATAAAAAAAAAGTTATAAGATAAAAATGCTAAATTAAGACTATACTTCCCATAAAACATATCTTATTGGGGCGTAAAGCAATATACAGAATCTAAATAGTAATTTTTATTTATGGGCTATATTTATAGTCGTAATTTTAGTTTTTGTTCTCAGGCACAGCTTGCTTGATACTCTGTACACACAGTGTATTTATACTTGCGGCTATCTTCTCCTCTCCACAGTCTTCTTCAATACCCCTCCTTCTTTCGAGACCTATTAATTTAAGGGTTTCCTCAATTCCAATGTTTGAATATATGTCTCAACATGGTTCGTGACATCTAGTTCCTTCAGGTACCTTCTATGATATCGTGTAACTACACCGTCCCATGTTATAACATATGGAATAATTTTTGTCTTGCATTTGTATATTAATGATAGTTCAGATGCTAGCAGGTCATATTTTCTCAATTTTTCGTTTATAACTATGTTTATGTTGTCAATACTTGTCACGCCAATTTCGATCAGTGTGATGCAGTTCTTCTTTTTGTCATATACAAAAATATCAGGTCTGTCGTTCGATAACTTGATGTCTGTTTTAATTCTTGTATCTACTTTGATCTCTGCGAATTCGTTTTCCATTATTTCTTGTACAGAGTGTCTGCGGATTTTTTTGGTTTTTTTGAAATTGTATTTTCTTGCTAACATAAAGTGAAGACATCTTACAATCTCGTTGTGTCTTCTTGTATAGTCATGACCAAGCATTTTTCTACATCTGCTTGCTAAGTGGTCGACAGTTTTAATTGAGTCTTTACAGTGCGGGCACCTTGATCTATCTCCAAAGAATACGTTTCTATCCTGAATAAAGCAGAATCTCGCTTCTTACAGAATCTAAAAACTCATATTTAAATATAAATATATATTTTATAAGGTCAAATATGCTTTTCAATCTTTTTTTATTTCATTATTGGATCTTTTAGATTATTATATATAAATTTTAAAATATAGTAAAAATATTCTATTTTCATGTCATAATATTTTATATTTTAATTTATTTTGATTATAATCAATCAATATATATATGGTAACTCAATTTATCATCAATGATTGCAAAATTGTAGAAATTTAGATTATTAAACAGGGTAAAAAGCTAGAAATATTTTTTTTTGTAGTTAATATTTAGAAAAAAGATTTCGTTTTGATTATTATCGTACGATATAAAAATTACCTTTTTTTGTCAAGAATATAAACGGGCTTTGTTTAAAAAACTCTTTTAAAAAATCTATAGCCGTTTATAAGTTGTTTACCATTCTATTAGTACTGTAAACCTTATAAGTCATCTATATTATTATGAATATTTATTTCTTTTTGTGAGACTGTTAAATATCAAAGCAGGTTATTTATTCTTGCATCATATGTAAGTTTTAAAATATAAAATTCATTTTTGTGCATTTAACTGTAAAAAGGTTATCATTGTATGTTTTTGCATATTATCCGTATTATAATTGCATTAAGTTTTGTTACTATAATATAAATTTTTTTTTATTTTCGTAACTAGATAAAAATGTATTGAAAAACCTAAAAATATCTTCCTTACCAAGTTATCTCGTTTTCAATTATGATTCAATGATTATTTTACGTAAATAAAGATTTAGGAATGTAATTTTAAACACCATATCCTCATATAATAAAATTTTATGTTTTTATTAGTGATTTCTACACTTATTAGACAAGAAAACGCAATTTTTATATGGTTTGTATGTGTTTACATGGTTCAAAAAATACCCCGTAAATTATGTATTTTATATAACCATATAGATGTTAAATCAAAAAAATACTTATGAAAGTGTCTTTTATATCAAATCTTTTCTTAAGTTGCCTTTGATCGCATTGTTGCTAGTGTTCTGAACAGGATGAAAAAAATATTCGCGTTTGTCTATTGTGTTGCTGCGTAAGGCTTATTTATGATTATATTGCATAATGATGACCTAAAATATCGTAAAATTATTACTTTTGGCATAAAATCCCACGAATACTATATTTATGTATCTTTGACGCATGTCAATAAAGTAAGATTCACCTAGTTTTATAATTTCATAAATCAATAGTTAGCGAAGAAGAAAATTGGTAATGAAATAAGTCAGTTTATAATTTTTTTCACTACGGCTTTTTATACTATAATTTTTTTTTTGTCGTAGAAATTTTAGATTTAATATATATTTTTTTATAAGAAAATTAAACCTGAAATTATCTAAACCGATTAATAAAATACCAATAAATATATTTTCTTATATCACACCATTTATATGCAAAAATATATTTTTTCAATAAATAATAGATTCATATTTATAAATGACGATTTTCCTATTGACATGAAATAATTGAAATGGAAAAAATAAAAATATAACTTTTACATTAAAAAAAGATGGAGAATTCAAAAATTTAAGCGTGTTTTATATATTAGTCAAATAGAAATTATATAAAATATACAAAAATAAAAATTGTTCGTTTTTATTATATTGCGGCATAACGTTATTATAAATGGGTGTATAATGCCTAATTTGTTTATATAGATATTGCAAGTTTTTTACAAATCTTTTTTTAATATATAATTTTATTTAAAGTTTAGAGATAAATAGTTATTTCTTACAAGTTAACGTAAAGGGTAAAACAAAATCTAATAATAAATTTTTGTAAAAAAACCATTGTAAAATGTATCATTTTATACTTTATCTCGTTTGACTAAGAAAGTAGTTGTTTTTTCACAAATGAATGGAATTTTTTATTAATGTTTTCATATTAATTTTATGTTTTCTATTCAAATATATTATTAAAATGATCGATTTATAAATGTACAAATTTGTATATTATCAACTGATAAGTTCTATAAAAAAGTGCACAATTGATCTAAAAAAATTGCAAATTAATTAACAAGAAACGAGGAACGTAAAAAAATTATATTATCTTTATTTTAATACACCTTTACATTATATTAATTATAATTTATTGCTTCAAATGAAGACGCAAATCTTTTATTGCGTCGATATGAATGATAAATGTAGATATGATGATTTTTGTGAAATGTTTCTCACTTCAAAAAATCATATTTAGACATCCTCGTATAACACGAAGGCATAATCGTTATTTTTGATAGTTTAGTTTATGTTGGATTCTTTGAAGCCCAACTTGAACTCTTCGAATCGTGAAGAATGACTTACAACATAATATTTGTTAAAAACTGGCGTGACTTGTAAATAATATAGATGAATCTGCTATCAAGACAAACTAGGAAATGCATGATTTCAAATTGAGATAGCATTCTGGGATTAAAAGAATACAAAGGTTTTAAAATTTTTGCAACTAATATTGTTTTCTTCTTTTTTTTTATTTTTTTCTATATCTGTTAAAAAAAACAAAATAAATATATATTAATATAAATCTGTACTTTTCACAAAATAATATATAACACAAAAAAACACATATAGAATTGATGATTACAACGATAAAAAATTAAAAAAATATTTTTGTCATTATTTGTGTTTTTAAGATTGAAATTTTTGGTTTTAATACATAAATTGAATTTAAATAATCTTGCCCCCAATGGAGTAGATTTTCAAACAATTCTAAACACTGGAACTAAGATAATCCTAAAAGAACAAGTTTGTATCACATCAAAACAAAATATTTTTCTAAGCAGGTTCAGATTGTTCAAAAATTTGTAATATATTTTTGATTTTTTTGATCTTTGAATTATAAAAGGCAATTTAAAAAAAAAGCTATACTCCGAGCTGCATAAATTCTAGTTAATTTGCAGTGATTTATAAATTTATTTTGTAACGATTGTCATAATATTTTGAGTTTGGATTTTGCACATACAGTTTATCCATGATTTATATTTAAAAAGTTAAAGTACTTTTGAATTAATAAAATTGCAATTTACTATATTTTTTTTGATATAACTCTTAAAAGTAAAATATTCCTGATCACTTGTTACTCCAACAATTCGCGATACAGGTAAAACGATTATTTATGAACCAATAATACAATTTAATAATTTATTCAAAGTTTCTGTATAAAAAATAATGAGAAAAAACACCTTTTTAGTGTAAGTAATCTTTTAATACGGTAATGGCACCGGAATCTCAGGTCCCAGTGGATGTTCACGCGCAAAAATTGGATCAGAAAGCGGTAAATCACCTGGATACCTTGCACCATATCTTAAAGTATCATCATAAGCAAATGGGGATAATGGGTCGATGAAATTACTATTTTTAAGCTTAACATCAGTCATATATTCATGGATTGACTTTAAGCTCATGTATGCGATAAAAGAAAATGAATATAAAATACTAGAAAAATTCATGTTCGATTTGTTGTCATATTATTTATATTTTATTCGAAACAATAGCCATTCTAGAATATTTTCTATCTCGCGCTTCAGTCAAAATCTAAAGATACGTATCGGAAATAAATTACTATAATGATGCTATCAGTTTTTTTTGAAACAAGGAAATATATCAAAAATATATGGAGAATATCTTGTTTTGTTATTCATTTCGACGTGATCACCTAAAGGTATATCAAATTATATGAATGTCTTGTATTTTTGTGAATCATATGTTAATAGATAATTACGCTTATTCCCCGTGTCTTACCATTAAACATAATTTTTTAAACGCAAAAAATAAGGAATAATTTTAGCAAAAAAAACCGAAAAAAATTAAGGCTATATTCGAATGCCTTTTGAAATGGAATTTTTATAGATATTTTTCTGCTAAAATACTACCATTGAATATTTTTTGAAAATATTTATAATATTGTGTTTTTGGCAGTCATAAAATTATTTGAAACAAAAAACAAAACAGAAATGACTGCTAATCATATATTATATGCGAAAAAAAAGAATAAATTAGACCGGAAGTATAATTAGTTATTTACAAAGACATATAATTTATTTAAAAAGCGGGTGTTTACCTTTATCTATATTTTTGCGATTTTTGGATAACGATTACTTATAGAAATCAGATCTATTATTTGATCATTTCGTTTTCAAGCTTCAATCAGAATGATTTTAACGAAAAATATAATATAAATCATTAATATATTGCATAGTGTAACATCTTTTACATAAAGTTTATTAAAATAATCTAATATATACATAAAAAGAATGTGAACTTATTATTAGTTTCCAAATCGAGTTTGAATCATTGCTTTAGAAGCCGAATATGATACAAAGTTTTATATAAAAGATATATAATTTTTTTTAATCTTTTATACATTAGTTTAGCTTATTTATATTCAAAATAATTAGATGATCCTAAGTTGTTTTATATAGACTTTATATTATTTTAATATTGCATGTTGCCTACACTAAATTTTTATAGAAGTAAAAACACCATACTGATTGTAAATCTTAATATTTTTTTCGAAATGTATAATTATGTATAGCTTTCAGTGTAAAAAAATATACATACGTATAAAAAAATATGGCAATAAATGCTTAAATGAATAAATTTGAGTAAGATATTCTATGAGTATAAACATGAATTAGCTATATAAAATTACTGTGCTTTGTTTATTTACAAATTTCGAACCACAATTGATTACCTTGGATAATGAGCAAGTAAGTGTAGGCTTTAAGGTCAGAAGTCAAAACATAAAGCATATCTCTTTATTAGTAAATATAGCACATTTTAGTTACACATATTTTAGATCCTAATTATCATAAAATTATATAATCTATTTTGATCAAAATTTTCTATAAAAATTCTTTAGTTGAAAAATAACAAAGTATGATGGCTATGATATTTATTATTTACTTTGATTAAAAAAAATTATTTGATATTCTACAAAACTAAATGTTTAACAAACAAAATTATGGTAAATATAGAAACAGAAGAACGAAAAAAAATATGAAATAAAGGTAAAAACTTAAAGTATGTAAATTTTTTCTGTGTAAAGTACTAATATTCAAGATGATTTTGATAAGGTCGATTTATGCAATATAAAAATTTATTTAGCTTTGATAACTAGAAATTTTTGATTTTAGGATTTTCCGTTAGACTTTCTAACAACTTACATGACTAATTGAGGCTTTTATCGTATAATAATGAACCAATTGAGGCTTTTATCGTATAATAATGAACCAATTGAGCCTTATGCAAATAAGTAAAATTTAAACTTGAATACGATAATAATATAAATCGATATGTGAAGAAAATTTTGCGTTGATTTATATTTAGTTTGGTAGATATACCACTGTATCTTTTAAAATTAAATAAGCATAAAAATATTTATAAAATACAAAATTCAGAAATAATATACGAATTGCATTTATATGAATATTAACTCGTGAATGAAATCCTCGCTTATATATTATATATTTAAATCTGCACTAAATCATTTTTAAAAAAATCTGGTGAACATGTGAAGTTATATACTATTACTTAAGAAATATATAACGTATTTTTGTACTAAATAGACCATTTTAATTTCTTTTGCAACAAAAATTACGTTTCTCTAAAAATTTTCAGCATAATACAAAATTTTACAGCTTAAAAATGTTTTTAATATACCAGAAAATTTATTTGAAGAAGATTTGTGGTGCAATTTAAAAAATCAAAAGTAGGATGTGTTAGGTTTGAATATAGAAACAAATTGACACAAAGTCTATTTCTCAATGGTTTTAAGTTTATACGATATGTATAATTTATTGTAAATTGCAAATTATCATTAAAATTTTATTTTCAAAAGATGTACAGTTTTAATTATGGCATTTAAAAACAATACCCGTGTATACTAAAAACTCTTTTTTTTTATTTGGTCTATTTTTTTAAATTGTTAAAAAAAGCCGGTTTTAAAATTTAAATCAGATATATAAAGATTAGAAAATTATAAAGACATCATTATAAAAAATATAATGGAAATTCCCATAATATCGGTTTTTATTTATTTTTGCTTTAAAAATTCTGTTGTGAAATATCATGTAAAAATTAGAATATATTTTGTTTTTATTATGTGTTCTGTTTTATTTTGTGTTTTGATATTCAAGATTTCCAAAATTGTATTTTTTATAAAAATATAAGCATAGCATTGCTTTCAGGAGTACAATTTCTATGCATAAGCATTTATATATTATAAACTGCATTTTCGAGTCTTTTTTATACTGAGATAATTTAATATTGTCTAAAGCTTGGTAAATTACTGCACTTACAATATAATCAGAATATAAGAATTTTACTTTAATAATCTAAAAAGGGGTTAATAAAAAAATTACTGCTTGTTACCATATATAAAGGGTTTTACAAAAGAGAAAATACACTCTAATTTATCCCAAAACTTTACGTTCAGCAATAGTTGTATTTATCATAGCTTCTATTCAGCTCATACTATATTAGACTTTACGAATAGGCTCACCGATAATATTATAATTATATTCTTCCATATTTTGTGTCTGAGTTTTAAGGTATAACGAAAATATAATAGTACTTAAATTATTGCCATTTTTTAAATATTTTTCACATTCGGTTATAATGCAAATATTATTTTTTAATGTTTATAAAAACATCATATAAATATTAGATCAAAAAACTCTAAGGAAAGAACTTCTTTACTCTATAAAATGAATTGCAGTCTTAGATTTTTGTCAGATAAAATTCTATCTCCTTAATATTATAAATTTTTTTAAAGCGTTATTATGGAAGACCTTGTACGTCTTGTTATTAGTAGTGTTTGTGTCTTTATTTATTCTATCTATTAATTCTTTTACTTCCTTTACGATAGCGAATACTGGCAATTTATTGATGATACTATATGAACGCCTTCTTGATCGGATAGCTTTTGTATTTTAATTATATGAGTAGCAACATAAATTTTTCATGCATAAATTGACCTTGTTAAATTAAAATATGGCGAAATCGATGTAATCATCTTTTCATAATTTATTTGCATTGAAATACACTTTTTTACAATTTAATAGTATTAAGACAATAAAAGTATATGATTTTATTTTTATTTTATTCATTTTTTAGCCTATATACATTTGCAGTATCCGCGATTTTTATTAAATGATTGATTAAATATAATAATATTAGAAAATAAAATTATTTTTTCTCTTCATTATTAAGTAATAAAAAAGCATGAGCTATATTGATATTTTAAACCGTTTTCCTATATATTATTATGATTTAATTTATATTATATCAATAAAATACTAAAATTTTGCTCCACCAATATAATTTTTTTATACAAAAATTGATAATCATTACAAAGATAGCCACAATAATAAAAAATAAACGCTGTAATTATATATGTAAAATATATACAAAGAGTTTTGCAGAAAAGATATAAAAATCACTAATGAAAAAGTAGATCATATACAGTGGTTTGAAAGTATTTTTATATTATTTTTAATTTTTACTCTGTGTTCTTAAGGTACGAAATAGAAACCAGTATGTGGGGGCTACGTTGAGAAAATCAATATTTCTAAGTGATAAAAAATTTAAATTTTATGCGATGTTAAAAAAAAACATATTAAAGCTTTATTATTATATTTGTTCGTATAATACGACATATAGTGCTCAAAAACGCATTAAAATCCTACATAACTGAATTTAAAATTTATTGAAACAACCGATAATTAGCTAGTAGTATTAATATTGAATTTTTAAATTTTTTATTAAATCAATATAAAAATGCTGTAAATTACGCGATTTCTATATTAAATATATTCAGAGTTAAATGCTTATTAGATGTTAAAAAACATGTTCTTTTGCAACATTTACTCTTTATCAATGATATAGTTATCTACTTGATCATAAACATGCAAAATCAAAAAATTTTTGTTTTCTGGAATTAGCGTCTTTTTCATTTTTTTATATCCAAGATTTCCGAGCGATAGTAATAATTATTAAATTTTAAGTTGCTTTATCTGGGTCGACATACTTCAACAAGATTGCCATTGTTATGTTTTATCCATCAAGTCATATAATATTGTTTTTTTTGAATTTAAAATGTAAAACAGGTTTTTAACGATAAACAAAACGAATAAAACACATAACAAATTTGCATATGGCATTATAATTTTAGCACAACAAAAGCAGTTCCACATCGTTTTTTGATTATCAGCTCTTTAGTATAATTATATGTTTTCTATAATTCATATTTGAACTAGAAGCATACACTAAAACTGTATATGTAATTTATTTATTTATTTTTTATATTCGAGTTATGTAAGCATATTTATTTCTATTTTATTCTCATTGACATCATAAAATAAAAATTAATTTTTTTTAAAATAAAATAAATGAAAAATAAAATTAATCAAATCATTAAATTACTAAAAAAGCAGTACTATTGCATATTTTCTTCTTATATTTTGTCAAAAAAACACATACAGCTTGTTTTCTGATCAAATCTAAATGGATATTTAATATTTTTAATATATTATACAAGTTTTATTTTATGTATATTTGTAGATCTAGTAATTTTAACGCAGAGATATAATTTACCTTTAACAAAAAATAATAACTCTCAATTTGATCGTAAATAAGTTTTCAGCATAACCGTTAAAAAAAAATATCACTTCAGAAAATAGACATACATAATAAATAAACTTTATTATTTTTTTTATAGAAATAAGTTCTAAACAGACATTAAATTAATACACGCCGCCAACTTAGCAGAACGTTTTCGCTATGAATTATACTCTATCAAGATTATATAGCAAGATTTAACGTAATTTATTTACGTACATCATATTTTTAAGATAAAATTTATAATGGGATATATAATCAACAAGATAAAATGCATCGAAATCACTAGTTTAACATCATATAAAATATACTTCTCAAGTTTATTCATTCCATTATACTTTTTTAAACATTTTATTAAAGAATATTTTTTTTTGTATATTCAAAGCAACAAAATCAAACTGTAAATGATTTCTTAAAAGCACGATACGGTAAAAATTTCAGATCATGATATTGGTTAATATTAGAGATGAATTGTCATCAAAATCATGTATTTAAGTATGCTGACTTACAATAAACACTGAATTAAAATAAGAAAAGATAATTTAATAAGAATCTTAAAATTTACATTGATAATTAGAATTTATTTTTTATGGGTTAATTTTGTTTTTAATATTTTTTTCTCAAGCAGATTACGTGATAAAATATTTGGAGAAAACTTTATAAAGCTTTATGCAATCTCATGCTCTACACTACCTACATCGATTTCGTTTTTGCTCAAGATTTATCTGTTCAAGAGTTTTTCTCAATCCTATGTCCTGCGGATATTAAAATAAAAAGTATTTTATTTAGAATAGAGCAAATGTCAAAAAAGGGTCAAAATACCATAAAAGCCTGTTTGTAACATATTTTTATTTATCTTTGTGAAGTGGTTTTCTATGTAACTTAAAAACATAAGAAATCACATGATCTAATAGATTTGATTTTCTTCGTATTTTTAAAAAAATTAATGATTATTTGAAAGCTTATGCATAATTGACTTTATCCTATTATGCCGCATATATTTGTTAAAAAAAGATAGTGGTTGAATAATAGAACATTTTCCAACATACTTCTTTTAGCATCATCATCCTAATTATCAATTCTATGCATATCATATTCTTTGAAGACGTTTAAATCAAAGAATACTACATTTTAAACTGTGTGTGTACGCTACTGTCATAGCGAGAATTCCATAGAATTTATACTCAAATAATTGTATTAATTTTCTTTAATTGCTATTTCTGTTTCTTTATTTATAGATATAAATATCTTATATTCTGAAAATTGTTTTAATTTCTCTTTCTACAAAAAAATTTTACTATCATAATCTACATACAAAAATCTTTTGAAACTGTTTTTTTAGAATTTATATAAATTAGTCTAAGCTTTATATATATGTTTCCCCTAAAAATTTATATTATTACATTTATGCTGTTTTCGACAATATAATTTGTATGCATTCGAATTTGAAAATAGATACAGAATTAATAATGTTCTAGGTGACAAAATTCGATTAAGAATTTAAAACATACAGGGTAAAGCATTACTAAATCTAAGATTAAAATGACATTCTGCATTTTTAAATATTGAAAATAAAAACACAGTGGTTGTTTTGATGACTTAAAAAGCTCTATTTTAAACGATGTTGCTATATAAAATAAGTCCGGAACAGCAATTATATTTTTTTTATATCCATAAAATAAGCTATTAATAAAACTTGTTTTTATCGTAAATAATTCTTATATTTTTATGTTTAAATGCCTTATATGTACGCATATGGCAAAAATATCTTCTATTTATGCATAATTAGATTATTTTTCAGTTTGATAATTGTTATGTGTTACAATCAATCAGTTGCAAAAAAAATTATAAAAACTATCGGCAAAAATACTATTGAACATGTGAATACCGCATATATTTATGTTTTTACAATTTTTATATAAATTAAGAATTTTATTAGTGTTATCTTCGGATCGCTATTCACATTAAGATATAATATTATATGTATATGTGGAATAATATATATGTGTGTACTTTTTTGTGTTCATAAAAAAATATTGGTTTTATTATAATGCTGTATTTATTGCATAGATTTCTATGTACTAATCATACGTCAAAATATCACCACAATTTTTCTTATTTATCACACTAAAGCACAATCATGAAATATATTTTGCCTGGTTTTTTAATTTAATAATATAGATGTTATATTATCACTTTAATGTTTCTTATTTATCAAACTAAAGCACAATCTTTAAAATATCTTGCGTCTTTTATATAAAAATATAAATTTAGTGCAATAGACATCTTCGCGTTTTGATTGATTTTAGAAAAAATATTAACTTTCTCTGTGTTTTAATTTTCTAAAATGCTAAATTTTGAAAAATATCTGTTTTATTTACGAAGAAATCATTCGCGTAACCATTTTTTAGATTTACATTGAACGATATATTGAAATATTTTTCGTGGGCATATTTGATACAGTTTTTTTACAATAATAAGAGTTGAGTTTATTTTCAGGCTTTATTAAAGATGAAAAACCAGTGACTGTGATTAATAAGTCTAGTATATAATAGATACCATAGATAAAACGTATTTATAGATATTTAGTATTTATTTTAAAATTAGGAGGACTTGCGTTTTTATTCTAAGATAATTATTTTAAAAAATAAAGCTAGTACTAATTATTTTTAATATCCAACATAATTTGTAGCGCCAGCACCTTTGATCTTACCATCTGCATATTCTAATTCATTCTTATATGCTTTTCCTATTCTTTCATTATCTTCCTCCATGTATGGAATGTTTGAAAGAACATCTCCGGATAGCGGTTCATAAACTGCATGGTCGAAATCGTACTGCCTTGTTAGACATAAACGTAAAATTGAAAAAATCAAAACTAACAAAAACATATTATTTTATTGCAAAGTTTTTATTAAAATATATTTTAAAACAATATCGTGTTTTGTATAAATTCATTTAACATATAAAACAGAATTTCTATACTGTCAAACAAATTAAAAAAATATTAATTCGCGAAATTCACCATACAAAACATATAAATATAAGTATTATAAATAGAACTTTTACTGTGACAAATATTGAAAACATTATTACATGTTTATAATTTAGAATTAGAAAGTACAAATATTGACATAAAAACAGCGAACAAAATTACACATAAGAAAATTTTTTTTTTTCGTGCCAAAATACTATATTTGGTGGCGAGTTGAGCTACTGTAAATATTAAACTTTTCAATAATAAATAATTTAAGTTGTTTTCATAAAAAAATATACTAAACAATGTCAATATGCTATTTTTGGTATTTCTTCTTTTTTTAAACATTATAATCTACTCTCGTATGAGTTTTGTAATCAAAGGATTAATTTTTGCCTTTATTGACATATGCTAAGGCTATACCAGTATAGTATTTTATGCGTTAAGCAAATAAAGATTAAGGCAAAATTTTAAGTCTAAAAATTTTTAATCGAGGCAATAGAATATAAAATACCATTTTTATGAGAAGTTAGAAGCTAAAATAGTTGTATGATACACCGATAAGTTTTTTTTTTATAAATAAATTGTGAAATACCGATTTTTACATGATATATTATGTTGAAATCATAATTTTGAGGTGTAAATTTCAAAGTATTTCGAGCAAATCTTTCTATTTGAATAATTTTAGTAAAAATAAATTGCCGATATAATATACAATCTTAGTGTAAAATAACGTTCATTAAGTATAAAAATATATAAATTTGATTTTTAGCATATAAATTAAAAAATCACATCTATAGGTGCGACATAAAGCTTATAATAATATGAATGTGTATAACAACAAATAATTTTTATATTTTCGATCTTTGCTTCGAGTGTATAATATCCATATTTTGGTAAATTTTTAGATCATATTATCTCACTTTTGTAAAACTCAAAAAAAATAAGTTTTACGAAATAAATTTTTTCGAAATTGAATATATTATCAGTAAAAGTAAAAATACGAAATTAAATATTGTAATATAGTAAAAAAATACGCATCTTTGTCAAATTTTGTATATTTACAAATGACTAAAACTTTTAAAACAAAAAAGAAATATTATAATTTAAATAAATTATATGTATTTATTAGAGAAATATGACAATGAAGGATCTCTAAAAATACAATCTTTGGTAGAAATTTAGATTTGTTTCTAGGTTCATAATAATTATTTAAAAGCACAGAAACTAAAGTGGAGAATATTTCATTTATTTACATTGTTTTTTATTGTGTCATATATGTATTTTTTATTTATGGGTTATATTTATAGTCGTAATTTTAGTTTTAGTTCTCAGGTACAGCTTGCTATATTCTCTGTATGCACAGCGTATTTATACTTTCGGCTATTTTTTCCCCATTCTAAGTCTTCTTCAATGCCCCTCCTTCTTTCGAGACCTATTTTTTTAATGGTTTTTCTCAATCCCAAGGTTTGAATACATGCCTCAACCTGGTTCGTGACAAATAATTCCTTCTGGTACCTTCTATGATATCGTATCACCACACCGACCCATGTTATAACATATGGGATAATTTTTGTCTTGTATTTGTATATTAATGATAGCTCAGATGCTAGCAGGTCTTATTTTTTTGATTTTATGTTTTCAACTATGTTTATATTGTCAACACTTGCCACACCAATTTCGATCAGAGTTTTGCAGTTCTTCTTATTGTCATATAAAAAAATATCAGTACTGTTATTTGAATATTGATTTCCGTTTTAATTCATGTATCTTCTTTGATCTCCGCGAATTAATTTACATTTTTTCTTGTACAGAGAGTCTGCGGATTTTCTTGGTTTTTTTTTATATTGATTTTTTCTCGCCAACATAAAGTGAAGACATCGTACAATCTCGTATTGTATTCTTGTAAAGTCATGACCAAGCCTTTTTTAACATCTGCTTGCTCTGTGATTGACAGTTTTAAAAGGGTCGTTACAGTGCGGACATCTTTATCTTTCTCCAAAGAATATGTTTCTATCCTGAATAATACAAAAACTTGCTTCTTATAATGGTCTGATATTTTCACATTGTAGCCACTCTGAGGATCCTAATATTTCAAGCGTTTTATTTTTATGAACATTGAAGAGTTTTTAGTGCAGTCTTTTGCGTTTTATTTTACACAATAAAGACTCTTTTGGTTTAAATTCAAGCGCTGAAAGATCTATGTCAAGGAGGTCGTATTTTTTTCTGAGGAAAAATTTATTACGGATAGACGGTTCGCATTTTCATTTTCAAATTTACAATATTGCAGCTTTTCTGGTTGTTGGTGCTTTTTCTTGGCTCAGAGTTTTATATAGTCGGTAGAGCATTCTTTCCATAAAAACTCAATATTTTATAATCCACGTCCTAGTTCATTTCAAATCAGAATTAATCTTTCTTTATTAGATGGTTGCATGTTTTACATTTTCTATTCGCATCCATCATATTTCATCGTCTAGCTTTCTAAAGAGTTCAGGTTCTAGCTTTAATAAACCCACGTGGTACTTTATCAGTAAGATTGCATATTCTTTTAGGCTTTCTTTATGTTTTTACCAATTAGTTGTGTTTTTCATATGCTATTAACACTTTCTAGCATTTATTTTCAAATTTGTACATCGTTTCGGGTTTAGTTCTCGATATGGAATCTTCCAGTATTCCAAGATATTTATATCCATCTTTTCGTTCTATATCTGTGGCAATATCATTGCAATTTATATTGTAAGTAGCTGATTTGGTCACGTAGATTTTCATTCCGATACATCTGAAGAATTGTGTTGCTTCGTTGGACATTAGTTTCTAGTTACTTTTTTCTTCCGCCAGAATCTTTAAATCGTCAATGAAAAGATAATGATTGGTTGTAAATCCTTTTGTATTGATGTTTATGGATATAAATGGAATATTTTCATTATATCAGCGGCTAGCGGATCCGTACAAAGAACAAACAGTAGTGGAGATAGATTTCCCCCTTGTATAATCCCCTTTTCAATTTTTTTCTTTAAGATTTCTTCATTGTTTAATCTTAGAGATAACTTCCAGTTTTTTGTTAACACAGATATAAAGGCAATCATCCATTCTTGTATGTATAGATTTTTTAAGCAGGACAGAAGATACTCGTGGTCGATAGAGTCAAATGCTTTTTTTATATCGAACCATGTTACGTATAATTCATTATTGTGTTCACTGTTTATTGCAACGTAGATCATTGCCTGTTATTTAGATCCCTGTACTCTTCTGACCGTACCAAGTTAGTTTTCAGATCGTAGATTTCGGGATTCGACGTCTTTCTGTAATATCATTGTGACAGCTTTAGTTGTAAATTACAATTTGTTTGACATGCATGTTATAGGTCTGAATTCGATCCATTTAGCACTTCTTGTTTAAGTATGAGGTATGTGATCCCAGAGTAAAACTAAATTTTTACCTCTTTGTTTTCAAGGCATATTGATTTTACTGTTTCATATAATATTGGGTGTAATTTTGTAATTTTTTTGATGAAGAAGCTGTATATTTTGTGTGTATCTAGCAGCTTTCCAGGTAGGCAGGTAGTTGATGATCTGGAAAAATTCTGTTTCAGAGATAAAAACCATTTGTGGTGTGTTTTCTAGCGCCGCTTTTACGCAGGTAAGTATCGAAGTGTAATATTATATGTTTTTAGTCCACATATTTGACCAGAAATTTACAATATTTTCTTTATCTGTCTTGATTATCGGTTTTACTGTATCTGTGAATGTTCTATAAAATTGTCTTCTGTTGACTTCGAACTGAAGGTTTGTTTTTGACAATTTTTTTCGTTTTTCATATTGCTCTATCTGTTATTTTGTTGTCCTTATCCTATCTTTATTTTTACTTATCACTTCAAAAACATCATTTTTTTGTCAAGTATCTTGTTTTATTGTCTCATGACTTTTCTTAGGTACATTGTCTCACTTTCTGTGAGTTTTCCTGTGTTTCTTACGTAGTATTTGTGCATTGTTTTCATTCAATCATACCTTTTTATTTTTTCCTCCTTTATTAATGCGTAGTTTAATCTTTCTGGGCAGATTTTAGTGTTAATTTTTCGTAACTCTATTGGACAGCTTGTAAGATCTTTGTATATCGCACATTTTTGGGGGCGATGGTTAATGATATGCCCATTAACCGCTTATTCAAACCTTCAATTATATCGCTTTTAACTTTAGTATAGGGTATTTTACTTGTTCTAGAGAGGTATGTAATGTCCGTATTTTCTAAGTCTGTTAGTACTCACAGAAATGTTTTTTTGGATTTCTCGAGGTTAATATAATGGCTCTGTGTTTTATGGTCTTCCTCTTCATCGCTTTGTGTTCTTCTTTTCGTTTCTTTTTTTTTAAACTTCATATTTGTCTTATTTTCCCATAATTATCCAATAGAACGTTTGATGATTTGGTTTACATTTCAGTCATGCTCATATCACAGTTGAAAATAGCATTGTGACTCTTTATGAACTCTTGCCAGCCAGATATCGGCATTCTTTCGAATTGTTATAGGATCGTTGTGTTATATAAATATTTATTGAGATATTTATACATACTTTATTTTCTTTTATCGATTTTATCTATTTAGACGTAGTCAGCGTGTTAAGAATATTGCACACTCCTTGATGCATCTTTTGACACCTACCTTTGATCTATCTTTATCAACTGCTCTTCTTCTTATAAATGAGATGCGTTTTAGTGTCTTGGGGAGTGTGTGAGCTTGCATGTATGCTACTACTCCGTCCGGGGTTTTAACTCCTAACTATATATTTTATGTTTTTGTTACCACCGCATCCCAAGTCATCACATATGGTACATTTCTTGTTTTACATTTGTAAATTAAACCAAGTTCATTCGCCAAGATGTCATACTTCCTATATTTTTCATTCACAACTTTAGTCAAGTTATCAAGGCTAGTTATATCTATTTCAATCAGCGTAATCATATTTTCTTTTTATCGTATAAAAAAATATCAGTTTTTTTTTGTTTGATTTTAATATCTGCTTTTTTTTGTTAGATTTAAATATCTGTATTTATTCTGGAGTCAACTTTTACTTCTGCATTTTCGTTTTGCAGATATCTTGTAGTGAGTGAGTTCTTATCTTCTTAGTTTTCTTGAAGTTGTATCGTCTTGATAGGAGAAAATATAGAAATCTTACAATTTCATTGTGTCTTCGCGTGTATCATGCCCTAACATTTCCTTGCATTTTGTTGCAAAATTATCAATTTTTTTCATGGCTTCGTTACAATGTGGGCATTTTATCCTCGCACCGAAAAACACATTTCTGCCTTGAATAAAAAAGAATTTTTCTTTCTTCACTTGGTTTAATTTTGCCCATTTTTATATCATCTTGATAATCCAACAATATCAACCATATCATTATTCTTGGATTAAAAAGGTTTTTGCTGTAATGGTTTTTCTTTTATTTTACACAATAGACTTTCTTGCTGCTTTTTCTCCGGTGTCTCGGATTTGGTGATAACAACATGATATTTATTTTTAAGATATTCTATAATTAGTGTGAGATGTTTCTTGTTATCTTTTTCTACTTTTAAAATTGCTGCCCTCCTCGGTGAACAGTTTTTACTGTTTTCAAGCAAATTTTTTAGCTGGTAGATTATCTTCTCGACTTTAAATAGAATATTACATAGCCTACGTCCCAGTTCATATCTCTTTAAATATAATCTTTGTTATTACTAGGCTGGAGGTGAATAGAAAATTCGTTTAAAATATCTCTTATCTTATCATCAAAGTTAATGATTCTTTTAGGTTCTAAATATAATACGCCTATATGGTAATTTATGAGTGATGTTGCATGTTCATTAATGTCTTCAAATAAATTCCCTGCATTAAGTTTAGTCTAAATATTTATTAATATAAATTTTGTTAAAAAAAATTAATAAGAAAACCAGAATTAGCAAAATAGATTTAATTCTTCATAAAATACACACATGCAAATCAAATATATGGAATGTTTTTTTATTTACGCTGTCAAAAAAGAAATAGATTCAAATTACAAAAACCTATAATTTATGCATAGAAAACGATTTTTATATATTAATTTTGATTTGTGTTTTTTTAGTGCAGAAATCATACTTTTTGTATACATGAATGTAAAAAACCATAATCTTATCATTTTTCAATGTCATTTTTGCGTAATATTGCCTTATTCAGATATGGATTATTTATATAACAAAATATATATATTCAAGTGCGCATATTATCTTTAAATGAACTAAAATAATATATTAATAAATTTTTAATATAAGAATTGCAGAAGATTATCTTGTAATCTTTTTTTGATATATGAAATGCAAAAACCTAAGGTTAAGCGGTTTTTAATTTTGTGAATTATTTTTATGGTTTGTCGAAAAATTTTTAACAATTAATAAATTTATTTACAGCTTTATTTATATATATATAAAAAGAATTTATCACGAGTTATTATCAATTTAGAACGTATTTATATCCTTATTTTAATTTATTTTTATCTAATTATAATGCTTAACCTTTGTAAAAAATAATTATAAAATAAAAAATAAAAGATTCAATTACATGAGCAATTTCTAATAGACAGTAAAAATTACATTTTTAAATATAAGTTGTTCAAATTTAAAGTACATATGATCACTTTAGATCATAAATAATTTAGAAACAGTAATTCTCAATAAGAATTCGATATTCGAACATACTAAAGATGAATTTATTTTATTGAAATTTATAAAAAATACGGTTTTTTTTAGTTATAATCAACTAATAATTTTTTGGATTATAATTCAAAAAAAGTAACAATTTTTATTTCTTAAATTAGAGTAAACACTTTGTATAGGCTATAATGTCTGTCAAAAATCATATTGATACGCATCGAATCATAAATTTTTTTGAAGAAGACAACTTTTGAATAGTTTTGCTTAATTATAATAAAGAATGTAAGGATTTTTTTATATTTTATTTTATATATAGCAATAATGCCGTTTAACGGATCATTAAAATATTTATAATTTTAAAGAATATTATTTTCAAAAATATTTCAAGAATTTTATATATAGATAAACGTATAATGTTAATAGAAAATTTCGTAACTATTACCGACTCAAATTATTTGCATCCTTATTATAATTACATCTTTAATTGTGCTAGCTTTTATGCAGTGGATTTCTGTAATTTATATGAAATATGTACTTCTTTCTATTTGTAGTTTTTCTACTATAAAAATAATATAGAAAAGGACATTATCAAAATAGATTATTGTCGAAAATACACTTTTTATAAATTTTATATATCTATTGAATTTAATCATTTCTAAAAAAATTTTCTTTGTCAATCGCAATTCAATGATAGTTTAAATTATAATTAGCGATTATTCCATATCTTTGGTTTGTAATTTTTTATTTTTTGTGTATCGTATAATTTAATCTAATTAAAGTCTATCGCAAAAAACTGCGCTTACAAATTTTTTTATATTTGTGTTACTAGAAATCTATTAAACCAATTTTTATTATTATATTGCTCAAATTGATATTAATTTGTTTTATTAAATTTTTTAATGCATATTATTGCGACTTTTTGTATGAAAAACGTGTTTTTCACAAAAAATCTTTGTATTTTCAGTTTATATATATTTAACTAAAGCTAGTTTACCAATATCATATTTAACACATAAACTTCTTAGTGGTATTACTATATATAGACTTGGCGTAATTTTATCTTTTTCATACATTTTTAAGAGAATAAAGCTTGTTTTCTACGTATGCAAGTGTGTTTACTGTATTTTCAAGTTTTCTGTTTATTATATATCCATATATCATTATATGATAAAAAATTCAGTTATTTTATACTCTATTTCTAGCGCATAAAATCTTTTCCGATATAAAACAAGTTCATTTTAGCATAAACTAAAAAAAAATATAAGTTTTTTATGACACATAAAGGATTTTTGGTTGAATTTATTTACTTTTTTTCAATGGTAACTTTATGATCTCAAAGTTATATAAGTGACATAATTTTACCGTTCGAAAGATAAGGGAAATATATAAAAAAATCTAAAAGGTTTATTTATTTATATTACTCGATATTTCTTAAATTAAATAGCGTTAGTTACATATAATTTTCAATAATTGCTATTAATCATACACACAAAAAAAAATTGTTTGCAATTTTAGCAGTATGTTGATTTAAAATAATGACATTTACCATTATAAAATTTTATTTTTTTAATAGACTGACACCTTTTTTTCTTGTTTCAAAATATCTCAATTTAGTTTGAATTTACAGATTTTGTTTTAAGGTATATCTATTTAGATTGTTATAACTTCGTAAATTTAAAATTGATTCTAAGAGCATAGTGTTTGCGCATAAATTTTCTCAAATTTGTTTTAAAAAATTATATTCATGAACTAAACTCAATATAATGATTTCAAAAATATGCCAGCCCACTACCATATATAAAATTATATTAAAGGCCTTTTATTCTTTCCTTAGAATCTTTAAACCACGTTCATTGTATTTTTTGGATATTTAGGTAAAAACTACTGTAAACAATGCAATCTTTTATCCTTTATTATAATTAAACATACAAAACAAATTTCCCTCTAAATTTAGTATTAAATATAAATAAATAAGTTTATAATCATAAACAACCTAAATTTGTTGAAAATTTTTTTAGATTTTAATATTACAATTTGCATATTAAAATACATATAAAATAGATATAAACTGATATTCAATTTTACAAAAGCTTTATCGGGTAGTCTCGTTAAAATTTGATATTTCAAGATGTTTTAATTATAAAAACCATTCATATAGAGATGTAAACTAACATGGAAAGTTCTATTTATATGAGGTAACTGCGTAGTATAGCGAAATCTTTATTATGAAATCTAGTGGAAAATAGTTTATGCATATTACCTGTTGCATTTTTTTTACTATTTTTTATATGAAAAAAAACCTTTTAGCCTTTTTTATTATGAAAAAAAAATTTACGAGTCTATAAAATTGTGTTTTATGTAATATACCTTTGTTTTATATTCGTTATAGCAGTTTTTTATGTTGATTAAGATTTTTTATAATATTTTATAATAATACATGCCTAATAATCAACTAGAAAGTATAGTATTTTGCATATTTATCTTTAAATTACACCTTAAATTTTTTTTAGTGTTTTTGTGAATAGTAAAGAAATTACTATGTATTTTTAGTTTTCTATAGATTTTTAAAAAATAATATCAATATTATATACGTTTTTATATGTTTATTTATTTAATAAAAATTATTTAACAAAATGTTTGTCAAATACCGTAGTTTTTACAGCCTAAATAGTATTTGATGAAAAAAAAAAACCTTGTTTTTAATTAATAAAATGAGGCGAAAGTTAGAAATACAGCCTAGCGTAATTTGATAATTTGTAAAAATAACCGAACTTCTATATTAAAAGACCAAATTTTTTTGCCTGTTTGCAATATCGAAATTCTGAATCTAGAACGTGCTATAAATAAAAAAAAATTTATCTTAAATATATTTGTTTTTAATACAACTTAATACGAAGAATAAGATTTTCATTAGAAGGACGGTTTAAGGTACTTATAATTATCGGTAATAAACTTTATATTGTATAATTGAGTATATTAGAAATAAATAGTCGCGTTTCATTTATTTCATATGTGCCGTTCTTTCCTAGACATTTATCTGCTTTTTTTTGTTGTCTATTTATGCTTTCTTATATAGCAAACTACGTGAAAAAAGTATATTTTAATCATAAAAAGCTTTTTGTTCATCTTTATATTTTTACAAAAATAAATTTATTTTAGGTCTAATGCGTACGTAGGATCATAGGATTTATATCCATGGATGTCGATTTCTTAGCGCTTTTTAACATAACAAGTTATTTTATTATTTGTAAAGAACATCTTTTTGTATAAATTGGATTGATTTTTTTAAAACATATTGAAAGATGAAAACAAGTATAATATTAATGACGGGACTCAAAATAGCACAAATCTTGAGGTTTTTAAAAAAAGTAAGCAGAAAAAGAAAATATCTGTCAATATAAAATATATATAAAGCAAACTTAATTTTAGTTAATATAAGATACGTTGTGAATATATTATATTCATTGCTTAATATAAAAAACATCCTTAATCGTAAATTTCAGGTTTAAATTCGAATATACTGCAAGACCTTAATATTCTTTGATTTATATTTCTTAAGATGAATTCTCGTATGGTTAGACTGGCAATAATCTTGTTTTTATCTTATTTTTTTAATGTAGGGTGCATTCTGATACAATACTTTTATATATCTTTCTTTTGAAAATATAGTTGCAAATGCTTTTACAAGCCTTTTTTATGAAAAAGGTTTTTAGTTTTACTTATAGATCGCTGTTATTAATTCTTAAATTACTTTTTTTCGCATGTCAGACTGGAATAAATATTTTTAATAAGTTAAAAATTATGAAAAATATCGAAATTGTACAAATTGATTTAAATTTGGCATAATGGAATGACTTAAATATCTATTTTATGGAGATCTCAATATGTTAAATTGATGCTGTCTAAAATCTTTTTATACTGTTTTTTGATACATTTTGTTTTGATAAATCATATCACAGAACAGTGCATTCATATAGAAAATATAACGCAAAGATAGTTTCTATCAAAAAATTATTCAATCTTTTTTTGGCAAATGTAATTCTCACTAATAATAAATAGCTTGTATATAAGTTTATCTTGTACTTTAAGATTATTTCTATGAATTTTCATACATGATTGTTATTTACAACTTTACTTTTCTGTTTAATTTACTATAACTATAATTAACAAAGCATATTTATATAATAAGGAGCACTTTTTGTAAATTTTGACGATATCAGAATAAAATACCGTTCACCATATTGTCTTTACACAAACAACAAATTTATGCATATAAATTCATTTACAAACTATACTACATATGCAAAATATATTTCGTTCTAAAAGCAGTAATCATTAACTTTAATAGTTTTTGCGATTTTCTATTGAGTATGCATAAAAAATACACTAAAATTCATAGCAATTCTTTCTGATCTGTATAAAAACCTTGTTTAATATTATTGCTATAAATATACTGTTTTATAATGGCATATGTTGTTTTTGGATTTTGAATTATAAAAGATGAATGTATGAAATTATAATATAATTTATTTTTGGGTTAAGTACCTTTATTACTTTTTTTATATTTTTTTAAGACAGTTTTAGCCAAATAGGAATTTTCCAAAATCCTTTAGATCGTTTTAAATCGACCTTTGTCTATATTTTCGATGTCTTCTTGTATCAAAATGGCACAAGTTCAAGTGTCGTATATAGTGCTAAGTTTGTTTGTTTGCAATAACTTGTCTCGGAATAGATTTTTTTATTGTTTTATATTTAGTATTATTATATGATTTTGTTAAAATGTACAAATTTTCGAGTTTTTATTAAAAAAAAACGCGATATAAGTGCAAAAAATATGCAATGTAAAAAAACTCCTACAAGATATGTGTATTCAAAATCATTTTTTAGCACATACAACCTATACATACAATTTCTTTGTTTATAAGTCTATAGAAACTGATGTATTATAATTGTGCAAAGAAAAATTTTAGCATGATTATTGACAACAACTTGCGATCCATTATATTTTTTTGGTTATAAAACAAATACAAAAGAGTCATCCCAAACGAATTCAATAGCTATCTAAGCTATCTAATCCAAATTTTATTTGGTTCGTTTTCGGTGCAATTAATATTATAATACAAGAAACATGCAAAAAAAACTAAAAATATTCAAAACGCAATAAATCTGTATTAGGATTTACAATTAACTGTCCAAAAATAATCATGTCATCTAAAAAAACCAAAAGAAACAATAAATCGAGACGTATTAATTCTGACTTGGATTAGCCAAAAAAATACAAATATGAAAACTTATAATTTAAGATTCTAGTTTTGTAATAGTATACCAATTCTTTGCGGTGCTACAAATAGCTTGTTTTTTACGTGGATAGTACGTTTTTTATAGTTATTTTTTTCAATTCCATGGTTTTTTTAACTTTATTTTCATTTCATTTGTCAATCAACGACATTCATGTTAAAATCAAAATTTAAATTCTTATTGTGTTTATAAGATATAAATGACGATGTGTCATGTAACTAACTTATTACATTCCAACTGAAATTAAAAATGGTTCTAAAATGGTATCATATGACAGGAAAATTCTTTTTCAGATTTAATTACCTGATGTAAAGAGAATATTGTTTTTTTCTGTAATTTATTATAAGATACACGAATAAACTAATTACAGTATAATTTTTTATCATCAAAGGAATCACATTTTCTATAAAAATTTGTAAAAAATCGACTCTAAAACTTGATATCTATGTTTTAACTAGATATTCTTTTAAAATTTAATTGAAATAGGTAAAGTAGTTGATTTAACATATATGTGGGGTTATTTTGTTCGAAAACCGTATAGTTTGCCTATACGTGGCAATTATATATAATCTCTGTGTGAAATATAGATCTAAATAATTTTTTTTTGTATTAACAATGTGAATTCGATCGACTTTATGTATTAAAGTATAAAAATCGATTTTCGCCGGTGCATGAACTACATTCTAAAAATATTTTGAATTACATAGAAAAGATGAAAACATATATGATTCAAAAATATAAAATATATCCCGTTTTGATAGCAAAAAAAAATTGTCTTGAGACAATGATTGCGTTTTAAGTATGTTTACCAATTTATCACATTTAGCTTGGTTATTAATGTAAACGGGAAAAGTGGTGTCTATAATTAAGCATTATAAATTATAAGGCAAAAAGGATTGTTATATCGTAAATATAGTTTTTTTCACACTCTTAAACGTATATGACGAATAACCATTACAGAAACGTCCTAAAGACGAATTAAAAAAACCTAAAGCTTGAAATATTTTACAAATTCGCGTTTATAAGAGAAGCTTAAAAATTGTAATCTAAAAAGTGAAAAAGGCTTCTATGTAGAATTGATTAGATAAATATCGGATCTGATATAGAATTTGCACATGTAATGCTTTATATTATTAGCCTTTCTAAATATAAAATACTTTTTTTCATATATCTAATATTTTACTATATTGATATTCTTAAAACACGTTTATTTTTTAAATTCAAAATTAAATTAATATATGAAAAATTCTGAAAAGGAAAAATGAATTTAAAATTTATATTTACAAGCATTCTTTTTTATAATGTGTAGGTATGCAAAATTTATAGTTTACAGGTGGATTAAATTTAATTAAAAACATTAAAGCAATCATATAGGGCAACTCTTATATTTTCCAAAAAAAATTCGTTCTCATCAATCGGATTGGAATTTTCTAGTTGGTCCAAATCTTTACTAATCACGATTTTCTGATTCAAATCATCACTTTTTTTACCCTTATCTTCGTCTGCCTTTTTCTTCAATCCATGGGTCTTTATAAAATTGTCATGAGAATATTTGCCAGCTTTTTCTTCTTGGGTTTCTTTAATACAATTATCGGAATTGATTTTTTTTTCTTTTAGGGCCTGTGATGCTAAGGTAAATATAAAAAGCGATAATAATATTAATAACATGCTACAACAGAAGGCAGAGAATTTATACATTTACTACTAAACTATTACTATGTTTAGACATCCTATAAATTAATAATATATTGAATTAAAATGTGCAATGTAACAGTTATGTACCTTTATATATTATTATATGGTGCCATAAAGTTCAAAAAGCTTAATAGTATTACATTTCCATAAAAGTAAATGAAAATTTATTGAATTCTGAATTAACAATGAAATTGACAAAAAAGATAAATAAATGAATTATTCCGTTTATTTTTTATTTATAGCTGTTTAAATAGATTTTATGTTTAGTTTTCGTTTTATATGTAATTATGAACAGAACAATTTCTTTAATCAACTGGTATTTTTTAAAATTTCATATAATACATTTTATGCTTGAATTAAAACTCTAGTTAATTTAATAATTATATTCCGAATGTTCTTCCTGCCATATTCATTCCCTGGCCGAAATACCCACCTCCATAAGATGATGATGATGAACTACTACTACCATATGATTTCGAGTATTTGCTATATGCTGATCGTGCAGCCGCTTGTTTAGCGACGGAAGAAGCTATAATTTTCTTGCTAGCCTCATCCAATGAGCCGGAATCAAGTCCACTAGCCGATCCAAGAATAGACTTTCCTAGGCCAGCTGAATTCATAGAGTATTGGGCCGATGATTTATAACCTGGAAATGCTGTTTTAAGTAAATCACCCGAACTAAAAAATGCAGAACATCTAAATAACTCTATAAAAGAACTCAGAAAATAATAAAGACACAACATTACGTCTTTAACAAACAAAAAAATATAAAGAGAATCTTGAAACATGAAGCTTCCAATATGAATTAATTTCTTAATTAATTTATCATGTATAGGTTCATAAAAAATAAAATATTTTTATTGATTAATTAAAGGAAGAGCAACATTTTATTTAAGAGTTAATTTTGACATTGTAATTTTAGATGATCTCTTAAGCATTTGATCAATTAAATATATTTTTTTTTATTTTTAAATATTTAAGCATTCGTTCAATATTAAATAATTGATTTGTTCAATTTATTATATTTTATATCATTCCCACAAATGGTCTACTACTATTATAATTCTCATGGGATTGAGGTAGCCTTGCTAATTCAATATTGGCAACCATCGATCTGGCTTCCTGACTTTCCATCCTGGACATTTTTGATCTTTCAACATTTGCATCCGAGGCTAGATGTGTCCCGTATGGTGTTGGATTCCAGTATAAAGGATCTTTGTATTCGCGCAAAATAGCCGTGTATGCCGTGGATATAAATAGTAATAAATTCATATGTTTTGATAAAATGAAATATCTAGTTATATTGCTTATCTATTACAAAAAACCAATAGAATATACAAAAATATTCTATCGTTTCAAATTTCAATTAAAATTTTGCTATATGATACATTTAGTTGTAATAAAGCATTAACTGTCACATAGAGTATTTTAGAATATGTTCTTTTTTGTGAAGGTTGGGATACCATTTGGTAGGAAAAAATTTTATGGGTTTTATTCCATGCAATAAAATTAATAGAAGCGTTTTAATGTGTGATATATTTTCTTAGTATATTGAGATAAAACAAGTGAATCACTATATAATAAAAATAGCGGAAAAAATAAAGGATTTACCTGCTTAATTGATTCTACTTTAGATAAATAGATTGAAAAGGGTCTAATGATACTTATGAGTAATATGAATGTTTTAATGGGTCACATGATTTTTCTTAGAGAAAAATATAGAAAAAATTGTAAAAAAATATCATATAAATTACTATAAACGTATTGATAGGTAATATTATTTTTCAGACGTCATAAAATTTAAATAAAAATATTAAAACAATATGAAACTAGCAATACGTAATATGAGATTTTTATAATTATAGATAGAAATTATTTAAAAAACTGTTTCTATAAATATATAGAAAGGTTTCGGATTAAAATATGGTTTTTATATAAGAACAAAATATGAAAATTTTGTAAAAAAATATCCATAAATTAAAATATACGTCTGATGAGCATATGATTTTTCTATATGAAAAGTATAAAATTTTATATAAAAATAATTATTACCACAAATGAAACAACATTATAAATATATGGTTTTTCTATGTGTGAAAAATATTAAAGTTCTGTAAAATATATATATATAACAAAAGCAAAATGTAAATTTTTTTCCAGTATATGTGATATGTCTATTCAATAAATTAGAACGGACTTTACCTTAACTGATATACTAAAAGATATAATTAAAACTTTTTATATATGAAAATCGAAAATTTTTTGTAAGGAAATTAATCGCACAATAAATCTTTATATGATGATAGCTATAAATGTTATAAACTCTTTTTCTTCAGATATATTTGTTTTGATAAATTTATTTCATGGCTCATATTTTAGCTCAAATGCAATGTCCTAAATATATACAATAACATATTATCTGGGAATTTGATGTGTCTTAGACTGCAAAATAGATGGTAATTTGATCCTTGATGTCCTAGTAGAATATAAAATACCATTTTTAGAACGATATGTAGTTTTTGTCTGTGTATCAGATTACGGTGCCAATCTCGATATAAAAGAAACCAAAAAAACAGTAATTTTTACCGAAAGATATATCTTTTGTTCATGAAAAAATGAAGTATTTTTTTAGTCATAGACTGTTAATTTTTCTTTTTATTTTATAAATTCAAAAAAAATCGTTTTTTTTTAATGTTTAGATTAGGATTAAAAATAAATGAAACATTTCAACTACTCATTCTTCTTACTAAGTTATAATTTTTAAATTATATGTATTAAAAAATGCTTTAGGTAATGTAAGTGTACCAAATCGAATAGATCTATATAATACTAAAAAAATTGCGATTTTTGTTGTTAATTTTCTGGTTTTGAATTAAAGATTCGGCATAAATATTCAAAATATTCAACCCATTTTGCATCAGAAAATATTTTTGTAATTTATTTATATTTGCTGCTATTTGTTATTGTAATTGATTGCGTTTATTCATTTTGGTATAAATTTATTTTGCAATTCATAACTTTTAGTAATTTATATTACCTGAAGATTACAAATGTTTTTAGAATATTTCTGTGTGCTTAGCAATCCAAAGACTAAATTTTTTAAAAAAATCTATAAGATGTGTTGTTAAACTTTTATAAATATTAAACTCGATAACAACCTGTTCAAATAGCTTCATCAAGATTTATGGAAAAAAAGTAAAAAATAAAATATTAAAAACTAACGCAAGATACGGGAGCATTTGAAAGTTTTATGAAAATGCAGTCTACGTAATATGATTTTATATATAAATATTTCTGTCTATTTCAATGAATTTTGTAATAAATTGTGTGAATTTTATTGGTAATTATAATGTTGACTAGGATTATCTTGTCTTATTGGGACAAACATTTTTTATATTGAGCCTTTTTCTTTGATACAACGCAATTCTATTTAGATCGAATAAAAATAAATTTTTGATAGGAATTTTCTAGCTATATGTAACCAAACAAATTTACACAAAAAAACTCTTTTTTGGGCTTAAAAACTAGTAAATGGCTTAAAGAGCTTTCTATAATCCTGTTTTCCAAAAATTATTGAAATCATAAAAAAGTTAATCTTATTTTTTTGTGTTCAATTTTGAATTTATTGTTTGAAATTATTTATATATGCTTATATGGATTGATTTCTAATAGATGAATCATATATATACTCTTTTCTATATCCTTTTCATCATATCTTCTTCGATTCTCTCATCTTTAGAGGCTATGTGTTCATTGTTTTTATCTCAATCCAGAATTTTAATTATATGGCTCATTTTAGTTTGTGTTTTTGAGTTTTATAATGTAGTTTTAAGAGTCTCATCCTAGTCTAAATATCTGCAATAATTGTATATCGTTGTAGAAAAAAATTCAAGTAAAACTATTTGTATTTTACATGCGTTTTATACATGATTTTATATTGATTTTTTTTTAGAATATAAATCTGTGTTTTGTCTGCAAATTTTTTATGATTTTCATGATTATTGGACTAAATTATTTCCATAGTGTTTAAATTTATCATATTTGTTCTTATTATCCCCAAAATAATTTACAAATTTTTCTATCCAAAGAATATATACAAGAAAATTTTCGGAAATTTAAATTTCATTATCAAACATCCTATACATGAATTTTTTTTTGATATTTTATTTATTTTTTTAGTTTATGTAAATCGCATGAAGCTATATTTTTTTTGATGAAAAATTATGTCATTAAAATTTTCTATTTAGCGAGCGGATTTACAATTTATGCATATTATACGATACATCATTGTGTAAATTCTAAATATTGGGCTTTCATATGTAATTTTTGTGTATTCTTCTATTTTTTCCACGTGAATAAATTGAGGGATATACTTTTAGTCTTAAATAATTAACTAGTCAGAGTAAATTCTTTCTGATGCTATTAAACATATAATAAAGAGTTTTATGTGATTTCTTATTATTATGTTTATCATTGAAAAAGCATGATAAATTATACTATAAATTAAATAAAAATGTGTTTACATTATTTGAACTAAAGGGTAACTATATGAACTTAAAAACGCTGATAATATTTTCTACATTGAAAAACTAGTTTTACATCAAATGAAGCAAAGCATTCTTTTTATTCGTTTTGTCAAAAGTTCAAATAAAAAAAAAATATATATTTCTTGTTCCTGTTTCAGCCGCGAGTCTAACTTGAAAAATCAGCGTCTAGAATACGTTATTTTATATGAAAAAAATACTATACGTAGCGAAATAATATTTAAAGGCTTATTATGCATTCAAATATGCCTATATTAGCTCCGAAACGATAAGTTTCTCATATATATTATACACACTTTAAGTTTTTGGATAAATATATAAATAAAATACTGGTAAATAAGGCTGATTTATTTCTGCTAAAATATTTTATCTCTTTGTTATATTACCCTCAAACATATATATGAACGATTAATGTAAGTATGATATTTGTGACTTTTTACATTCGAATGCTATTCTTCGAGTATCAAAACTATTTTATGTGTATTATAATATGGTTGTAAAATATTTTCCTTGCTAAAAAGTTTATAAAAGATAATATTACAAAAAATATAAAATTAAAAAAATTTGTTATTACGGGCTTTAAAGACAGAAATAAATAATAAATTGGTTTTTTAATTTTTGCTAATATCATGTTCATCTTCATATATATATAAAAACCTTGATTTCTATATTTTTGAATCATATATAAATCATCATATTGACATTAAAATCTTATATTTGAATATTTTGAGTAATAATTTATAAATATATAATTTTTCGGTAAAATTAGACAAAAAAAGCATCAGAAAATTGTAAAATTATAAAAAAATACAACAATATTATGTACATTATGGCATAATTTACATCATATTTTTTATATTTCTTTGTGTTTTCAATAAGACTATTCGAATATTTTTATTTGTTATTTTGTATAATACACTGATCTCGTGTGGCATATTTTGTTAGAATATAAAGATTTTATTTAAAAATATATATCAAAAAAAAATAAAAAACTAAACTAGCATGTATATACCTTTTAGAACAAACAATCAATCATTTGTAACTTTTTTTTTTGTCATACCGTTTTCTGCCCCAATATTTTTTCTCATACGGCTCCTGCCTTAAAGATGACTTCTGCTTTGGGTTTTTACTGCAATAAATAATCTTTTGCTTTTTCTAACTTTTTGCTCCTTACTTCAAAAGTAAAATATTTTCAATATGTTTCAATCTTTTGCTATAATTTTTTTTCAAAAATCTATGCATTATGACTTAAAAAATAAATAGGGGATGATAATCATTGATTTGCATTAGTTGGTTTTTTATTATGTTTAGATTTTCTATGCTTGATTTAGATAAACTTTGGATTGCTCTATTAAACAGATCTGGCTGATGCTTATTTCCACCTCATCATCTTTAAAATCTTCCTCGACGTAACTTCTTCTTATAATACTTATTTGTATAAGAGTCTATTATGATTCTATTATTATTATTGCGTATGTTTAAGCTTCAGTTAGCATTTCTAGCTCCTAGATATACGACTTATAATATTTTGTAACACCCCATCCCAAGTTATGACGTATGGTAATATTTGAGTTCTACGTTTGATAATAAGGGTGAATATATATTAATATATTGTATTTTCTTAGCTTCACATTATCAATATTCTTCAGATTATCAGTATAGATTATTCCTTATATTTATAACCTGATCAAGAATGTCTTCTTATCATACACAAAAATAGCTGATAGATCGTGTTATTTATTTAAGATTCGTTTTTATTTTTGTACCACTTTTATTTTCTCTTTTAGTTTTCAATTTCTTCTTGAACCGTATGGTTTCAGATTTTTTTTCATTTTTACAGTCAATTTTTCTTGATAGCATAAAACTTATGTGTTTATAACAAATCCATATTATCTAAATAACTCGAATCATAGTTTTTTTATCTATTAAAAGTAAATAAAACCGTAAATTTTATCAACATTGTTTTTAATTTAAATATATATGTATCATGTGATTCTGGCAGATAAATTATATGATAAGTTCATAAATTAGGAAAATATTAAATTTTCAGCTTTTTTTACTGATATTGGTTGCAAGTATCTTCATGGGTATTTAATTATTCATATTCATAGGAAAATAAGATGTCAATTAAATATACAACTAAAAAAATAACATTGTTTGATTGATAGAATTTATCTATCTGATTTTAAATAAAACCAGTATTGGTTATTTATGATATATAAAAAATGCATTTTTAATATTATAAATTTTATCAGTAATTTAATCTAAAACATGCGCATACGTACCTATTTTGATTTTCATAAATATCCGAAACCTTTCTTATATATTTAAGTAGCAAAAAATAAGGTTTTACTGCATAATTATTATTGTTATAGTCATTTTAAAAGAAATTTTTTTATAACCTTAATATATTAGCAATTAAATGTTCTGTTATATTCTAAATTTTGATTATTATTTCGATTTATGTATTTCGTGATATAAAATGTATGCGATATAGAATTTGTTTTTTGTTTTTATATTAAAATCTTATGTTTAATTTAACATTTTATTTTATTATCACGTTATTTTAGCATTTAAAGTATTTTTAAGGATCATAATTTTTATTTTTTTTGCTTTAATATTATAGTTTCAGAACCTTTTGTCGTTTTCATTACAGATTTTAAAGGTAAATTTGTATGTAAAAGTCCTAAAAACGAGTTTTCTCGATCTTTTACCAATGAAACGGGATCATTTGCAGTGGGGCGCTCAATATATTTCGCTTTTTTTCCTTTTAAGGTTGTGCCTGGATCAAGAACAAACCAACAGTTTGAATTTTCTCTAGATTTACCTTGAGCGTATTTGCAATCAGATTCTGCGCTGGGATCTTTTATATCCTGCTTTTTCTCAATACTGGTATTTTTACTTCCATATATTTTTTTCAAAAACAAGACTATTGCACCAAACGAAATAAATCTGCTATAAGGGTACATATATGGAGCTTTAACCTTGCTTTGTGCATACTTAAAAGAACTTTGAAACAGAATATAAGCATAAACTAATTAAATTGTTTAATATCAGACCAATATGTTGCTTTAAAATAATGAAACTAAATAGGGCATTAACCAATACAAATCCATTTTTTGCATATTAATAAATTTAATATTCTACGAAATTTACACATATCAGCATATTTTGTATTTTTCATATTATAAAATCTAATTTATGTGTGTGACAAATATAAATACCTGGTTATGACTATTTGCATTCTTTTTTATTTATATCTTACATATTAGCACATTTTATATGTAATTTTATATTTATAAAGTTAATATGTCACTTAAATGATTATTTTTATTCACAGGTGCACCGATGAGAAAATTTTAGGCATTTTGAAAAGTTTTAATGAAATTATATGTATATATACTTTTGATTTTGTGGTTATGATAATATATTTGTGAATTTTATGTTTTGGTTGTATAACAGCGAATGAAATTTAGAACCAAACAGTTATAGGTGTTCTGTACACTTGCACAAGAAAAGTGTATATCTGAGTAACAAAAACTGATTAAAAATGATATATTTTTCCATCTGAAAATAATTGTCAATAATCCAGCTGATTAAGTTATCCGTATATGTTTGGTGAGCTCCAATGTTAAAGTTCTTTTAAGAAATTATTTTTGCTCTTTGTTATATTCGTAAAAAAAAAATAAAAGAGTAAATGTGCAATGATGCCCTGAAAACCATTGAATTTATGCAAGAAATCGTTAAAAAAACGAGAATATATATCAGAGTGTTCATAAGTCATGGTAAGATATAAAATTTTATAAAAATTGCATATTTAATCTTACAAACACGATAAACTCAATCAAAATCATGTGGAAAATCCAATAATTTCACAAATTTATATAAAGCTGTGATAAAATTTGTCATAATTTGAAAAAAAAAGATAAATATATAAATTATCCAATAAGTTTTAAATAAAATCTATACTAACAATGAATCGCATATATAAAAAAAAATATGACAATACGATCTATGTTAGTAATAATAAATACATTGTTTAATTTTTTTTCGACTTCTTTTTATACGAAAAACGTCTCTTAAGACAATGAATATCAAATAAATAGATATGAAGTTTCATTTATAAAATTTTTATCATTATGGTAAACCCAACGCAATTTGTATAGAATTATAAATGCTCCAAGATGTGCCACTTTTTTTAGATGATGTTCCGATCAAAGTAAATGTGAATATGCACAAGTTCATGTATCGAAAATATTAGAATATGCAAAATTTATAACTAGTAAGCTTCATAGATGCTTTATAAGCTAAATCAAAAAAAAATAGTAAAAATCATTTACATAAATTCTTATATAACAAATTAAAAATCTACATATTTACTAAAAAGCCTAACCCTTTCAAACCTAAATTCGGAAAATACACACTTTTGTGATTTATATTCTATTTAATGCCTTTTTTTTAAAATATATATATTTACTTTGCTGCACAAGATATTGATTTCTTTAACAAATAAAATGCAAATAAATGCCGCACAAAGATTCAGCTTTCTAATTATAATTTAACATAAAATTCAACAGAACATGTTTTTGCCCAATTCACACATAACCAACTTATAATTTTTATAATGCATTCGAGGGCAATTAAAGATGTAAAAAACAAAAAAAGCTCCATGTCCATAAACAAATGATATTTTTTATAATTGATCGCAAACACAAGTAAAAAAAATAAAAAACTTTACTATGCTGGTTATGCATACAGAGATGTGATTATGCAAAAAATTATATATAATAAATAAAAAACTTTACTATGCTGGTAATGGATACAGAGATATGATTATGCAAAAAATTATATATAATAAATAACTTTAAGATAACTTTAGTTTTCCTTAAAAATAGAGGGCAAATATATATCGAATTTATGGCAATAAAAAATATGATTTTTAAATAAATTGCCTTCAAGCCTTAACATAAAACCACAATTCTAGTGATTAATATATTTTTGCCCATTATTTTAATTTTTTAAGGCATCTTATTGTGAATAAGCTTAAAAAATTAAAATTTTCACAAGTAAAACCTTTCAACATCAAATTAATCGAAGTACATAAATAACTTCTACAATATGTAATATTTTCTAAATAGAAAGTAAGATTCTATCTTAGATCAAATTTTTTGCATATATTTGTATGATCTATGGCGCTATTTTTTCGTAGAGTTTACTTGAATTTACAATGAAAGAGGGATTATTTTATTAACCGACATACATATAAAACTTATGTGCAATTGACTAAAATATAGTATAATTAAATAATATGTTTTTGTTTGGAAATTTTATTTAAAGAACCTTTTCATATAAATTCATAGTTTATGATATTTATCGTCTGAATATTTTATGATTTTGTTTCTCTGTATTATTTCAGCTCAATATTCTTAAAATTAGTTGTATGTTATAATAGAAAATAAGGAATTCGAAATGGGAAGGTTTTTTTAGCTTAATTACGTTTAATATATTAAAATAAAAATTATGATCTTATAGAACCATTTAATTAATTTTTTTATATAGTAATAAAAAAACTTTATTTAAAAACTAAAGATAAAAATACCTGCAGTTGTATGTTTAACTTATATTCGCAATTTTTGATATTTATATTCCTTTCTAATCTTTATTATTTCCTTTTCTTTTGCCTATGCAGATGCGTAAAGCCTTTATTAGCCATCATATAAATATTATGCATGTGATAAAATCTTAAATAATTTGAATTTATATTTATTTAATGTAAATTTCGGACATATACAAGTAAACAAATTATAAAATATGTATAAAATATATATGCAAAAGTAGAAATATCAAGCAAAAAAACCATGTTCAGAATTTTTACTATAATCAAACTATAAAAATTTTATTGAATCGGTGTAAGAGACAAATCAGAATTTACTTAATAAAGCAGCATTTTAAAAAAAGTTAAATATATACACTTTTTCCTTTAGATATTAAAAAAAATTTGGCATATAGAATCGAAATGTATGGAATTCTTACATAATAACTATTTTCATAAATATGTCTCCTGAAATTACTCTTTACAGATACAAATCGCTTTAAATTTTCATTGATAATTTTTTATTGCTTTTTGCATAAATATTAATTTTGTACGATTTGAGATCATTATAGTATAGATAATATTGAACATGAAACTTATAAGATCGAATTAAAAATTATTGCATATAAATAACGCAAAAAAATTATTATTTTGCTTAAAACCTATTTTTCATTATATGTATAAAAGCTTTGATATATTTTTTTTGCAGATCAAAACTATAGTTTCGTTTAAAAGTATTATATAAATTTTTTGGCCTCTTTTAATTGTTTTATAGTGCGTTTGCTATGTATTTTTTGTGATTTATATATTATCTAACAATTTATATGACATAAATTAACATAATTCACAAAAAAAACAGATAAAATTTTCAATGAAAGTATAAAAACATATTCAAGACTATTTATTTGTAATCGCAAATAGAAACTTATATATAAATAAGATACTTTTGCGAATGGTAAAAAAATAAGAACAATTACAAGAAATATTAAATCTTTTCGCAGTCCACGTATATTTTGGTAAAGGTCAATCGTTGTACAATTTAAGCAACTAACCAATCATATAATAAAAAATAGGGCAAAATGTGAAAAAATTTGCAAAAAATCACTTTTAAGAATATTTTTAGCTAAAATTAGAAGAGATTCTTTTTTATAATCTTCAAAATATTTAATTAGAGGGTATGGTAAACTATAAAAAATAAGTATATTTCGTTGAATAATAAAAAAGATTTTATTGCCGGTTTAAGATATATTTTGAGAATTTTGAGTTTAATCGAAAATAAATTGCTTAAAATGCATCTACAAATATATCTTAGCCCATGTATATACATGAAGACCTATTATAATTTATAGACATACGCAAGTGATAGATTTAGGTAGATAAAGGTAAAATTTGACGATTAAAATCAATATAAGTTTTATTATGACAATCAAGGAAACTTAAAACTGTATTTAAGTATGTAGATACAATAAAATATAATATAATATATATTACAAACTATTTTTTATAAGATCATAATCGTATTTTTCTTTTAGGCAGCATAAATAGTTAAATATATGCTACCGGATAATTTAATCGCAAGAGACTTGGTTTTCTGAAAAATATACAAAAAATTATATTCGAACGCAGTTAAATAACATTTTAATAGTTATTGGGTGATTATCTAGTCATTAAACCATATGGATCTTATGAAAAATAAGTTTTTATGTAAAATTTCTGTAAGTATAGCCTAATAAATATGATTATTTAACCTTTATTATAAAAATTCTAAAAATCCAATTTTACAGAAGATGTTTACATAAATGAAGGTTAAGTAAAGAAAACTACAAATCTATTTGGTTACAACTGATGCATAAATCAACGCATACAATACAAGAAAACGAAATTTGCAGAAAAAAATATTAATTCATAATAAAAATGCCTTAAATAAATTGAAATTTTATACACCCAAATAATCTAAATTATAACAAATGTGTAATTCTTTTCAAAAAAAATACCAACTTTTTTGAAAAAGTATCAATGGGGGTAATTAATAGTTCAAATCTTATTATCTAATAAAAATATTCAGTTATCATTTTGAGATCAGACCGACCAAAAAATTAAAGATAAATGGTACATTATCTTTTCCGCTTTAAAATCATTAGAATTAGTTCCTCTGTTAAACCCGCTTATTGAAAATGTTTCCACTTCCATTATATCTTATTTTACAAATAAATAGGAACCTCTAATTATATTTAATTTACCTGTATTTTTTTATATTGTAATATGATGCTATTTATAAAAAATGTTTGTTAATATAGTAAGGTCTATAGGATTTCATGTACTGTTTACTTGTGTATGCGGTATTAGTTGTGTGTTTTATATAATTCACTAGGAATTTAAGATGGTTCTGAAATTCCAAAAGAAGACTGCATCATTCAATTATCAAACCATTTTTTTGCCGCCTTTGCTGCAAAGAAAACACTAAACACTAGTGGGCTGACCAACAGTACTAAAAACGTTCTGATTTTTTACATACATTTGATCATGGCACACTAAATTCACACATAAATTTTAAACGCAACTGTGTGTATTTAAAGCCATAATTTGTATAATAGAAATGTTTCCCTGTACTTCGATTCGATAGATGGGGTCAAATTAGTAAATTCAATATATTCATCAATAAAGTTTTTTTATAAATGTCTTTTGTTTATTTTGAAGTGTCAAATAAACTTAACTTAAGCTAACGTTTATAGATTATCTTGAATGCATTTTTTTGTTTAAATTCAAAATTTATTTGAATTTAAACAAAAAAATAAGACTGTATTTTCTTTCTGGTATTCAATTATGCAATGAAATAATTTGCTATTAAAACCATGCCCATAAAATTTTTTATGGCTAATATATTAAAGCATATGATGAAATGTTAAAAATGTAAAAAAAATTTAAAATTTAGTACACAATTTAGAAAACTATTTATATTTTAAGCTTTTACATGATCATTCTACTTAGGTCATCTCAATCTTAAAGATTTTGATAAATATATGATCATTATTAATAGTATAAATCTTTTTAGGTATTTTTTTTAAATATCATACATATTTTCTGTGTAATTATGATAAAACGATTGAAATAGCAATAGAATGTAGCTTTAAAAAATAAAAAGAAAAGAACCAAATTAGACTGATGTTATAAACCAAAAATATGCTCAAATTAACATGATAACAGGATTTTATGATTTGTTTAAATCTTTTCAAATCCATATTGTGCCATTATATAATGAAGATGCATGAAAAACAACACTTAAGTTTCTTGTTATTTATTATATCGCCGATTAAATATCTGAAATGAATGATAATTATATAATTGTCCAATATAAAAAGTAGCATATACTATGATCTATTTTGTTGGGGTTTCGATTTATTTATATTCAATGAATCATGAATATTATATTTATTTTTTAGCCATAAAAATTTTCTTTTCCTAAAAGTATATTTATTTTTATAAATATTCGTTTTTTTAATTTTGTTATTTATTCTATTCTACTCAAAAAACTAAAAACTGCTTTTTTTCAAATTAAGTATAATAAGCTTTAATCTTTGTAAATTTCCAACAAAGTAATTTAGTTCACTTTATTTTGATTAAAACAAACGATTGAGCATTAAATTTTTCTGGTTTGTTTAATGAACTATCAATTATGTTTATCAGTCTTCTTGTTATTTTTTAGAATTTATTTCATAAATAAGAACTTCTGCTATTTATTTAGATCTACTTTTATATTTTGCATTAATATGACCATGTTTTGTTTTTTTTCTTCAAACTTATGTAAAAAACCTTTCGAAGCATTAGATTACGACTTCTAAGACTTTTTGTGCTTATAGATATGTTATAATTTATTGTCTTACCCGTCATATTTTTATCTTTTTATTTTTTTTATAGACTTTGATGATATTGTTTCCTGTATTTCTTATGCTTTATAGCAAGGTCTTTTTTTAAATTAGATGTTACTGCGGTATTATATATTCAACACTATATTTTATTTGAATTTAAGCAAATTTAAATATTAAATTGACTTCATTTGCATTTTATTTTCAACAAATGACTCATTGATGTAAGAACTTTCAATTCACAACATTAAAACTTTTTTTTTCTAAAATTAAATGGTAATAAATTGATCGTTTATATTTTTTTGCGATATAAACCTTCTTTATGCTATCTTGTCTTTAAGACGAAGTTTTATTGATGAATCCAGAATGTTTAAAAAATACAGAAGTTTTAGATGATAAAGCGAAAATCTCATTAAATGAAATATATTTAATATGCTTATTACCATAATATACCACTTATTTAAAATATTATTGAAAGCGTATTTTTTTAAGTTGAAATATATGATGCCTCTTTTTGGAGAGCTATTTGTATAGATAGAAAAAATATAGTAATTATGTACATCGGCTGTATTTTACATTCCTTATTCTGACTCGAAAATTATTTTCTAGGCCAAATTCGAAATAAGAAATTATCGATTGGTGATTACTTTAGAATATTGACATATTTTATTTATGTTGAATCATACATATTAATATAACTTGAGATATGTATAAAATCTTTAAAAACATTTAAGGCACGACAAATTGTATAAAAAAATATAAAACCCTCTTATCAGGGAAAACAAAACAATGGATAAAGAATAAAATGTTTTGTTTATAATTAAACACATATTTATGTTTTCCATGTAAATATATTTTAAATATTAAGTATATATCTCAATATGCAAACAATTTTACAGTCTTCGATCACATCCACTTTAAAATCTTTTTTATATATTTTCATAACTATAAATTTTTAAAACGTATATTGAAGCAATTATTGTTATCTTTCAAATTAGAATAATGATATTAAATTGTCTTATATAATTTTTAGCGTGGTAAAAAATAGAAATAGGTACCTTACTTGTATATCAAAAGAAGAATTTGTGTATTACGATCTCCTCAGATAAAGTTTTACTATAAAAATATACATAATTTGTTGATTTACATTTTTTAAGGATCTTTTTTTAGAAAAATAACATATAGTTTCATTTCATGTATTAAAACAAACATTTGAACCCTCTTGAAAATTTTTGATAATTTAGCAGTTAATTTAGAAAAAAATTATATTGATAAAAAAATATTATATCATATAACACTTTATATTTGCAGAAGTCGTTTTTCTCGTAATATGAATGATTTATAATCTGCGCTTTTTGCATTAAATATATTAATTTGTTTATAAAGTTTGCTAGTATCAATTTTGCAGCTATTAATCTTCTTACTATTATAAATTATATTTTTAAATTTTTAAAATTTCCCAAAAGACCTGATTTTATATGAATTTCAGTAATTATAAAATATACTTTAATAATTTCTATTCATAGAGGATAATATATATTTTACAATACTTTTAGTAATAATATTAAGAAGGGTCTAATTTCGAAAGAGATCTAAATATGCATAAATTAATAATGGTTTGTGAAATATCTTCGAGGTTTTGTTTTATGATTTAATTATTCAATCTTGAAAATTATCGAAAATAATTTTGAGAATCCTTAAATTTCTTTCTTGACGCCTCATATATCTATAATAGCTCGAAGAATTTGCATAAAAATTTAAAAGAAGTCTATCACTATTCATAGATCGTCGAAAATCTCCTTTGTACGATCTTTTGTATGCTTTTGTGATGTCCATAATTTTTAAATGTTCTCTTTTATTTCTTTTAATTTCTGAAATAAAGTATGGGTTAGACCTGCCATCATATTTTATCATCTGATCTGCATAATCATTTTTTGAATTCCATTTTTCACCGGATTCATTGGAAATATTTTTTTGGTCATCTAAATCTTCCATTTTAGTATAACCTTGATTTGTTAAGAATTTTTGGTCGCTTTGTGATAATTCGATGTTTTTCTTTTCTTCTTTGTCGCTATTCTTGTTATCTTTCTTCTTATAAATGAAAATATTGTTTAAAACCTTTCCATATATCCGTTGTTTTCCCTTTTTACTGCGTATTTGTGTAATTTTATCCAGAGACTGTGTTATGGGTGTAAAGTTATTGTTTTTTGAGAATTTGTTTTTCAATTTAGCACCACCATCACAATTTATACCTGGAAAAACCTTTGAAATTGGAATAAGAAAATCTGTTTGTTCTTTACATTCCATATAGCCCATATGTAAAATCAATACGGTAATGTAAATCATCTTATAGAAGTCACAGTTTCGATGCCAATCGATTATAAGATGAATTTCTGAAACCGTCAAAAAAAATTTTATCATAATTATAGATAAAAAGTGCGCTTATGATAGATAAAGCGAAATCTTATTATCAAATGTTTTTCTGTTCTATTTTTAATCTTTTATGTGTTTCATATTTTCTAATTATTAAATTACTATGTGATATAAAAGTTGATGTCAACTAATCACAAGATAATAGTTCATATAAATGATTTTCTGTATAAGAGAAAAAAAACTTTCTCATTCAATGCAACCTGCAATATATTTGAATTCCTCAATGTAAGTATATATTTGTTAAAGCTTTTTATTTTTGTATATAAAATTGTAATGTGAAAATAATAAATTCTCAAAAAAAAAAGTTTTACTCTCATTAAAAAGTGGTAGAATTGTGTCATAGATATTCTTCTTATCGATAAAATCCAGTTAATAACTGTGGTTGAAAAAAAAACTGTTTATAAATAAAAATCGCATTATGATATGTGCTGCAAAAAAGAATTTATTTTTCACATAATTCACAATTTTTAATAGAATATTATCCAATTATATATGTGTAATACAAACTTGCATCAATAGTATATCTTTTTGATAAAATCATCACAATATTTTGTCTAAACATATATTTAGAACTTAAACGGGACTATCTCTTTTCTATTATAAATCGAATAAATAATATTTCTGGCAGTTATAAGAGGTACATTTAATGTTTAAAATTATAAAAAAACCTAAACTTTTCTCCAAAAACTAAAATATTCGAAAGAAATAAAAATATACGAATTAGAGTTCACTTTTTTAAAAATGGTTACAAATGTCAGTCATTTCTCATCTTATTTTTCTTATATTTTAACCTTTAGAGTTATATTTATTTATAATAATATTTTTGATGCTATTTGTCCGTGATTTTATTAAATATCTTGATCATTCATAAATGTATCTAAATATTGGAGATATTTTCATACAGAAATCAGTTCCCGTGATATGTCTTGTGATCTTGGTAGTATTCGCATTAGATTTTCATAAATTTGATGTTTTTTAGGCCGACTAATGTTAAATAAAGTGTATGATAGGGTAATTTCATTAATTATATAAAAATTATTTTTTTATATTTTGGTTTGTTATGGCATCAAATATAAAAATTTCTCGTAGTGTTCTGCATTCAGATTTCTCATGTGTAATATAAATAAAATAAGCTGTTCTAAAGAAGTTATTTTGCATATAATATAATGATTTTTTGTTTTTACTTGTGTTTAAACAGCAATCGCATTCTTAATTAATTTTCTATTAAAAAAAATTTGCAGGGTAATTTTTTCATTATGCTAAAAAGGTTTTTATATTATAAGCCATGCAAAAATCAATATTGTCCAACTTCTTCACATTTTTATTCATTTGTCATTCGTAAAATTTTTTCGTGGATTTGTGTCTTTACACATTTCGTATCGAAATATAATTCTTTTCTAAATATAAAAATTTTCTATTTCTCTAAATTTTGTGTTTTACCTATATACAGTTTCTAACTTTGTTAATAATGTCTTTAAATTTTTTTACCTCTTTAATGCTTTTTGTAGGTGTTTATGTTGTCTTTTCGCCAATAAAAAGTAAAGAGGAAATTAATCTACTTTTTATTCCTATGAATTAAAATGTAAATCTAATTTTATAATCACAGAAAAAAGTCAAAATTTTAATTTTCTAATCAATGATTAAATATCAAACATCATATATTACAAATACAAATAAATATATATTTATTGTGTAATCTAGTGCATAAATAGTCGTAACGAAAAATACTATCGTTTATAGTTTTTAACTGTTATTTATATGATAAAATACATTTTATTTTTATCAGATAAAGTTTAAAATATATATAGCCCTTTTGTTAGTTCTCTAAATAAAATATTGAATAATACATATTATATGTGTGTTTTAGGCAGACTTGTCTTGTCTATAAATATATTAATTTGTAAAGGTCGATTTTATTTGCAATATAAAAATGTATAGTGAATTTTTTAGAGGTAAAATGTTTTATTAAAATATATATATTTTTTTGTTTATTATATTTGCTAATTTACATCCCGCTAAAAACTGTATAATAAAGAAAAGGCTTGAATTCATGTTTTGAGATTTCAAAACCATGTAAATTTAAATATCTATGCTAATCGAATTTCTTGTATATGAATATAAAATAACATCCCAGGACTTGCAATAATATTGATTTGTAGTCTTAAAGTCAATAAAAAAATGGGTTTTTCCTTTTTATGATATTAGAAAGGTTTTTTACGTGATATTATCAGAATTAATCTATTCATAGAACAAAATTTATGTATAATTCAGTAGAAATGAATTTATTACGTATTCCAGTGCTCGATAATCAAAAGTTGATCTTTATAAGTAACAAATGTATGCAAAATTTAAGATAAATGTAACAAGGTACATTCTATGCGCATTTAAATTGCTTTGTTTCCTGTATATGACATTGTTGTAGTATCTAAATTTGACTGAGATGTTTAAAAAGGTTTTTGCCCCTATTAGCATAAGATCCCATATATAAACCAATTAAAAAATGTTTTTACTTTCTGAATTTGTCATTATTCCATTATCATTAATATATGCGCATGAGTATATTCGCGTAGATGTTGTTTTAAATCTTTTATGCTTAAATAATAACTTTTATGTATTATATTTATAACATATATTTACAAGAGTTAGCCCTCATAAATTTTTCATGCAAAAAAAACACTAAAATGTTCAAGATATATACTGATAAAACATCCAAATTTGACAATAAAAAAAAATTTTATCATTTAAGATATATAGTTTTAGATAAAAAATTCTTGTCAAAGAGTAAACATTCACTATTTTATTTTTGATCTTTTAAATATTTTATTTTATTTATTATTCATTTGTCTTTAGATTCTGATATTTTCTATGCATCTATGACGATGTTCGTATATTAATAGATAAATAAAATCGATATGCGGCTCAAATATATAAATTCAATATTTGCTAGCATTTAAATAGATTTTTTTGGCTTTAAGAATTATGTTAAAATATGCGTTTAATCCTATAATGTTTATTGTATTTTAATAAATTTTTATTTGAAATTAACAAATGTGCTTATTAATTTCATTCACACTTTCTTCATCTTTTTTTAAGTTTTTTTCGTCCGGAAGCCTAATTTTTAAAAAACAATATATTTTGTTATAAGGAATAGTAAGTATCTAATAAAATGTAACTTACAGATTTTTTCCGCTATTACAGATTTTTTTATTGCAGGAAGAAATTAAGGCTGCTGATTATAAAATTTTTAAAAAAAATATATTAAAGCTATTTATTATCTAATAAGTGATTTCCTTGAAACACTTTTATATAATAAAATCGCAACATAGATTTTGACTTAATTATTCACGCTATTTTCTAAAGAGTGATAAAGATAATTACAAAAAAAAACAAAGGTTCGTTTTTTTTTATTGTGAAATATTTTTGTTTTTTTTGTCGATTAAGTGCTGTATTAAATTGATATTTTATTTATTTCTAAAATTAATTTGTTTCTTAAACCATTTATTAGAGCTTATTTATTCTTAAAAAATTTGCTCGCTGTTATATTTTTGTATTATTTATACATTTAACATATTATATATTATGTGGATAAAGTATGTGTTATTATATTCATTTAAAGATTTGAATCGTAAAAAATTTTTAGATTGCTTACAAATGTGTTATAATAAACAATTATATTTTTTTGTTCAAACTGTGTCAAATATTGTCTCATATATAGATAACATAAATTCTGTTACAGATGTAGCATCATTTTTATTTTATAAATCCGATTGGTAAATCAAAAAAATAAATATTGTTTTAGTGTGATAAAATATTCTATCACGCTTTTAAACTAGCTGTTTATGATAATTTTATTGTTACATAATTGCATATAATTTTATAAATACATTTAAATATTGGAATACTAATATATGATTAAGATTGACGCAAATATAATCCAATTATGTATAAAATATTTAATAAACAAATACTATATGTATTATTTTATTACTCGAGATCAAATCAAATATATAAATCCTTACTGTTATGTTTTTTTATATTTTTTTAAAAAACATTTCTAACATATAAAATCAAGTTTTGACAAATTTTCACTCGTTTTACTATACAAAGAGTATATTTTATCTTTCAGAACCTTAATTTTTTGTACCTGTTGTGATATTTCAAATAGCGTAAAAAATGTATAAAAATTAAAAGCAATTTGATTATAAATAAATTATATCATTATGTTTTTTGATTAAAAATATCACGAAACCATTGTTTACCATATCATTTACTAAAATAAGTTGTATTTTGTAATTTTAAATTTATAAATACCACTAAAAAGGAGTTAAAAAGCTTTTAATATATCAAAAAATCGCATAATACTTAATTTTTTACATTTTTCATATCTTGCTTTTTTTTGCTAGTGTAAATAAAAATTATTATTTTTTCTATATACGATAACAGAAGGATTATATTTTATATTCAATATTTTTGCATCAAATTTTCACTAATAATCTAACCATAATTTTTAATTTAGGTTTTATTCCTCGCAAAAAATACGCTTGTTTTTTTGTGAACACAGTGTATTTATACTTTCTCATATCTTTAAGTACCGAATTCTTCTACAAACCATCTCCTATTTCAAGATCTATTAATTTAAGATTTTTTTTTCATCCTAACGTTTGTATATATAGAATTATCAGTTACGCAAACACGAGTTTTCGAGTAACTTTATATTATATTGTGTCACCAACCCGTCCAAGTTATAATATATGTATTCATTTTGCAAAAAAATATTTTTATGTTTAAATTTTTAATATTATTCTAATATACACTACGGGATCGTTTTCAAATCATTCCTTCCTTCTAAACGAACAACTAAAAAATTTCAAACGAACTTATAATTTAGTATAGTTAACTATTTTACTTAATTCATTATACTATTAATACTTTATATATTTTTTATGATTTAGGCTTTTAAAATTATAAATAACAATAATTTTGCGAAAGTTTTGCTCATAAAAATGTACTTAATATTTCTAAAAATTGGATTTTGTATATTATAACTTTTATTACAAAAATTTACTTGTAATCGGTATAATAATATAAAATTATGTATACCTTTATATTCCATCTTTAGCATTAAAAACTAATTGAACAAAAATGATTGCAATTATAGTTTAAAAACCTATGTGTGTCATATAGAGTTCTTATCCCACAGTTATTAATGTAACATAAAAAATAATAATTATTATTTATGTTATCTTAGGGTGTTATGGTTGAGTGGTTTACAAGTCAAACCCCAGTGAGGGGTCGCGGGTTCCACTTCCACCTACCTCATCGATTTCCAAATGAATCTACTCATAAGAAACATACCAAAAGAGGATGCCAGTGATAAATAAAGGATAGACTATACGACATTGACAAGCCATGAGAAATAGGAGGTTGCCGTGTAAGCCGTTGAACCGTGCCTCCAGCATGGAAAACGTATCCACACTATTCAGCAAGGATATAGGTAAGTGAGGTTTTAGCGGGTATATCTTATCGATGAACAATAGACAGAATCACATTCCATCAACATAATGACAGCTGCCTATTTGAAGTGGCCCAATCACGGTGATTAATAGTGACAAGAAGTGCTGGGGGTCCCACTGAGAGATGCAGCAGATAAGAAATGGTTCCTATTTATATAATACAAACTTCCTATAATATATAGAAGTAAAACATATATAAATGAGTAAATTCAATTAGAATTTTATGTTATCTTATTTTTCTGTTTATGTTTAGCATTTTTTTATAAATATTAAAATCTTGATATTGAATTTTATTATCTTTTTTTAAAATTTGTGCCGTATATTGAAGGTTCATATATAACAGCAATCGTTTCCGAAATCCGATTTCGTGCTTAGGGGGATAAACTTATAGCAGCATATAAATTCAAAAATTATTTATATGTGAGTTTTATAAACAAATTTAAGTATATTGATTGATTTAAGCGCCACTTTTATTCAATACATGTAAAGATTCTTAGTATATTTCATATGGTTTATAATTTTTTGTTTTACGCAAAATAAGGAAATAAAAAATAGAAGCAATTTTTACAGTAATGTTTTTTTATTAAATATAGATATTGATATCGAATAAAAAAAGATAACTACTACAGCCAGATACTTTGAAGATAATAGAATTACACTTTTGTAACCAAATCTTTATGGAAACATAGAATTAAAATGTATAATTTTCTAATATTAGAAAAATTTGTTATGGGTTTTAAGAAATTGTCGTATCTTTGTATTTTAATTAAAATTCAAAAGTTAAGATTGCTTGAAAAACTGGTTATGCGAAACCTTCTAAAAATTTTGTAAAAAAACATTCATAAATTTTCGATTTGAAACATATAAAATGGCTTATTATATATCTTAAAGGCTGAAACAAAATAAAAAACCATTACCTGTCATAAAATAAATGTTTTAACGCGAATTTACTGCAATTTTCATAAGAGAGTATGCGGGATTTATAGTTCAATGTTCGTCGTTTTAAAATGATACAATTTTCAAGCCTAAACATTATGAATTTAATCAATTCCGAAAACGATAAAATTATTAAAGAATAATTTACAAATTACTTACTTCTAAATATAGAGTGTACTTTAATTTTAATTGAAAATCTTCTTATTTTGTAAAAGTAATATTATAATTTTTCCTTTCCTAAATTTTGTTTTTAATTTATAGATCATATAAATTATATTATTTATTTCATCATTTTTTACTTCATATGTCTTAGATAGAACAGGGAATTTCATGAAAACAATTATTCGTGATCTATAGTTTTTATTCATGAATTTAATATAAAATTTTATCTTATAAATGATATTACCTCATGGTTTCATGATAATTATCATATCAACTTTTTTTTCTATGTATGGCAGTCTCAAATATAGTATAACACATATTCCTTTATTTTCCTGTCACCGGTATTATTGTCATAAAATCACGTTGTAAATGGTAATGCCAGCATTTATGTACCAACCTTTAATTCTGGTCTCGATTAAATGTCATTTTTTATATTTGTATCCCATTAAATCTATTTTATATTCCTTTTTAATATATCCTAAATTTAATGATATTTCTTATATTGCTATCCCACACACTCCTAAATTATATATATTTCGTTTTTTTTATGTATGGATTAATTTTCTCCTTTTTATTATTCCTATACTGAGATGTAACAGCCCATTAGGAATATTTCTCCATTCCTTAGTGCATCTTTTTTACCTTCGCCTGATCTATCTTTGTCAACTGCTTCTCTTTTGTCAAATAATATGAGCTCAGGTGTTTTGTATAATGTGAAGGATAGCATTCATGCTTCTACTAGCAGTGCTTTTTAACCCATTAGCATATATTTATGAAATCTTGTAACCACCTCATCGCAAGTCATTACATTTATATACTCATTGATTATATTTTCAATTATATCAAGGAGTTGTGCAATGTCCCCAATAGGCTGACTAAGTCTCAATAGATGATTTTGAAAAAAAGGAACTTAGCACATAAATAAAAAAATAATATTTTCAATTATGGCCTATTTCTCGTCCATACTTTTATAATTTCTTATGCCCCTTAAATGTTTTCACTACCACAATTACAATACAGTACTTCAGCACTTGAGCCATATTTTGATGAACAAACAATGATAGTTCATCATTCGCAACACCACCAAGCATATATTAACAATTTGAACGCCGAGATTAAAAAAAAGGAAATTTACACAAATAACGAAACACTAGTATATATCCTTAAAAACATAGTTAAAGACAATAAAGGTCGATCAAAAGAGGATTCACTAATAAAAATACATAACAATGTGGGCGGTCATTACAATCACAGCCTTTTTTGGTATTTTTTAAATCCACAAAGTAGTGAAAAGGATATTTCTACTTCTCTGCACCAGAAAATAAAAGACGATTTTGGGAGTCTAGATCAACTTAAAGAAACCTTTAATGCATCCGCTGTTGCTGTATTTGGATCTGGATGGGCATGGCTATGCTATGATACTACTAGCAAAAAACTCGTGGTTACTAATACACAAAATCAAGATAATCCTATTATGTATCAAAATGACTTGTTTCCCTTTCTTGGGCTTGATGTTTGGGAACATGCCTATTATTTAAAGTATCAAAACAAGAGAATGGATTATATTTCTAGTTTTTGGAATATTATTGATTGGAAAAATGTAAGTCGGTTCTTTAAAGATTTTGCAGTGCTAGGATTACCTATTGAAGTGAATTCTGATGGAACTATATCTTAATAAAGCCCTATTCTCGCTCTTCACTGTATTTATATAAATGTTTATTATTATAAAAGGTCTGATTATACATAAAAAGTTTATGATTTATTATAACTACTATTACTTTAAAAAATAACCGTACTTAAAATTTTATTATATAAACATTGCAAAAATCAGATTGAAAATAAAAATCACCTGAAATTATATATTTGTTTATTGCAATAAATTTATTTAAAAGGGAAAATTAAACAAAATCCATTGATATTTATCACAATAATATAGATAAGAAATAACCTTAAATTTTCTATAATATTTATTTATGGGAAATTCCATTTTTTGCTATTTAATCATATTGAAGCAATTCTTTTACTGCACTATATAAAAATATTGATTAACACTACTTACAGTACCATAGATTTTACAATTTTATTCAATGCATCTTTTCTTTAATAATTTTTTTTAAAAATTACATAGAAATTTTTTACAATATAATTGATGGAAATGATTATAGATATTACGCTGCACAAATATTTGTAAAATAATCTGATCTTTTAAGTTTCTAGCATTATTTGATACATCTAAAATGTCGCCTTTAAGTCTATTTTCATGTAAAAATAGTCTTATTTATGTATTTTTGTACAATATTATAGAAAATCACTAAAGATATGTTATATATCATATTTGTGTAATGTTGAAGACCTTTAAATTATATAATTTAATCATGACATGATTAAATTCGGTTTTCAAAATAAAAACTAATTTTCAAAGTTCAAAATGAAAGCATAATATTTTTTAAACCCGTAATTGTCTTCTTACCATTATGAATATAGTTGCAAATTATAGTTAAGGTCTTAAATTACATCTTTTTAATGGTTCTTAATTGGTATTGATTTTTTAAAAAACAATAACTTTAGTTTCTAATCTAACGATCAAGTAAAAAGTGAAGATATTTTTTACCTTTCTATCGCAGAAAAATCGAATCTTAGAATCAAGACTCAAATCAAATTTTTTTAATATATATCTATTGATTTTACTGTATTCCATTTATTTATTTGTTAGTAAAGAAATTATTACTTATACCCTTTACTCATTCTAACACCTTTATATTTAATTTGTAAATTTTATTCCATAAATCATGTTTTGGTGTACTTAGCTACATAATTTATAGACTTTTAAGATTTTAATATGATCTATTTTTTAAAACCTTTTGTTTTCCTACTTACTACTTTCTTGACTTATTAACAATGCAGAGTTCTGTTCAAAGTATTTTTTTATTTTTAATGTCTTCTTTTTGTATTTCTTATCCACGATTTTCATTACCGATCAACTCATCTCAGAAATACTACAATGTAAAATATTTATTTTCTATTTTCATTTATTAAAGAAACAATTTTTTATAACGTAAATTATGGTTTCTCTATACTTTAAAAAAAAATTGCGACTCTTTATTGTGTTCATTATATTTTCGTTCATCAATGGTTATTGTCAATTTTAGGCATTTCGTGTAAGGCTGAATATGAGCAAATTTTTAAAAATCATGTTTAATTGTTAAATATATAAAAAAGGTATCATATATATGCAAAAAAAAATTGATTTACTATTGCAAACATTTGAAATGCAACTAACACATTTATAAAGAATAATATTTTTTTCTGCAAGAATAATTGGTAATATAATATCCAAATTATTAAAAATTAAATAAGAAATTTGAATATCTTTTATAATTTATGATAAAATTCAGGTATTAGCTGCACAAATCACTTCGAATAACTCAAACTTTCTTGATAATACATTCAACACTTAAAATATATCGGCGATAGATATCGTAAATAGTTCAATTTTTATAATTCTTTTCTTATTTTTTATAATTAATATAAAATATACAGGATAAATCTGGTTTTTTTACGATCTCTATGTATTTTAATAATTTTTGCCCGCATAATAGTGTAATGTATATTGATCCCAAACATTAAATAAATTGCAATATACTGAGCAAGTTAAACACAGGCTCATATTAGCCAATAATTTTCCTTTGTGAGCTGTAATTATATAAATAAAATTATATATAAAAGTTTTCTTATTATAATTACTGTATTTTTCACGTTTATTATATATTATGTATGCCTTTTGCGCAGTTTTTTACAGAAATTATTCGACAATATTTATAAATTTATCAATTTTATATCTGTACTATGCCGTACCATTTGCAAAACATATGCACAAAAATTATGTAAACATACTTTCAGCAATATATATTTACATTCAAATTTACAACTACTTTCATTGATAATACCTTTTATACCCTTTTCTTATAGGTTTTATTTCGAATAACCCTCTATATATAACACGGTTTTTATTTATAGTTAATTTTTCAAACTTACTGGATAAACTTTATAATATAAAAAATACACAAGAACACTTAAATAAGCTTTATGTGCGTATTATAAAATATTAAGCCTTTAAAATGCTTTCAGCAAAAAATATGATATTACAATGATTTAGATTATAAATAAAAATGTGCGTCAATTGTATTTAATCGTTCTTTGAGGCATAAACACCCGTCGTTTTAGTTTTCATAGATTATTCTTTTTTATTTCTGCATAAAAAAATTTACTAAAAGTGAAAATTGCATGTATGTGTAATTATATTTTAAAGAAGTCATATGCCTTCTTTATTTTTTAGAAGTGTAAGAATGTACATGATTTTGTATAACCTGTGTCTAGCTAAAGCTTAAATTTTCATTTCGAAAAAATATTCTATATTTTAGTAATTTCTTTGAACTAATAGGTCTTGAAAAGAGTAGAGGTACCAAATAAGGAAGTATAAGAGAAAAAAAAATATTCAAGAGCATAAATATGATATTTGTTTGTATATCATATATGTTGAGCTTGAATAAAAAATATAAAATTACAAAACTAAAATTAAACCATAAAAAAAAAGTCGCTATAAATTTTATTTTAAAATGCTGACAAATCTATCTTTTTTCCTTAAAACCTGCATTTTTTGTCTTTTTACACACACAAATTTTTTAGCTGGTATTTTTATTGTTTTGAAACCAAGCGAAAATTTATTCTTGTAATTACATCATGAAATTAATAAAGGTGTTATTCAAATTAATTTTTTCATATTCTTCCTATTAAATATCTATAAAATCCTCCGTAACATCTTTATCTATTTTATTCCGGTAATAAATTTTTAATTAATATTTAGGTACAACTTCAGTTGATCGCTTTTAAGGGTGTTTTTTGTTACATTTATCTTGAATTTAAATATCCACAAATGAAACCTTTCACTTACGATTTTCTTGCATTTATAATTGTATTTTTCACCCTTAAAGGTAAATTTGTTTCAATAAACAGTTTTGAATAACAGTCTAACATAAAAATTGAAGATATAACGCCTATTATTCTATTAGACTCATTAGTTTTTTAGTGGAGTATAAATGCAAATATTGCGAATTTTTTTTCTTTTTCATTGTGTTTATTTAATAATCCTCATATTTCTTCTTTATTTTTTAGTAAACTTTGAGTATATATGCATCGAAATTTGCTCATATCTATGTTTTCATAAATATCATTTTGTGCTTAATTTCTGAATTGATTCTAAAATCATATGCTGTAATTCTAATAAAAAGTGCATTTCAGATTCAAAACAATTCAATATCTATGTACAGTAGTTATATTTTAGGTTGGTAAAATAAATGGTCATGGTAAAACTTTTAACATTTCTATATGACGTTCGTTTGATTTAAAAAAATTTTTACAACGATCTTAACAAAAAAACATTTTTCGATGTGCTAAATTGATTCGTATTGGGATATTCTTCATAAAAAAATATTTGATCCTATAATGATTTTATTTTTCTTTGTGTACCTGATATTTCAAAACAGAAATTAAAAAAAAAAGTAATTTTTTTCTGTAAACAAAGAGTATTCAAAGGATTCACGCTTACTTTCTATGCAATTACAGGTGTGTTATAATATATAGAAGATACTAAATTTAAGTTCCAACAGTGAAAAATGCACAAATTCAAGTTTAAAAAGATAAATGTGTTTTATAATAACCAAGAAAACTGTTTTACCAGATATGTGTGTATATTATTATTTTTTAACAAACAAAATCTGAAAAACAACATTAGTAAAGTTTATGAAAAACGTGTGCAACGATTTAAACTCATAACAATTTATCAAGATTTCAATATTCATTATAAAAAAAATTGATGTTTTTTACTATAAATCTACAGTACTCAACTAAATAAATTATTACAATAAAAATATGATTTTTTATAATAATATACTCATTTATTTGTTCGTAATTAAATAAAATAAGATATTTTTTATTTTTTTAACTATTGCAAAATGAGTATTAACATTAAGTCTTTTTCAACAAATTTCTGCTGATGTTTAATAATTTATATAAGCATGTTATATATTTACGAATGATGTAGCAATTTTTCTTGATTAGAATAGGTTTGCGATTTTATGGAATTTTGCGATGCATGAATCTTGTACTTTTACAGTGTTCATGAGATGAAAGATATTTTTATTCCTCATAATTTCTATAAAAAGAATGCTAAATATATGCTTATTGCTTATGGAATATATAAAAGGTCGAATTAGATATGAAACCGTGGGTTGGTTGTGTAATCTTATCACATTTCTGTTAATCTACATTGTTTTTATCTGGTTTAAATTGTTTTTAAATTACTTTTGAACTTTATATAAAAATTTATAATTGACCACTTATTTAATATCTAAAAAAAATTACATTTAAAGTAACTCACCTAAATTGATTTATGTTTTTATACGAAAAATAATACTGTTTGTTTGCAGAAAAAAAAATTTAAACTGCCAAAAGGGTGAATTATGCTGGTTTTATACATGGTCGAACTATCATTCTTGAACACTAATATCATGAAAAGAAACCTAAAACATTTAATTTAAATATCAATTAAATTCCAAGTTGTTCGTTTTAAGAGCATCTTTCATGATTCTTAAATATGTTTTTATCAAAATATGAAAAGCATGAAATCCCCTTGTCTTTCAAAAAAAGAAGCAGATATAATGTTGTTAATAATTATATATTTTTAAAATATTGTGATATTTGTATTTACAAACAGAAATCAATGAGAATAATGATTAATTTTTCATGAGAGTTTTTTATCTGAATTGTATATTTTATTTTTTCTTTGTAGTATTGAAATTCTATCGAGCCCTATATGTATCGCAGATTTTCGTATCTTTAATAAAACTTCTGCATACCTTTACAGGCACTAATCTATGTTTTTTACTATTTTGTGACTTTTGATTTGTTTCTTTTCTTTACTACTTATTTTATCTGGAAAAAAGCCTTACCTGTTTCTCCATCACTAATTGATTTATTTTATGCTATTGGATATAATCTAGGTTGTTCTCATATTTTTTGCATAAAAATATATCCGGAAAGCAATAGAACGCCTTTTGCAATATTAATTTTAATTTATCTTATTCTAAAACAAGAAATACTGTAATTTTGTTTTTTTGTCTAGGTTCAATGCTAACAATGTATTATTTTTAAAAAAGCTGCACGATAAAGTTCATTATTGTGCATAAAACTTGCAAAATATGACTTTTATTTTCATATATTCTTTTTAGTATAATATATCAGTCAATAAATCAGTAAAAATCTATAAAAAATATCAATTTTCAATAAAAACTATTATATATTTAGGCTATAAAAAGTTAATAATAGTCAGTACATATTTCGAGATATTTTTTTTATGAAAACAGTCTTTATATTTAGATTTTCTTCGCAATTTTATTTTTAATATTATAACTCCTTGACCAGAACCTTATTTCATCAAAAAAAATACCATTTCGATTCTTTATGCTTAGGTATAAATTAATTTTAAGACAAATTTCCTGTACTTAAACATACAATTTTTTAGATGACGTAGATGAAATACAAGATATAAGAAATAATATAATATGTATTTAAGTTTTTTTATTATGAAAAGGTTTATAAAAAATCAACTTATGATGTATCAAATTCTAAGTTATGTGTATAAAATCCGAAGGTGTTTACTATATTTTATTCTATTAACAAATTTTATACAAGTATGATTTAGGGGAGGAAAAGACGCTTTTTTTTTGTAAAATTAATATAAAACTAAACAGAAAATACATAAAAATTTTTAAATTACATAACTTGAGCAGATACATTTTTTCACGGATATAACACAAATTGCGCACCGTTCTCTTATCTCAGCGATTCATTACACTTCCATATCCGCATAAAGGACAATATCCGATAGATTTACTACTGAATGGGCGATAATTAAAAGATGAGTTGTCGTATGGGTTTTTTTCGCCATACATATTTGAGTCGTTCTCAATTGGTCCATTTTTATGATAGAATTTTCTGTTAGCAGCATGTTTTTTATGCATTCCACCGCCATAAATCGCGCCTGCTGAATGAAAGCGATTCTGTGTCAGTTCCATTTTGTTTAAGGAATCTTTCTTGTGCATCATATTTGTATGAAGTAAATATACTAAAACAAATAAAAATGAGTGCGTTATTATCATAATATATTTTTTTTGTTTTAAGAATGGAATTAATAGATAAATAAAAAAATGCGAACTTGACATTTAAAACTTTATTACGAAATATTCGATAAAAAATCATATATCTAAATTTATTATTATATGTAAATGTTTCATAATATCTGAATTGTTAAGTTTGTGTGTTATAAAAAAATCAATATATCATGTTAAAAATCTTTAATAGATAAACATATATTTAATTATTTATTTCTGTGATGTATGAAAAAGATCATTCCTTTAATTAGAAAAATATGAGTTTAGTTTTTTTAACATATTTTTTTTGCATTTGATACTTCTTGAACTTTTAAATATACCACAAACGTGAAAAATAATAATAAAAACAGCAAATATCAATGCATTTTGGATATTAGGCAAAAAAAAAGATTATTTACTATATAAGGCAGTATAATAAGCTAATGGACTATAAAATTCTATTATTAAATGTTGTAAAATATTTTTTGGAATGCGCAAATGTACAAATCGTGTGTTTTACTTTTAATTTGTATTGTTTTTTGTTTCTTTAAAATAAAAAATATCAAAACCATGTTTTTTTTTGCGCGATTTTGAATAAATGTTTAAAATTATATAAAATTTTTAATCTGCTCAATTTCTTCGACTATATTCTATTGAGGAAAATTATACTTAGTGCTATTTTGTTCTTTGATTAATACTTTTCCTATCATGTGGAAATTTTATTTATCATATTAACTTATTTAAAGCAAAAGATAATTATATAACCAAAATTTATTTTATGATAAAAAAAGTGTTTTTGATATATTTTTAATATAAACATTTATAATGTGTAAATTGGTGCTAAATGTCTGCGTATAACGGCGGTTCGATTCTATAGGAAAGCGCTAACGATTACTTGAGTCTTAAAGAAAATGTTACATCAAGGGTAAATTTGTTTTTTATTTGAAAATTCTACATATTATATGATATTAAAGCATTTTTAAAATATTAGCTGTCTCAATATCTTTGTTAAACACTATATGGTTGTCTTATTTGATGTAAAACTTTGAATAAAGTCAAAATATTATCGAGATTCCTTTTTTCTCTTTAATTTATAGTTAATATATAAAACTTTTTTATTGAATCGGTTGGCGCGTATATCGATTGGTTTTCAATATAATTACAACTTTCCTCTGATAAATTATATATCAAATTTATCTTAATAAGATGAAAATAAATAAATGGGGATCATGACATAAAAAAATAGTAAACCGCCTTTAGATGTCATTAATTTGGCAAGATGAAACTAAAATATCTTAAAATTTACTATTGAAGTCAAATTTATTTGTTTTTGTGGGTGGATGCTTTGCCTAAGCATAAAATATTTCATATATTCTTGATATCAATATTTAAAGAACAGATATTAGTTAAAACTTGTATATTCTTATCTATCTTTAAATTTTTCTATAAAAATTTATCTCTATTGGTATGGTTTGGTATAAAAATCACGACTATATCATCTTCTTAGGCCTAATATGTTTTTAATATGACATTTTAAATCATCATTTCTATTGTATACACGAAAAATTATTAATCGAATTTTATTTTTTGAAGTTAATTTTTTCAACTCTGATCTTTATCGCCATGTGATTTTCTAAAATTCTATATGTATAGTATATAAGTTCATAGATTAGGTAATCATAATAATTATTAAGTAGTCTTCTGTCTCAAACGATTAAAAACGTGTTATTACAAATTATTATTTATTTGTGGGTTAATTTTCTTTTTTTCAATTTAGAAATGATCAGCCCATTTGAAATATTGTACAACTCCTTGATGTATCTTTTGACACTTTTTCCCTGAATCATCTTCATCAACTGCTCTTCTAATCTCATCGTCTAGTTAATATCAACAATTATGCATGATTGACCAGAATTATTGTATATAATAAAAATTAAATCCACTTTTGCTATTAGGAATAGGAACCATCAAACTTATCAGCCAATAGTACTAAATTGCAAAAAAAAATATGCCATATTACATAATCTCAGGAGCATAAATACAAATGAAAGGCAATAAAAGTCTATCTTTTATGGAATTCTGGGGATACAAAACCCTAAAACTCAAAGATAAAGGTGTTAGCGGATAGCTATATCATACAGAAAAAAGGTAATTCTATTACGATCAGAAATATTTGTTATTGGCTTTATTCAAGATTGTAAATGAGGGGGAATAAATAAAAGCATAAAACTTTTCGTGGTAGAATATAAATTTAGCTTCTCAAATATATTTGTAAAAAAATTATAAAATATATTAAGTCTTGTAATTTTAGATTATTATCATAATAGATTTTTATAGATCACTATAAATTTTTTTGGTTTGATTTTTATCACTTGCATTTGAAACAAGACTTCTTCTATCATATAAACGACCCTCCTAGTTATATTTTATGGTACTTGAATCTTATGTTATATTATTATTTTCCTTTTTTTATCTTCTGTTATATATTTTTCTTTTTTTATTGCATTTTATGCTATTTGAATCTAACGTTATCATCATATTTTCCTTTTATTATAACTTCTTTTATAATATACCTAAATAAAAAACCGTGTGTATTACTATCCTAAAACATTGAACGACTCTTAAAAATGTAATAAATAAAGATATTCCTTTCGTAAAAATTATTCTTCTTATGTTATTCATTATAATATGCTAGGTAAATACCTTTTTGTCATTAAAACACAGATTAGATCAATTCAAATTATTATTTTATTTATATTTAAATTATATTTGCCAGTTTGACTGAACGAAAAGGTTTTTTTCATCTTCCTATCTCATTCGTTCGATTATATGATATAAATAAATACTATCATAACTTTTTTTGGTTTAAATCATTTCATTATAGCTGATTACAAGCTGATTTGTGTTTAAAAGGGCGCACTTAATTGGCAGACCCTTATAAAACTTCAATAAATAACCTTTAAAAAATCAATTATTAAATTTATATGCCAAGAGATCGGAGATATCGAGAATGTATATGATAATGGTTTAGATTTGATGTATTCACTGAAAATAAACCCCGTTATGCGCAAAAGAGCAAATCTAAAATTATAATACCAAAATTAACTCATAAATAATACTATTAATTTTTTGGTTTCTGGTGAAAAATCCACAGTTTAAATATAAAACTAACACATAAAAAAATCATGTTATTTGAATACAAGAAAATTTAAATAAATATTAGTATTATCCTGTCCAATAAATTTCCCTTAAGTAGCCTATATATCTTCTTGGATATAATAGTAAAGGATTTTTTTTATTTGTAAAACACATATTACGAATCGAACGTGAATATAATTGAAATTTTTAATGAATATGAGCTTGTGAATATTATATGTATGTAATGAAATAACATCAAAAGGAATGATTCATCAAAATGTATTTATTTATCGTACTGTATAGTTTTTAGATATTTAAATTTATGTAAATAGTCATTTACTGCAATATATAATGGATTAAATCATAATTCTTTCATCCTCTTCATATTTATGATCTTCTACGATATGCCTTCTTCTTTCGAGACTTATTGGGCAGTATTTTATTCTAATTCCGATGTTGTGCGTGTATATATGCTCTTGTTAAGATTCCAGAAACTTCAATAAATATTTTGTGATATTTTCTGACCCCACCATCCCTTTAATGATGTATAAGGCTATTAAAAGAAATGACTAGTATAGATATTTTGGAACCCACGATAATGGTTATAATTAAAATCCCCAGATGGTTAGTTTTCAGCAACGAAATTTACGAGGAAGGTGTTACTAAGGTGTCTTGTCGTGAAATCCGTACAAATGGGACAATATCAAATTCAAGAATTATTAAATTCAAAGATGGTAGTTATTTTTTGAAAATTGGAGATAAAATGTGGGCATTGAAAACAGTCAAAAATAATGTTCCGATGTATGTTGCTGAAAAAAAAGAAAATGTGGACAATGATAATTTTAAAATATATAAAAAAATTGATGAGAAGATGTTTATCGCAGAAATTCAAAAACAATAAATTAATGTTAAATTATCATTAAATTGTAAAATGTCTAATTATTTTATGGTGAATTGAAACGACTGTTTCCATCTTTTTATATAATATTACACTTAAATATCTGATTACATGCTTATATATAAGCTTCACTATACTGGTTGATTAATTTGTATTTTTTTCTGCTAAAAATTCGGCTTAAATGCTTTCTTCATATTCAAAATTTTTTTTTTATTTTTTTTACTAATAAGTCTAGAATCAAGAAGGTCGTTGAGTAGATTTAAAAGATTATGTTCTTAAGAAGTTTCTGCCAATTTTGACCTATATTTCATCTTAAGTTTTGCTTGAATAATATTCAATTGCAAAAAGCCTAATAAACATATAAAAAAACAGTGTTAAATTTTTCAATTATTGGATTTTTAACATATGATTTATGGGGTATTTTTGATTTTTTATAGGCATATTTGATTTGCCCAAATCACCTTTTATATAAATTAATATATATAACATCGCCATTTTACACATAGTATTTATATTTTGATTTTAAATCAGTCATGTTGGTATTCTTTATGATTTTTTTAAACAAAAAAAAATTAATTTATCGTTTTTATATTTTTAAATGAACAATAACGCATTTTTCTACGTGTAAAATTACATTTTTAAAATATCTAAATTTCTGGGAATTGATTAATATTAGATTTGAAACTAATTATAATGATTTTAAACGTGTTTTTTTCCCAAATCAATTGGTTCTTAAGATGTAATTTCCCATATTATCGTCCTATGATATTCATCGGGTTCATCTTATAATATAAATATGTTATAGCTTCTGAATTTCTTTTTGAAGATTCAAAAAAAACCTAACATTTAAATATTTTTAAAAATTTAAATAATTAATACAACTAGAATATATTGTTGTAAAATAAAAAAAAGGCCAAATTAGCTTTTAAATCCATAACTTAATATATAACATGATTATATAAATTTCAAATTGATAATTTTTTTCTTATAAAGAAAATTAATATCTTTAGAAAATATTTATCAAATTAATATTGAATAATTTCATAAACCATACTGCTTTTTTTTTAATATTGTTTAAAGATTGATATTTTATAATTTATTTCTATAATTTGCGTAGTTTATTTGGAATTATATATTAGCACATAATTTAAATATTATAATCGGATAGGAATTTTTTTTTCGTAACATTTCCAAAATAAAATTACAAACTATTTATATAAAAATAACACAAAATGAATTTTAGTGTTCAAATTCTTTAGTTAGAAAAAAAACAAGACATAAAATGTTTTTCTAATTAAATTTAATTACCAGATTGCGACTATTTATTAACACAGAAACCTTAAATAAAGTTTCTATTTTTTCGCGCAAAAAATCACCAAATCAATAAACGATTCAAAAGAAAAATTGTGTTTTAATAAACCAATTTAAATTTATCAATAGTATATTTGGGAAATAAGCATGCTTTAATTTATTATAAAACGGATGACAAAAACAATCAATATACGTGCGGAAATAATAGGAAAACACCAATTTGGTATATATTGTATTTTTATGTAAAAAAAAGCATAAATATTGTGAAAATTATATTACTTATGTTAAAAAATGTAAATATTAATATTTCTTATTTTTTTGCATTGATATAATATTTTTAAAAAAAATGTTAATTTTAGTTTCTGTGTCAATTTAAAAATAAATAGTTTAATATAACAGATAGTTTTTTAATGTGAAATACGCGATCTCACTTTTCAGCTCCCTTTAACACGAATATTTATTTTGCTATTGTTTATGGGATTGTATTCAAATCTGAAATTTACATAAATTATATTTTCTGTTTCATAAAAGCCGTGATTAAAACCTTTTAGCTAATTTTTTATTAGGTTTCCTGTTATTTTATGATTCGAAACGATATAAAAACCGAAATGTTTTTTTTTGCTTCTAAAATTAACGTTAAAGGCATATTGACCCAAATCAATTGTAATAAGCGTCTATTATTGCAAAAATTCATAATTTTGACATGACGTATTTAAATATGGTGTCTTTTCATTGATTCTGAGGTTATATTTGTTTTATAATACATAAAAGGTTCGCCTTTTTAAAATTTTTATATATAAAATATAAAAATTAAGATTACTTTGTGTTGTTTTTAAAGATTTTAATGCCATTCATTTTATTGTGATTTTTTTCCCTAGGGTCTTAACAAATCTAAACTAAAACCATAATTGCTAAAATTGTGATTCATAACTTTTGGATTATGCTATTCAATTTACTTATTTAGTTCTATTTAACCCTCTGCAAGATAGATTTTTAAATTATCAAGATGGTAATATTTACGCCTAGTTACATGGGTTTACGCTACAGTTATACACCAGCACACGGTAAAATTAAGCTTTCGGCATATATATCCTTATTTATGATTTCAAAATAGCCGACTTAATTACGAAACCCAACTGCAAGTTGATAAAGTCTCTATTACTATGAATTAATGTTCTCAAAACTTGGGATCACATCAACTTAAATAAAAAATTATTTTAAAACTATCTTCTCCATATTCTACAGAACCATATTATCTATGAAGATAGCACAATTAAATATATATTCCATAACGTAAACAATTGCATAAAAAAACAAACTTATTGGGGCCTTTAAAACGAAAATTTTCTTTAAAATGTACTTCTAGTAAAAAAAATACAAATTCATCTTTTTATTAAATTATCATAAATAAAAATCCCAACAGAAAATATAAATTAATTTATTTCTTTACTATAATTCTGAATTTTTTTATTTATTCAGCGGGATTAAATTATTATGCCTTTTATTTAAACGTGTATATATGATTGTTTGGAATAGAATTAGATATAAATAAATATTGAAAAGCTGGTAAAACAAGCTTTATATGCGTACTCTGTAAAAAAAATCGTAGAATACATTCCTTAAAAATTAATTTTTTTTAATTTTACAATTTATTGGATTTTTCAATAATTTTAATATTTATAGGATGGTATGGTAGACTGCTTGTTAAGTAGGCAATGATAGTCATGTGCTGAAACAATTTGAACGAATTGAAATTCCCAAAAAAGAAATTTAGATCTAAGTTCTATTTTTTTATCATTTCAAATATTTTTTTCAATGCTTATTCTTTCATATGCATCAAAATTATAGTATAAAAGCACAATTTATGAACTAACGCGTATTTGAATTCGATCGTAGGGCTTAAAATGTTAATCACAAGTAATCTTAATTTGAAACAATAAAAAAAATTATAAAAAATATAAAAAATTATTTTTATTTGTGATATAGTTTCAACATTTTCTAGTTATAGCCTAAATTGGATTAAAAATTAAAATAAAACTCATATAAGTTCGATTCTGGGTTTATGAATATATAAAAACAAACATAATAGTATGAATTTATTAAGTATTTTGGTTTAATATTAAATCCCATATCTTTTATTTATAAATATAATAAAAGTGGTCGCGAGATTTTAATATAATCTTTGTTTGGGATTTTTTCCTGTTATTAAATATATAAAGAAGATATTGGTTCTAAACTTCTCCATTTTTGAGTAGTTTTTCATCTATTTATTTTTTAAAATTAAATTTGGGCAATCTAAATTATAATGAAATACAATCTTCATCTGGCAAAATTTCAAATTCCTGAATTAATTTTTTTGTTAATGCCTTATACAAAATATTTTTCTATATTCATTACAACTATATAATAATTCATTTTTTTTAATTTTTCAAATTCTTCGATTTAACAAGGGCACATTTCGCATCAAGATTTTTTAAATTGTGTGTTTCCATTTTTATTGCATCGTCCCAATCTTCCGGATCAAAATCATTTACCAAATCATTGTTACCCATATTTTTAGAATTAATAGGTACTGTTGGATTGTTATAGTTTTCTCTAATGCTATTATCACGGTCATTACCATTATCTGGAACTAGTTTAAGCTTGTTTAAAATTTCTGGTGGAAATTTTCGACCACACTCACATCTATCATCTAAATTTTCATATGGGTTTATAGATGGTGAATTATTCATGGAATTTTGAACTTCTTGAAGTCTAGGCTCTTGTTCTTGGGTCTCATCCGGGAAGTTACTAAAATCTGGTTCTCTGTCTTGGATCATGGGTGATTGTTCATCCTTATTTTCTGGCACTTTATTTGTATCTGGTAGATCGTTCTCAGAATTAGAAACCGGATGGCGCAGAATTTCGTTCGGTACTGTATCATTCATACATACTTCTTCTATCTTGTCAACATTTTGTGGCACACCTTTAAAAGTAACATCTTCAACTTTTTTCTCATTAGGTTTTTCTTTAGAAGTATACGGCAGAATTTCAAACAATTGTGAACTATTAACTTTTTTTAAATTACAAACTTCTACTTTCAATCTCCCTGTTTTGACTTTATCTGAAAAAGTCAAGCAAAATTCTCCCGATTTTATTGGATTGATCTTTTTTTTAGAATAAATAACATAGAAATTTCCTTGCTTCTTTTGTATTTTCCATATTCGACCTTTAGCATAATCCTTTTCACAAACCTTCAATTGCATAAAAGAAGAACTGAAACATAATTTATTATTCCCAACTGTTATATAGTATTTGTCCTTTGTTACTTCACTTATTATTGCGACATCGTTGGCTGTGCTGAATTGGCTCGAATCAACTAATCCAAAGCTTTTTAAATCATTTATGTAATTTAGTTTTAGATTCGGTGCGTCTTTTGGAATTATAATCATCGGATTATCTTCGAATGGTTGTTTATTCATCATAGCCTGCAACAAAATAAAGATGTACATCGATTATTCTTAGTCTTGAATTTTTATTAGCTTTTTTATGAAACAAGAAAACTCAATGACCATCAAAAATTTTTGACATCGTAAAAATAATAATATTTTTGAAAATTTGATAAAAAATATTTTTTTTATGCATTGAAAGATTTATATCATTTATATATTAATCTGAAAAGATGAAATATAAAGAATTCTTATTTATTAGATCGCTATAGATTGTTTTATGAAAGGCCTGTAAATTTATTATTGCTTCTACATATTGTATTAATAATAAAAAAGGTTCTTATGAATAATAATTTTTAATGGTTAAATTTATTTTAAACAACCATTTTACAGCAAACATACATTTTATCCCTTTAAAAAATGAAAATATTTTTTTTTACTCATTAATTATTCAAAAGATAATTTAGATTGTAATTTGTTTCTGTATGTATTATTATGATCTATCTGATGCATAAAACAGGTTTTGCGTTATTTATAAAGCTAAGAGGCAAATTATTGATATTATTCTATAAATATGGTCTTTCTGTCAGAAATAAACATTATGTTTTTTATATAATACAATATTTTTCATGATTTATGCGAAAAAATGATACGATAAATACTCTTAGGTGTATATTTATGCTTTTTTTTTAATTACTTTTAATTATAAAAATTAAGGTCGCATATTAGATATCGATCATAAGAATTCTAAAGTAATAACATGGAGCGAAAAATTTTTACTTTTTATATTATTTTGGCTTATTAATGATTATAATTAACTGATATTGTATTATGTGTATTCTAACTTTGTAATCATAAAATTAAGACATAATGAAATTATCCGCTTTTTTAATTTATTTAAAAGATGAAATTATAAGTGTGTGTAAGTACATATTAGCATGGAAAATCATTTTTGTGTATATTTAATATATGAAATATTTATTTTAGAAAAAAGCATCCTCCATAGTTATAAAACTACGAAAAAATTTATAATAAGTTGCTATGAAACGATTTTATGTATGACATCTCTAAAATATTGCTGAAGAACATTAAAATTATAGTAAATCTGTGTTTTTAGCTAAATTTTTTCTATGTCATAAAAAATAATTTTTTTTTGAATTATCTTAAAGCATAAGCTGAATACGTATTTCGTTGTTTTTTAGGTGAATTGTATTTTTTTATCAAGAATAATTTTATAAAATATCAAAACTTCAATATTAATAGTCTGTAATCATATATACATACCATAGATAATTGATATTTTTAAAAATGGGTGTATCCTATAATATCTATCACTAAAAATATACATTTTTTTAGAGGTTTTTAAAGCACTGAATGCAATATTAATGTTTCTGAACTAGATTCCAAACGATCAAATTTTAAGATCTTACAAATAGTATGTAGTGTTATGAGAGACCTAAAAATCCCAAAAATTTTTATTTTGTAGAGACCGTAAAAATACAATATATAGATATACAGTAAAATTTTGAAATAAAATATTATATATTAATATATTGTTTTATATTTCTTGATTTCCTAAGAAGGCACTTTATTTATATATTTTCAGATAAAAATCATGATCTTGATGATTATATATATATAGAAATTTAGATTTGATATAAAAATGCACTGACTCATGCAAATTATAATACAAGCATAGTAATCAAACTAGATTAGTTGATTAGAATAAACGGAATCAGTATTTATTTGGCTAGAAATATAATCTAGAATAAGTGGATTTAATGGTAAATTAAACTGTATTAAAGGGAAAATTTTAGTTCTTCGAAAAACATACAATCCTATTGTTTCATTCCTAATTAAAATAGTGAAAAAAAACAAAGCTAAGCTATAAACTTCTATAATCTAGTAAATAATTTCAATAATTTTAAACCACGCGTGCAATAGAACTATATTCAAATGCAAAAAAATATAAAAAGGATATACAAATTATTCATTTATATATAAAAAAGTTTCGTTTATACACTTTATCTTATTTTTCTTCGTTAAGACCGACAACATCTGCCTTTTAACTTTATTTGTATATATTATCAAGTGTTTCATCAACTCTCACCATCCGGTTTTAGTCACTATAGGATCCACAAAAATTCTAAATTTATTTGGAAAAAAATTATCGCCAAATCCTTTGCAATTTGTTATGATTTGTTCTATGTCAGAGGAAAAAGCTTAAAAAAAATAAAATCGCTTATAGTTTCCTTTAAACATATTAGATAAGTTATCAATAATTATTTCGAGAGTTCTAACATTAAAAACCATTTATAATAATTAGAACTTAAATTAAAAGGCTATTTATACTTTTTTTAAATTAATGATGATTTTAGTATAGCAAATTGAGCCATAATTTGCTCACTCTGCTGCCTATATTAATTTATGGACTTTATTTCAATATAATGTAAAGTAAACTCCCATAAAAAAAACTTGACAGTTGACTTCAGATTTAAAAAAAGCTCAAATGTCTCGAAATATAGTTCTTTGTTTACAAATGAGTTTATATTATAAAATTTTTACAATCATTCCTTTATATTACTTATACAGAGCCATATATAAGCATGTTAATATTTGAATTGTCTTTCAATAATCAAATTTTTGCTTTACTCTTTGATCAGGTCATACCACTACCGCTACAACATGTATTTATTTTAAGTGAATTTCAAAAAAAACTTAAAATATAAATTTACTAAAGGCAAAAATAATTATTGCATAATCTTATTAAAAATTTAATTTTACAACAGATACTAATTAAATACGCAAAGATCATAATTTATGGTTTTTAGGGCCGTTGAAATTTCAATATTTTATATTTCTAAAAACAACCCTCTTATGTAAAACAAAGTTGTATCTAAATGTCATCAAAACGCATACTTGAATAAAATATTTTTATAACTTTACTAAGTTTTCAAAAAAATTGGTTTATATAACTCTAATTAATAAAAAAAAACCTAGTTGATTAATCTGATTTCTATTGATTAAATTCAAAGTAGATCTTAGAAGATCTTTTTTACAAAGATTTAATCTCGCAAAGTTTTAAAACAGTATATTTTCGCATAAAAATAACTGTTATAGGCACACCAGTGGGCTAAATGATTACGTATGATTTTACAAAAAGATATTATAAAAGTTAATAAAAACATACTACAAACGAAGCGAGAAACGTAAATAGAAAAACTCAATCTAATTTATTATTTTAATGCTAAAAATAAATTTTTAAAATTTTTCATAAAAATAGTTTTTGTGTCTGTAATTTTAAGATTCCATAAATCTTTTTTTAATATTTTTTTTATGATTAAAGATTTATATTAACAGATTATTCATATGAAATGTTACATCTAGTTCTATTATTGATATTAGCCTTGCTCAAAATATTCATAGTATTTGAACTTTTTTACTCAGAAAATCATGTGTTTGTTGCATCAAAAACTTGTTAATCCAAGAGTTGAAATATTTTACAAGAGGATCTATATCTGGCGATTTGCCTGCATAAATAAAACTAAAGGGTGAAAAAATAGTTAAAAATAATGAAGAACGTACAAATAAAGGGTTTTTTTACACTTCTATCATTATATTTAATTTAATAATAAAAAATTACAGAATAATCAATTTATGCATATAAAATCTGTTCTATGATATAATAATTGATCGATCAACATACTATCTCAATTTAAATTTATAAATTTATATTTGATCTTTTATTATATTTAAAATGCATATAAAAATTATAGCCACACAATAAAATTCTAGTATAGAAAAAATAAATGTAAAACTAAAGAAAAAAATGTTATATAGACATAATTAATTTGTAGTAAGAAAAATATTATATATGAAATAAATAAAATCCATTAGTCAGAAAAAAATTTTATACGTAAAGAAATAATAGTGCACATGTAACTTCTAAAATAATATTTGGTTATATTGTACGATTTCAATGTATTTGAAATAGAATAAATACAAAAAGAAAGTCATATTACAATATAAAGAACTATTTTTTAAAAAAAATGACCTTTATTGTGAATAAATCGAAATAAAGACTCGAGATGTTGCTTAATGTAAATTTAAAAAAGAAATTCAGAAGAAAATTTGAAATTGAAATGTGTAATAGAGACGCGTAAATTGGATATTGCCTAGCTAGCAGATGCAAAGTAATTTAGTGTCATTATTGCAGTAAAGACAATATTAAGTCATCATCTTGTGTATCCTAGGCTCTTAAGATAATTAAGAAATAACGTCGATGTAGAAAATCTTTAAAAAAATTGATCTGGAAATTTAAAGGAATCAAAACCCAGAATTCATGGCTGAAATGCAATTTAAACTAGGCATGTGTGGTTCGCATGATCGATCCGTATTTTTTACAAATAATAACTACGATAAATTTTTAAAAACAGAATTTACAACAGCGGATACCCGGAGTTTGTATAAAAGAACTATGAAAAATTAAATATTACTTACGAATACACTATCGCTTTTTATATGCATACAAGTAATTACTATATTTTTTTAAGTGCTATATTTTGTCCCTGAACACCGTACATGGCGCATAATAAAGTTAAGAATACAGACAAAAGCGAAACAATACGCAAAAACAACGCCCTGGTACTTATGCCTGAGAAAAAATTTATGGATAGTATTTTGAAAGTAATATGATAAAAATAAGTTGACTCATGTCATATTTATGGAGAATCTTACGCTATTTTAGGTTATAAAAGATAATGACAATAAAATATATCCGTTTATATGAATTTTAATTGTCTATGTAACACTTGGAATATTTTTATTGTGAAATAACCAATAAATATTTTTTTATATCATTTTCATTTGTTTATTCAGTTTGATTATCTTTATAATACTTTAAAATTATTGTATTTCAAAAAAATTAATTTTAATGTGATGTATTGAAGCTTTTATACCATATTGCATTCGATTTTATCTCATAAAATATATTATATTGCTGCTATATCAAGAATTCGATGTATATTGTTTATATTATGTTTATTACCACAGTTTAAAACATATTTGTTAGTCCTACACTGTAGCTGGTTCGTGTTACCTATTTTAATGATATTAATTATTCAAAATAATATCATACTAAATGTAAAGCAAATAAAATTACCAAAATATTTTAGATACAATATTTTTACGGAAATTTTTAGTATTTTTAGAAAGATTATTCCATCTAGTATTCATATAAACTAGCTAATCATTATCTTGAAAATTTAATCCAAAACGTGCAATATTTATATATATTTTCAATAAAAAAGTTATATATTTATTGCGTGATATAAACAAAAAAACTAATAATTATTTATGTAAATTGTTAGAAAAATGCAAAATGTAGAAGATTCTGACTTTAAAGGGTATGATTGGGATATTCTAGCTGCAGAATGTAAAGTTATATATTTTTTATATGTTCACTACTGAGTTTTTTCAAAGAAAACTGTGTAAATTTCTAATAATTCTTGCATTTTAAATATATGTAATTTGAGAATATGAAAAAAAAAATTGTCCGTAGATTATTTTTTTCAAAATAAATTTTTTTAATTACAAACAATTATAAATTAGTCTTTATAATACATCAAAGGATGCTGAAAGAATAAATATGAATGATTAACCCAGTAGCTAAAAATAGGCATTAACTTACTACTGAATATTATGATGTGTGCATAAAAACATAAATAACGTATATAATAGAGCTGGATGCTATTCATTACAAATAAAATGTAAAAAAAGATAAACTTTTGCTTGTAGTGAAACATTTAAATAACAGGAACCAAATAAATTCTTTTAAACGACGCCCAATCATCCAATCTATTTTGTTACTCAAAAAACTAGATTCAAAAGAATCCTTCATAGAAGGGAATTTAATTATCAAAATCCATGCGTTTCTTTCATATTAATTACAATATATAAATATAATTTATCGTATAGCAGCGTCGGCATCTATCTGTGTTATCAAATAAATAGAGCATATCAATAAATAGATAAAGGCACTCAATAAAATCCCAAAGGATATGGTTCTATTTTCAAATTTATTTATATTTAGCAATACGCGGTTTTATAAAATAATTCAGATCTAAATAGAAATAAATTTTGTTTTTTATAACAAAACCACAACTTAGATTTTGTATCAGTTTTATATCATCTGTAATACGCTAGTTAGGATATTAAAAAAAATATAGAAAGTAATCTATAACGGCTAAAAAGTATGGTGATTTATTGCTCTGATTTTACAATATTCACATTTTTAGGAATTGTATAATTGAATTTTTTTATATGTATTGTATTATTTTTTAGAAAATTCAACATACCTTTATTATGTAATAACGATTTTTGCATTTTAAAATTTGAAAAATTATTACATCTGCATTAAAAAAACTATAATTTTAACTTTATTTTTTTTTGTATCTACTTTGATCCTATAAAAAATTTATCCATCCAGTTAATAGATGAGAATATGATCATAGTATGATATTAAAATTTAAAAAAAATCATTTACTGGTTTCGTAAAAACCTTTTCATTATTTTTCAAAATGATATTACATATTGAATAATATTTTACTTGTAAAAAAAATATGTCTTTTCTTTTATATTGCATAGAATTTACCTAAATATTAGTAATTAAGCAAATGGTTTTTTATATTTTGATTTAGCTTTAATATTTTTTCTTTGGCTTTTAATAACTGAAGCACATAAAATCTGACAGATCAACCATATGCTATCATCAATCTATAAAAATCAAAGAATTCAATTTTGTTTAATTGTTCAATAAAAATAATTTCCGACTTTCTTTGCCTTTTTAGATATATGTAGAATAATTTAAGAAATAAATCGGGGAAAGGGGTATATATGTAAAAGGTATTATATTTAGCAATTTTAATCAGTTGAAGTGTTTTATATATCAGGTTTATTATTTTACTAGATTACTAAACTCACTGAAGTGTCGCTTTTTGCCTTCTCTTCATTGATGCTGCTTTTTATCGCAGCCTCAACAATTTTTTTCTTTTTTATGCTGCTAACAATATATGCATTTAAAGCTGGACTGTAAGAAGAATCCCGTAGTGTTTCTCGTACGGCTACGTTCCTGTATGCTTCATCTGCTATTTTATCGAAATAAGCTTCTTTTAAAGCTTTATCATGAATTTTTTTGTTTAATTCTTTGACATCCTCTTCAACTATTTTTTCCAGGAGCATTTCTGGTGTGTATTTATCTTGATCACTTCTTTCGGTGAGATAATATATCCTATCTTTCTTGGGCTTCTCGCCTCTCTTGGTTGTCACAAGAACTAAGCCTTGTATAAAAGAAAGGAAATATCTGGTTTTTGTATGCATAAATTTTTTAAGGTGATCATAGATTTATATTTAATTCTAAAACTCAATTGTTTATCTAAAGATTATATATCATAATATAAAAAAAATATTTTACTGTTTTGTGTTTCAAATTAGATACACGATACCCTATTTATTTGCAATTTGTATTACTATTTTTATAAGTACTACATTTTAGCTTATGAATATTTATTTAGAAACGCTGGCTTCTTAATATAAACTTAAATGTTCTTCTCTGCTAAAATGCAATCTATATAAGTTAGTTTTACATATTTTGTGGATGGAATATTATATATATGAAATATATCTATTACTGTCGAAATCTAGATCTTACTTATCTTAAGTCTTAATTTTATATTTTAAGCTCATAAAACTCATTTCCAAATAATTTTGCGTTGAAACACATAATAATCATATCATTCAAGGAAAACGTGAAGATTTCATAGATATATGTGATTAATGGGTTCCCGATTATAATCAGCAGCATTATAATGGTTCAAAAAACCTTATGTTGTATTAGATTTTCATTGGGAATGTTTAAAACCTTTTTAGACTAAAAAAATATTTTCTGAAACTATACAGCATTTTTTATCTATATTTGATGGTGATTTTTTATAGTAAGTCGTCAGGCGTGATAAAATAGTGAACGATTTTTTCTTAAAAATAAAAAATATGCATGATATATTTTTGATTCAACAATTTAAGTATTAAAGTCTAACATATTTTTTCGAATGCTGTACTTTAAAAGATTTCTCTAGCTTAATTTTAACTTTTATTGAAATACAGAGTAAGTTGTTTGTTATGGTATTTTCATTATACGATTAATGTATTTTATAATAATTTTTATATTTTTTCAAAAATTTTTGTGATCATATTAATAATTCTACTTTAATGTATCTAATTTAAATTTATCTATTTTTTACGAGCAGATTTCTTTGATTAGTCTAAAAGCATGTTTACCCATGAATCAGAAATAATATTTTGTTTCAATACTAACCCTTTAACAATCACATAATTATACTGCATACTTGTATTTATAGAGATTGTCACACTCTCAAGAAAAAAAAGATTTTTTAGCTGAATAATTCATAATTCTATTTCTTTTGATATAATACATATCTAAAAAGCAAAAAATTACTTTGTATTAACAATCGGAGAAATCTTGCAAATAACCCTATTACGTTCTGTAATTTAAAAAAATATAAGTCTCGTTTAAAACTTGTAGAGCATTTTGCTGAAATAATTATTTAGCTAAACTGAACAGGGACTAAACTATAAATTTACTAAAAATTTTTCTAGAACATCATTTTAGCATTTTTTTTCGCCGACGTTGATTGTATTATTCCAGTTTTTTTTTGGAAAAATTTTCAATATTTTTTTTTTCATCATAACACGAATTCATAATTTATAAAACTACTCTATGTATAATTCGTTCGTAATATGTCACAAATTTTTGTTTTATTAAATTACAAAAAAAAAGAGATACAAGATTTCTTTCAATAAAACCAGATGCAATGGGTTTAAAAGAAAAATATGTCTATATAATAATTTCTTTATGTAGTTGGTGCTATTATTTCTTTAATTAGATATCTTTTATATTTTTATTTGTGTAATTTTTGAATATAATTTGTGGTGAAAAAATACGTTGTAAAATCAAAAAAAAATACTTGTTTTTGCAGATGCTCACTTTGCTTATTTTTTTCTGTTTCAGCCTATAAAAATATTTTCGGGTTTCGTAACACCAAAAATAAATAGCATGAAGTCGGATATCTATGCAAATTTAGGTGGCCTATAAATTAATTACATTTTAATAATAGATTTTTATGCGTTTAAGGGTACGGTTCATTTTAGTAATTTTTACTTCTTTTAAACCAATAAAATATATAGAATACACAATAATGAAGGCCATTTACTGGCTTTTTTCTTCTCATAATTTTTGAATCCTTTATTGAATTATGAACTTACTAGTTTTTACAACTAGTATTGAACAACTTATCCGAGCTTATGAAAATGCCTTTGAGAATCTACAAAAAAATAGATCAGAAAAATGGGTGTATTTACTATATAAAAAAATATGTAAATTTTTTAAAAATTTTCTATATATTTATAACCCGAAATCTTATAAAAAATTGCATATGGTATAGTGACTGGTTTCCTATAGTGTAACTGCATTTTATAAATAATTAAAGGGTTTTACAAATGCTGGACATAATTAAAATTCAGTAAGAGGAATTTGTTTCTATTCAATAAAAAAATGCTATTTTTTATATATTGATCAATGAATTTGCACTTCTTTTGTTCAACTGAATTTTATAGTTTAATAGCAAATTTGATAAATATTATTTAAGCTTAAAATATATTTTTATATTTTTCCTCGCACGTTAGAAAGAAGAAAATTGAACTCATGTATGTAAAATATGCATATGTTCGATAATTTTATTATCTCTTTGTTTTATTAACATAAACCACATAATAAATTTCTATAAATACTTTTAGGCGTTAAAAAAAATTTAATTATGAATGGAAAGAGTTTATAGCAAGACAAATATACTTTATAAAAAGTATCTCAAGTTTTTTATATAACTAGTGTTGTATTAGATTCAGAATGTATTTGTGCCAAGATTCCCGGATTTAACTTATAGTTTTTTGACAGATTATTGACGTTTTATGAAAAACAACAATTTTGAGTATTCTTTTAATAATAATTATAAGATAATGGTATTTTCGACTGATATTTTAGGAAGAGGTTATCTCAATATTTAATAAATCTCAAAAAAATTTGAAGAAATGTGATGAAAAGCATCTATGTATATTTTATTTTATGTTGAAAAATAAATATCATAAATACATTTTTCAATCTTATTATGCATGTTATCATCAAATATAAGCACATCTGATTTTAAAATAAAACAAAGGATGGGCTATATTTTTTCAAACAAGAAGATACCATATCGTGTTTCACATTTTACTTAAGAATTTAAGAAATATAATATAATAATTATAATGTCATATTTAAAAGTTTATTTATTGATATTGAAAGCTTATATTGTAAATTCGTCTCTTATTGAGCTTTTACCATCAACTGGTTTGAATCCAGCTCCAAGGTTAGTAGCCCAGAGAGCGTTGGAAAACGAGATCGCCGATGAAATTGAAACTCAAAACGTACAGAATCTAGCTCTTGCAAGTGAAATGCAGAAAGAAGCCAACGAGGGATGGAGAAATGCTCTAGCTTCAGAAGAAGCTGCTATTGATGCCGAAGCTAGTAGAAGAGTAGCTAGAGCTGCTGCTGAAGTCGCTGAAAATAAACAAGCACAGGCCGATGCCTTTAGAAAGCAGGCTATTGGTGATGTTGGATATAATGATAATTAAGGGGATCAGTCCCAAATAATCTGTATTTCAACATAACAACTAAAATAAAGGATATTGATTATATTGAAGAGTCATTATTTGCCATGGGAAACTTTCATGGCCAGTATTTTTTTAATAGGTGTTACCCAATATATGTGCAAAATCTTTAAAAAACCTCTTTATAATATAAATTTTTAGAATGGTATAGGTATATAAAAATAATTGAATAATTTGGTCATGAATTATTAATAAGCCAAGGGTTGTAACTACATTATTTATGTTCGATTAATATTCCCTAGAAAAGCGCAGTAATAAAAAAAATTGAAGAAGCTTATCAGTAAAAAAAAGGATGCTTAATTTCAAGAGGGACTTTTCCCAAAAACACTGCAAAACAAAAATAAATTTCAAATAAAATGAAGTTATATATAAATAAATAAATATTAGTATAGGTTAGAAAAAGGTTTATATAAAATACATTGTATGTGTAATAGCTTCACAAGACACTTGAACTCATTTCATTTGAGATAAGAAGTGCAGTTGATGAAGATAGATCAGTGGGAAAATGTCAAAAGATGCATCAAGGAGTTGTACAATATTCCCAATGAACTGACCAGGTCTAAATACATAAAATTTTCTAAAAAGAAACTTAACTCATAAATAAATCAATTTTATTGTGTTCAAGCAAATAAATAAATTTTTTGATATGATAATATACATGTTTTGTTTCTGGAACCATTATCTGCAAAATTTAAATCACTCAAATAAAAACTTTTTATATTTTGCAGTTATGCGACAAATTTTCAATTTGAAAACTTCTTTTACGTGTATAATATAGCCAATAGTAGTTGATAAATCTAATAATGATGGATTTTGAGTCAAAAGTTTCTGTGGTCTTCCAACCGTTCAATCTACGATTAATTTTATTGATTTGTTTTACCTTTTCTGATAATTCTTGTTCACAAAACATATTACTACAATTTAATATGATTGAATTACTTGAAAAGTTCACACCATCGAGAATCAAAAAAATAATCTAGTATATTTTTGTATAATGTAACTTATAACTCTCGTGAAATAATAGACGCATTATTTTTACGGCAAACATTTTTTAGCATATTATTAGTGGATCTTTTGTGTATTCACAAACCTTTAGACACTATTGTGAAAATCAAGGCGAACACATACCAATCATTCAACAGATTTGTAAGCTAAAGAAATCCTAGTATTTTGAAGATAACATTTCTTCTACTAATTTTGCTATTTTTAATATCATGATAATTAAAAATGAATAATTTATAAAATAATAACTGTGTTTCGAAAGTTGTAGATCTGGTTTGAGGGAAACATGATAAATTTTTATTTGTGGTAATTTATTTACCAAAAATATCTTAAATTGCAAACTAGTGTTTTTCAATCTCTCAGATAATCGCAAAAATTGTGGCAAAGGATAGATTAAACCTTTAAAGATTATCAATAAATATTGGATTTTAGTATCATACATTCTGTACATATGATGTTCGTAATATTTTCATATAACTTAAGAAGAATCGTGGCTTATTTATCTGGTGGAATAAATAAATCAACAAAAAAATAAAAACAAATTTTGGTTTAATGTGGTGAATTTTTAAGAGAAGATCTGAAAATATATTTACAAATAGTAGTTTAATTCGTAATAATATAAGATTTGTTATGAAAAGGTTTATGATACAAAGGTTTATATAAAATATTGATGATAATAAATTGTTTTATTATGTTATATTATTATTTTTAATAAATACAGCTCATACTTATGTGATTTTAATAAGTTGTCATCATTTTTAATGTGAACTCTTTGTTTTGAATTAAAAGATTGTCATTAGATAATAATTGCTTGGATATATATGATCAATAAATAAATTTGTAAAACTCTAACAATTTCAGAATTTTTCAGCCTCATTATAAGAGTTATAAAATAACTTGGGTATTATCTGTGTTTTTTTGAGAATAAATATGATAAAAAGTTGACATTTAGAAGAGAATAAGATCATAAAAAAACTAAAAATAATTTATATTAATGGAATATAACGATGAAAAAATTCGATATGATTTAATTATTTTAAATGTAAATACACAATTACCTAAATAATAGTGAAATTAAGTTATGATGTATTTTCTTGGCTGATATATGTAATTACATATATTTTAATGATTTTCTAATGAAAATACTATGTTTCTTAGCTATAAAGCAGAATAAAAACTAAAACGCAAGAATTTATATTCAAGAAAATATCGATTCCTGCAATGATAATTTTATTTGCACTGAATGATATAAATCTGTTAAAATTCAGCTATAATATAATTTTTAAAAATCACAAACTTGAAGTTCTCTATTAAGTTTTTTTGGTTGTATTTAAAGGTTTTAATGTGCAAATTCTTCTTGAACTTAAAAAGAAGACATATATATAGCACGTATTTTAGATCTTAGTTTAATAAGGGTTTCAATTTATTTAAAGGTGTAAAATAGTAGAAAACAAGATTTATTAACGTAAAGTATATTTAAATTTATAGCTGTAATTTTTTTTTTTGAACGATCTTCTTATTAATACATAAACGTATATATGCTCAAATACACATTTTTAATTCAATATACGTGGCAGAATATATATAATATTATTCCATATATATAAAAAAAAAACATTACCCGCAAAATATTTTAAACTAAGATATATCAAAAAATTTTAATAATATATAGTTGTGAATTTTTGGATAATACACGCTGTTCGAAAGTTTTCTTTTTATACGATGAATAAAGAAAATAGAACTTCATATAATTTATTGTTTATTCTTCATAACAAACTGTTAATTTATTATTTATTAACATGCGCTTAAAGGCTTTAAATTTATTTAAATTCATAAATTATATTTTAAATATATTTAGTTTTCTATATTTTTCAGATTATAATATATGCATCAGGATTTTTTTAGTTAAAATTACTCGTAAAAATATTGTTTGTTCGATGCAACTTTTATAAAAAAACGTGGATATTTTTGGTTTTATTATAAAAATTTAATTTTAGAACAAAAAAATACATTATATCCGTTTTTCATAGTATATCAGAGTTAAAACCTGCATATAAAGTAGTATGAAAAATATATTTATGCAATTTTCGTATAATATTGATAAATTTCATTAACTATATACAATATTTTTATGTAATATATAAAGTATTAATGCAAATAACATTTAAACTGATTTAAAATCTACAAATAAGCTTTTTATTTTCAAAAATATATTTAATGTTTAATGAGTTATGATATAAAACACAATACTTTTTTTTAAATCCTTTTATTTTAAAACCCACATTTTTAAGAATAATTAATTCTTAGCTATAATTTTATGACTCGAAGAAATAAAAAATTTTTAAATCTAAAATATAAACTTATAATTTATTGTTTATAAAGTAATGGATCTTATTTTTTTTTAATTTTTTAATTTTTCGATAGCTGTTTTTTGACAAATCAATCACACAATAAAATATTAAAAATAATTACATATCGTTATATCTGTAAGATAATCTTTTTTGATAGTTTTACGAAATTTTCACGATTTTATCAAAACGTTAATAATTTTTTAAAAATAATTTTGCGCTCAACAATTAATAATTACCGAAAAGCAGGGCTACTCTGATTAATTTTAATTCATAAAAAAATAATTAATATAATGGCTATAAATGGTATTATACTGTATTTTTATGGTATCGTTATAAGAAATACTATTATTTACTAAATATTCTTATTCCATTAAATTCAAATTCCTTCAAAAAGACAGACGTTCAAAGGGGTTTAAGGAGCTTAAAAAATAAATGAAAAAAATAGATCATAATTTTAAATGCATGGATTTTTCGATCATAAAATCTGTATGGGAATTAGCTTATTACAGGCTGCAAATATATGGTTAAGGGTAGTGTATGGCTGATGCATGCTTTTTTCGAGCAAAATGCGTTCATGAAATTTTTTTTTTATATTTTTTTGTTCAAGTTTTATGATAATTTAATTCATAAGCATTATATACGACAAAAAATATCAGGTTCATGTCTTAAGGAAATTTTACATTTAAGCATTAGTTACTATGTTAATAAGCTATTTTTGATATTTATGGTTAGAAAAAAGAAATATATACAATACATGACATAAATGATGCATCTTGAAATTAAATAATGTCGTTAAAAACACGGTAAAATAATATAAGGGATTATGATTTGCAAAGAAGTTTGAAAATACCAACAAACAATAATATTGAGATAGAAAATTACAAATAAAGATTATTGGATAAAAATAGTAATATAATATGGTCTAAACGAAAGACTTATTTGCTATTTTTTTACTAAAAGGCAAACTAAATACTTTGATTTAGCTGATTATGATTTTTAAATTAGAGTTAGATCATAAAAACTGCGCTGTATTTATATAATGGAAATATTCATGCTGAATAAAATGATATAAATGATTTAACCTACTTAAAATTTAAGTGCCAAATTTTATATTAAATCAAGTATAAATTCTATAAGTATCTTATGCAAAACAAATGTATTTATGTTTTATCTGTATTTTTAAATTTGCTTTTTTATATATAAAAAAAAGGGGGTTTTTCATGATGCTTTGTTAAAGAAGACGTATTTTTTAATATAAAAATAATTACACATTCTATTAGCTTCTTTGAAAAATATTCCAATCCGTAAAGTTAAATACAAATATATCAAGCTCGATGTATTGCTCATATTTAGAAATCATAACGCAAAAAAAAATGCAAGAACAATTTTTTTTAGCGTTAAGAAATTTTTTTTTGATTGATTTAAAGCATTAGAAAATGTTTTTTTCTTAAAGCTTAAATATTAGCATTTAAAAAAAGAAGTAAATTTTTATTTTGTGAATTTCTAAAAAGTTACAATTAAAAATCATGTATGGCCTTTTTATACATCTGATAACAATCTAATAAATTCTTTTTTTTATAAAAAAATATTCGATGCTTTTATATAGAACAAAAACATCTCGTTCTGTTTTATTCCCCGAATTTTTTTTCGTGATTATATGGTTTATTTGATTTATAGATAAACCATGTTATGGCCAAATTGTAATTAATTTTTATCTTCTGTGTGTATTCATGATTTTCTTTATACTAGATAGAAATTTAATTTTTTTATAATTAAATATCAGATAAAAAAATTTATAATCTTTTTTTTATTAAGCCATTTATGCATTTTTTTTATAATTTAATTGTAGTAATTAAGTTTTTAATTTTGCAGACACTTTAAATCTGGATCATTTGCTGAGTTATCCTATTTTTAGCTGTTTGTTAGTAAAATATATTTTTTACTTTTAATTTATTAATTTAGCTATTAACCTTATTTTAATTTTTTTTCTAAGAAAATCATTTAAATTTTACCATCAAAATATCGGTATTTTTCTTATAATATAATTTTTGAATACATATAGGTCTTGAAAAGACGAGAGGTATCGATGAAGATGTAAGAGAATAGGATATAGCCAAGAGTATATATATTGTTTCATGAGAAATTAATCATGTATGCTTATTACATTCCAACTTAACCTATATACAAAAATAGATTGGTATTTTTAAATACTATATGCCTTAAAATATTTTCCATTGTAATATCGGATTATTTTTATATTGATTTTTATTAATTAAACATTGCTATATCGTTTTTTACACCTTTTCATTTTAATATTAGTCATTTTCAATTTTCATATAATAAATTACCAGATTTCATATGTAGAATTAATTTTTTTGCTATTTTTATACCGCTTGGAATGCATTGAACCTTGCTCATTTCAATTCCTGTCTTGATATATTTTTCTGCCATTAAAAAATCTTTATGTTTTAAATGCAATTTAGCCAATTCAAAAGAAGATGTAAAACTTCTGTTAGTTTCTTCCATATATACCGCACTATTAGCTACAATATTTTCATACTGGTAAGCAAAATCTAGATTTAACTCAAGATCGGTTGAATTAACAGTCGGATATTTTAAAAGATTTAATTCTGACTCATAGTCAAAGGTTATAGTCTCAAAGCTCTTGGATAAATGAACTTTATAGAAATAATCAACAGTCATCGTATGTATATCTTGTCTGCATTTAAAATTCTCTAATGATTCATAGAACATCAAATAATTGGGAAATGTCGACATAATTTTTTTATGCATTTTAATTGCTTCTTCATTTTTTGTATCAATCTCAATTATAATAGGTGTAAGCCGCTCAGTAAATAATATTTTTTCGACGTTTCCAACAATTAAATTGCATATGGATTTAGTGACACTCATGTAAAGGGCCAGATAGAATAATCTATTTTAGTATGTCAAGGATAAAGCGAAATTAAAAGATCGCATGCTGCATATTAAAATAGGATTTATTTTCACTCATGTATAGGGCCAAAAGGAATAATCTATTTTAGTATATCAAGGATAATGTGAATTTAAAAGATCGTATGCTGCATATTAAAATAGGATTTATTTTCACTCATGTATAGGGCCAAAAAGAACAATCTATTTTAGTATTTAAGGATAATGTGAATTTAAAATATCACATGCTCATTATTAAAAAAGTATGTATTGCGAATGAAACAGAGCCATACGCTCAAATAACAGGGACGTAAAAAAATACAATTCAATAAGTTCTTAAAAGAGAATGTGTATGGAAAAAGTTCAAAATGACGTAATAAAAAGCAGTATCTATCAAATCTGTTCTTTATAGTAACCTTATATTTGGTTTTTAAAATTACAAAATTTTCATATCAATAAAAATCAATTGAATTGGTAGAATGAAATTGTATTTATTAGAACCTAAAATGTATATTATCTAAACAGTGGATAGATATACAAATTAAATAGTTGATAAACGTTTGATTATTTTTAAACCGAGCTGTAACACGAAATATTTTTAAATGCTGGATTTATTTTAGCATTATATTTTTCGTTTTAAATCGGATATATTGGGAATTAATTACCACAGTAATTATAAATATTTTTTTTTACAAGTTAAACAACATCACTAGAAGATATAAGCAAAGTTAAATTCATTTTTTGGTATTTTTCTATAATATCATCCACAGTTTGCTTATCATGTTTATTAAATATCATACACAAGTAGGATAGATAATCTTTTTGCAAATTGGAATTATAAAGACGAAAAACAATTTATGTACTGAATAAAGTTTGATGAAATCGCTTGTATGACTGATATAAATATGACTGAACTATGAAATTAACTATCGGTTTTTTCCGATTATAAAATCTTTTATAGATTCTATGCGATTATTCTCCCAGAATTTAAAAACCAAAGTTTAAAAATTTTCGTATTGAAAATTTCAATTATGATAAATATATTTACACACATTTATCAATTATATAATATATACAATCTATAATCATAATTACGAAAATGTATTTAGCTTGATGTTAAAAAAATATAGTACATAGAAGGCAAACTCAAATTACAAACAAAGCAAACATTAAAAAGAAAATTTAACACCAAAAAAATATCTATTAAAACTGGTATGAAATCCGTATATTCATACGCCTCATATTGATGCGTAAAAAATTTTTTTCGATTATAATTATAGGGACGCATTAGAATCACCTTTGTTCTAAAAAGTTATTCATAAAGTCAGCTTTTATAAAAAAATTAGCTTGGACCGATAAAGCATAAAATTTTACGATTTCAACACTAAAAAATATTACATAGAGGCTGTGTTTAAATTGAAATGTTATAATCAAGAAATAACACATTTAATCTGCATAAAATATAAAAAATCAAACCTTGGACATTTTAAAAGCAAATTTGCTTATAAACAGTGCTTTTTTATGCCTTATCTACATAAAATAATGGAATAGATATTTATTATCTGTATTAAGATTGTTGTTTTAAAATATGGATTTTCGATCAAATGCGTTTTCCATTATTTTATTTTAATTTTATTAAATTCATCATAATTATTAGGCATACGTCATGGCTTGGATTAGAGTAGTTATAAAATACCATAATTCGTATTATGAGGGGTTAAAAATGGCGACTAAAGCAGAAGCATACACCCAAACAACAGAATTCTGGAAAACACAAAAACTCATAAGTCTCGACTAGGAATGCGTTAATTAAAATTTTAATATATTATTTTGGGCATTTTTATCAGCCAATTCTATTCTATAGGACAATCTAAAGTTCTGCAAAATAAATATGAATAGCTAAAAATGAACTTAGCTCATAAAAAATTGTATTTTCACAGTTTACACAGTAAAATCGAGCAAATCTTATAAAAAAAAGCTAGAAAGGGGGTTATATAAGGTAGGAAAATATAGAGGCCGATGTATGACAAGAGGATATTGTCAAAAGTATTGATAAGATGTGCTCAATTATATATATTATGTTTTAAGATATTAAAAGATTACAATAATATTAGTGACTAAAAAGTAAGTAGATATTTTATAATTACTTTTACTTACATTAAACTATTTATTTATTTTAAAAAAATATGGTGAAGTATTATATGTCCTCAAGATTTAGCGGCAATGTTACCATAATTTATAATTGAATTTCTATAAGTTGGACAATAAAAAGTCTGAAAAACCTATATCAGTTTTACATTAGCATTCAAAAAAAGAGTTAAGATTTCTGATTGAAATAATACGACTTATAAGAAGAACTAACGCATGCTAAAAATGTGAAAAGAATTTTAACTAAGGTATCTAAAGAGGACCTATTCTATATCTTTCAGAGTTTTGCAAAGTTAAAAATCAGTGAAACTAATAATAGAAAATCCACTCAAATTATAATACAATCTAATTTCAAACGAAACCGCAAACTTTATTTTTCTTATGTTTTTACATTCAAATCATAAGCTTTTGCATTAAATAGTATCATGAAATATAAAATAATCATTATACATACTATAATATGTTTTTATCATTATAATACAACATCAATATTTTTTAAAATTAAAATTCAATATTAATATTTTTTAAAATTAAAAGTTAATTAACTTCAAGGTATATATAGTTTCCTTATTTATTTATAAGCAGATTTTTTCTACCATAAAAAATATAAAATCCGTTTTTTTATAAAGAAAAGCGGCAAAATACAAATATTTAAAAAAATATGTCTGTAGAAACGCTGCGCTGAAGATGAAAATCCCATACATTATTTAAATTTGTTCTAAAAGCAATTGACTAAGGGGTAAAAAATATAAGCATTTCTTGATATAAATTGAACTGATAGCTTGAATACATTATATTATCTTTTTCTTACCCAGATATTATACTTTTCTAAATCTGATCTCAATTTTTTTCCAAAACTTTACTTTTTTTTGGTTAACCTAATTTCATTTTAAATAGATTGTGAATGCATTCTTGAATATACTTTAACAAAAATATTGTATTTCAAAAAAATGGTTTTTCAATCCATACAATCGATAAATCTAAAAATTCATTATCATACCATCTTTAAAGCATCGAAAGAGGCGTAAACTTGAATAAAACAGTTTTACATACACAAAAAAAATCATAAGGATGGGGATTTACACAAGATGTCACTGAAGGGGGTTTTTATACGAATTACAGGTTAAAAAGGTTATATTTGAGTTATTATATATAAAACACTTTTCTAGAGTTACAAAATCATAGTAGACTAAAAATACGATCAATGCTGTGAATAAGAATATTAATAAAAAAAATTTACTTAAATTCATACCGAAATACTGTTGTTGATAGCAATTAAAAATAATAAGAATAAAAAACCATCTAAAAATAGTTTACTTAAGATGTGAAATTTGTCTTTATAGAAATAAAAAAACAAGATATAACGCCAAAATTTAATCAGCTCAAATAAGCATACGCGTATGAATGTGTAAATGGTAAAAAATTTTCACTATCCTTAAATAAGGAACTTATGCACAATACAATAGGGTGACATATAAGAATACACAAATAGTATAAACGATAATATTAAGTGAAGAATATGATTTATTTGTCGTCGTAACGCAATTTTTGTATTATTTTAGCCATATAATATTTTTTTCTGCATAAAAATAATTTTTTGTCAAATATTTATACGATAAATAACCATTTTTATCTGTTTTACAGTAATAATCCCACAAGTTAATTTTTGCTAAAAATTATGTATTCAAAAGGCTTTATCAAATTAAAATTTTTTAAAATTTTAAATTATACAAAAAAAGTTAAATTATAGTCTTTGTAATACTCAGGAGGGCAAATAAATCAATTTTTGTTTAGAATAGCTTTATATTTTTAGGTTAAACATGTGTTTATTCTGCACATAAAATTATCCTTGAATTATTTTTTTATCTAATATTATTTAATATATCAGTATGTTAATTTCTGAGATCACATTCTCTATTAAATCATTTACTTCTTTAGTGTGTTTTTACAATTTAATCAATATTGAAATTACACTTTTCTAATTTTCCAAATAATATATACCTGCTTGTAATATTTTTTACTTTTCATACAGTTTAAGTATAGCCATTGGTTTTTTGAAAAAAAAAAATTCTTCAATAGCAGGGAAATTATTTCACATCACTTTATTCTATTTGATCATAAAGATTATTTCAATCTCAGAAGGCCCAAGCCATCAATTTTTTTTAATAAATTGTATTAAATCTAGTCTATTCAAAATTTTTACGAATTTTTCTACTTAACGTTCATATAATTTTATATCGATGATATTATTAATTTCATTAGTCTAGTGTTGCTTTTTTTTTTATGCGAAATACGCCACCACAAAATATCTATAAAGTATCTAAGTAGCTCTATATTGACCCATAAGTTTTTTTAATAAATCATGATGTGTAAAAGGATTGCAGATTTCTCGTGATAATTTATGAATTTATATATGAGTAAAGCGTTTTAAATTTATTTTTATTGTTTTTTTTTACTAAATTTACAGTATAAATCTTAGGCCAACGTTATGTACTTGTGTCTTATTTGGATTTTATTTACTTTTTAGGCTCATATTTCATATTAGAGGTTTTTTAAACCATAAAGCGACACATTAACTTTTTAAAATAATTTAAATTTTGTTCATGCTACAGCAATTGTTTTCAAACAGAGAACATTTTTGAATAACGCTACTCTTTTACATGATCATGTCTAAAATTATAAAATATATAGCCTATGGATTTTTTACCATGTAGAACTTTATAACTCTCAATTTCTGTTAAATATGCTTTTCTTGGTCTGATTACTATAATCTGGAATTAGATTTTATTAAACAAAAGAATGTGGCGAAACGAATGACAAGAAGAAACCAAACCTAATATTTAAGGTTATTATAATTTCTTGCAAATTATAGTAGTTTTACACCTTTAATCTTTCCCAGCTTATTTTTTTAAAGCACCGGGAATCAATGTAGATGCATTGCAAACTTAAAAATATTTACCGTGTAATTTTTTTGTCAAAAATTCGGGCAACTTGCTGGTAAACCCCCCAATATAAAGCTATCAGAACCTATTTAAATGCAGTCATCTGGCGTATTAGTTATTTGTATCATATCTATTGGCTCATGAAAATGCAATTAGTTGAATAAAAACAACAGGATGCGGACTGTTCGTATTTGAGCCGAAAGAAATAAAATTATATGAAATTAAACATTCAAATATTCTGAAAATGACTAATAATTATATTTATCCTGTAAAATCGAATAAAACGAATATCTTTAAAGGATTTTGCAGCAAGACCACTTTAAAAATTCATTTGGTTCACAAAAATTTTTTAATCTTTTCATAGATAAATTTTGATAAAAACAATATCTTGAGTTACAAGAATGCACCACTTTTGTAATGCTTCTTTTTGAGTTTTCTAAGTATAGTGTTCCATGGTGGTTTCTATTTTTTATCTTATTTTAAAAATATACATTACGATTCCGCAGCAATAATTTATGTAAATAAGCACATGATAAAAAATAAAAATTGCATGACTGCTATATCTTATATTAATATCATCAAAAACTTTTTTTTGTTGTTTATATATATTTTTCTATAATATTCTTTTTTCTATCAATCCTTGCATTAAAAATTTTCTACTTTACATTTTTGGATAAATTTAGTGCAACTTTATTTGAGGAATATTTTTTAATGAATCTTTTTTGACCATGAATATGTCATTGACAAATTTTTTTTGTGACGTCATACTTTTTCATTGGGTATATTAGAAATGGATAAATTTCGGGCATATATGCACTATATCACTGTAAGTGGATAAAACAGGGCTAGTATAAAATACTCTTAACTACAATATACATGTAATTTTGCGTTTTTATCGCTAAAAATCATATGTATTTGAATAAATTTTCATGTGTTTGTTTCAAATAAGCAAGGGAAATTTTTATTTTTTCTTTCTGTGAATTATTTCTAAATAAATATTAATTCGGTCTAATGGATAATTTTTTTTATATTTTTAAGATAATTATTCTTGATTTCAGAAATAAAATTACCAATTTTTTTTGCAATAAAATAATAATATATTATAGTTTTGGAACAGATCTCTTTTTTTTACCATATAAAATTTAGAAACAGTAAACTTATAATTGAGGTCATAGTTTCAAGCGAATATAATGGAGCCAAAGATTAAATAAGTTTAAGACTGGATTTATTTCTATATTTACATACGAATGGTTGAAATATAAAAATAAAGTATGCTAATAAATCAAAGTATCTTAGAATTTAATTACAATACTTTATTAAAATGTTTTATGTTCATATTGCTCTGAATTTGATGTCTAAAGCTATATTAAAATCAATAGTTTACACAAAAAAATACTTATTGACAAAAATTCGCTAATTGTCTATGTATAAGATCACATTTTTTATAAATTTGGATATGTTTTTAAGCAGAACTAATTGCGACAGTATCATAAAAATTTATAGTTTCTTTGTAATTTTATATGGTTCATATTACATTTTTAATATTTTTGGCATTAAATCTGTTATAAGATACGCAAATTTTAAATTTTTATAGACATGATTTCATTAAAATTCAAAGGGGCGAAAAACATATAATAAGAGCCAATAAAAAATTTATATTTATACAAAATACTATAAATAATAGATCGGTTGGGTTATTGTTTGAAGACTCGTTAATATCTTTTAACCGAATTTATTGTTATTTAATTATTTATCTAGCCTTTTTTTCTTCTATATGTTATAATTTTTGAATAAAATAAGAAAAAGGCTTTTTAATTTTCATGATATTAATATAAATGTAGCATAAATTTGATATTTTTATGATTTATAAGATTTTGTTACTAATTTGACCAGCAAATATGATCCATTAAAGGCACAGAATCGCCGAATAAATTGAGAAAATAGATTTCATCAGGAAAGTAATACTAAAATATACTTGCATATATACTGACTTTATATTTCATAAGCTGTTCACATTGAAAAAATGTGCCTATATTGTTAATATTTATAAAAGATGATAGATTTATTTTTGTGAAAGATAAATTACTGCAAATAAAAAAATATGACACGATATGTATAATGTATTTTGGATATTCAATGTTTATTCTGAAAAAAAAAATTCAAGTAATTAAAACACAAATCTAAAATCAATATTAAAACTTTGATTAGTTTTTATTATTAAACGTATATAGCGAAAAAAAATTGATTTTCTATAAATTCTTTTATTTGGTTATAATAAAATGGCTTTAATAATTACAAATCCTTTAATTCACAACAGTCCCAAAACACTTATCTCTTGAAAATATCTCGGTGTATTTTTTTTTATTAATTAGAGTTTTCTTTTCAAAATTTAATAAAACTAAACATAAAACATTTTTTTTATATTAGAATATCGATTATATATGTTTTATTTCTAGGAAGAAATATATTTTTTGATTAAATTATTTATATCTACTTTTGTTTAGGGTATTTGATTTTTTAACCATTATAATCATTAATATTTTATATGCAAGTCAATAAAATGAGTACTAGTGCCATAATAAATATTGTAAAAAAATATATGATATGTTCTGGTCAGCAATACGTTTATAAATATCGTTATATGATAAATTTATTAAAATTGAACAGTTTTAGTGCAATATCATACATAATTTGGGATTTCAATAATTTAAAACAACCATAAATATAATTGTGTTGTATAAGACTAAAGAGATGATAAAAGCATAATGGATAAACTCTCTACAATGTTTGAAAATGAAATTAAAATTAGATTCAAGATTTTATAAATTGCAGTTAATTAATATTGTTATTTATCTTTAAGTTTATTTGGTAATTCCATCGTTGTTTTTTATATTCAATTTACATTTTTTTTATTTATTAATTTTTTTAAGCTATTTATGAAGGAGGGATATTGAAGAAGACTTTGAAGAAAAGAAGATGGCCGAAAGTATAAATACGCTGTGCGTACAGAGAATCAAGCAAGCTGTGTCAGAGAAAAAAAACTAAACTTACGACTATAAATATAGCCCATAAATAAAAAATACTTTTTTAAGCTATTTAGATTGCTCTTTGGAAAATATTGACATGAATTTTAATAATTCTTTATTTATTGTTTCAAATTTGATTTTTACCATTTCAAATCTATTATAGCAAAACTTTGGATTTATTTATGGTATGTTTGCTTGATACTTCTTTCAATCTCATCATCGTTTATAACCTGTAAAGCATCTTCTTCTTATAAGACTTTAGCCTAAGTGTTTTCCAAAATATTATTCTTTGTTTGTGCCTGAACTTCTTTTACTGAAATTTCGACCTTTTAAATACATCTTTTGGTGTTTTGTGATTATACCATGTTATTAATTTATTATAATTTTATTTTAACTTTAATGAAATTATGTACCCTACATTCTATAAAATTAAACGGTTGATTTTCGTGCAAATCTTATGTTCCGAGGAAATTAAATCAACCTCGAAAACTTTGATTTTATAAAATTACTTAAATTATGAATCATTTAAAAGATCTTTCATCAAATATTTTTTATTTCTTTGTTCATTAACTTAGTATAATGATCTAAAATTTTTAGCACTATATCTTTTTATCATGGGTTCATTTTGATTTTCTCTTTTGACTATGCTTTATTGATTTTCCATGAGTACATCGTATCTATACTCTTGGATATCCCTCTTTTCTGTTCAAGGCTTCTTCTCAATCATATAGATTGGATATATGCATCAATCTGGTCCGTGACTTCGAGCTGGTCAAATAAGCTATATGGCATTTGGTTTTTTTCAAGTAAAACTTTGAAATACTATATAAAAATGTTGTATTTGTATCTTATTTCACCCTCATCATCTTAAAATATTTCATAATGTATCTTTGAAGTCATAAGTAATTTTGAAAATAGGTTAATTTGGAATTTTAGACTTTTTCGACTGACTACACTTGATTTAATTTCCGTAGGTACACCGTATCTATACTCTTGGCTATATCCTCTTTTCTGTTAAATGCTTCTTCTCAATAATATAGTTTTGATATATGCACCGATTTGGTTCGTGATTCGAGTTCTTTCAGCACCTTTTTGAATTCATAGATATCAAGATTTTTTAATCAAAAATATACTTGAATTTATTTAATCAGAAGGCCCCATTTTAATATGGAGCAACTAGCTATAGTCAAAACAGACTTCGAGGAATTCATTATAGATAGAAAATCACAGTATATAGCATTTTACACGACAGAAGAAAGAATTATAAACATTCACAATTTAAATAATCTAGCTTTTATAAATAGGCTGAACATAGAGTCAAACATAAAATCAGTAGAATTTTCTTATGACACAAATTTTATTATGGTGGTATCAGACACATTTTGTATAAGCTATAATATTTTTACTACAGAAATGGAATTCAATATTTTAGTATATAAATGTAGATCTGCCTGTATTTTAAAAACCAGAAAAATGTTATGCATTAATGAAGATGATAGAATGTGTTTTTTTAATGAATATAATCAAATAGAAACATCATATAATTTCGAGAAATTCAAAATATTCAATTGCGAGTATATTGGAATATTAATGAACGACCTTGTTTCTATATTTAATAGCGATGGAAAGATTGTTTGTGAAAAACGAATAGAGTCTTTTGGCAGGAAGAATATAGATTTTTGGTACCAAGAAAAGACCAATCAAATAGTAATATTAAGCTCGAATAAAATAACATCTGATAATTATATTATTAATCTTAAAAAATGGTTTGATGATAAACCAATAGAATCTTTCACCATGAGTAATCGATTTATTTACCTCTTTAGTGGGAAAAGTATTTTTATTTATGATAGAGAAGAAAATTGTAATCCCCTTCTTACTGATTTTGCTCAAATTATTGCTGATCCAAAAAAATATAGTGAAGAACTCAGGCTTAAAAATATTGTCAATAAAATTAACTTTTTGAGTCCTAAGAAAATCGAATCAATCGAATTCGAAAGGTTTGCTCAAAATAATAATAATTTGATTGTACGATGGGGAAAGTTTCTGATAAGTTATACGGAAATGCAAGATGTAATTTCTGTTTATATTGATGGTGCTAAATCATACGACTATATCGAGGCTGAAAATGAATTTGATCGTTCGTTCGGATCAGAAACAATATAATAATTTTGTTAAAACCTTGCTTTTTTATTTTCGCAAGCCTTCGAAATTCAACTTTACAATCGTAAATCAATTAAACTATATTTATTGTTTTTCAACCCATCCCCTATTTTTGAAGTAAATATAAAAAAACCTAATCGATTCATAATTTATTTTCGAATGAACATTTATTTCGAAGTAAATATAAAAAAAACCTTAATAGGCTCATAATTCAGTGAACTTACATTTATTTTGAAGTAAATATGAAAAAAACCTTAATAGACTCATAATTCAGTGAACTTACATTTATTTTTGAAGTAAATATAAAAAAACCGTAATCAACTCATTATTTATTTTCTTATTTTTGAAGTAAATAAAAAAATAAAGTCATGTCAAGCGATTCATTTTTATTTTTAAATTAATTTGATTGCGCCAGCTTATTTCACAATAAGATTTTTAGATGATGTATAAAATCAGAAATTTTGAATAATTATATAAAAAATGTTCAAATAGCAATACTTCAGAGCTAATAAATTATTAAGGAACATCTGCATATGAATAATCAAATATTAAATGTATATAATTTTTTTTCATTTCAAACTTTGATAAATTTATTTTAAGCCTACTTATTTTGAATTTCTTTTTTTTGAAAAGTCTACACATTTTTTCATAAAAAAAGGATATTCAAAAATAAAGTGCGCCTATCATATATAAATTATAAATGTGTATGTAAATAAAGAAGCATTGCTGGATATATAATATGTCATTTATGTTGGGATTTTATGTGATACAATAATATCGAGTAATTGTAATTAAAAATATATTGATAGAAGATGAAACATATTGGAAAAAAACACATGAATTTTTTCCTAATATCTTTGTTAATACGAAGATAATAGATAAACTGTGCTTTTTAATATAAATTCTAGCAAATTTGAAATTCACAACTGTCATTTATTTGTAAATTATTTCATTAAAATATAGTATATCTTTAACATTATTACAAAAAAATCAAGTGTGTGATGTAATTAATATTCTGTTTGGGATATTGATAGACATAAGACAATATTATATGAATTTCCAGCTAATTTAAGAGGCTCTAAATTAAATTAGATCTAAAGAAAGATTTTAATGCTTGAAATGTATAGATCTTTTAAATACAAAGTTATATCAATATATTAAATATTGAAATTATAAAAATGTTTTCGCAAATTAAATAGACGACAATTAGAAATGTGCGGTCTGTAAACAATTTTGTGTGAGTGTACTGATCCAGATGCCCATTTTAAAAGTTAAATAGAAGATAATATATTGCAAAAGGATAGATTTATGTATAAAGAGTGAAAAATATTATGAAAACTGAGTTTATTGACAATCACAATACTTGTAAGACTGAATCACACCAATTTGTACAATTAAAATAAACAGAATTTAGAGGCAATTCTTTACCGAACATAGGAGCATATATTTAAAAGGTAATGTGAATTTATATACAACATTTATTGTGATTTATGTACATTATTCAGTGATAAAACGCTAGTTTCTTATTAATTTTAGAAAAATATTGGATCAATAATTTTTATTTTGTAAAAACTGTAAGTTGTATTGAATTTCTATATTTTTTCTTGATTTTTTTCTGGTTGATAACATACTCTACTAGGTTTTTTATTTATTTTAAGCCATTTGTTCATGATAAAATTATTATTATGATACGCTCTTGTATTTTTTTTTGATCACCGATTTGATTTTTAAATCATATACACCACATAATTTGTGATATTCTATTTTAATTAATTTCATTTCTCTGACAATTTAATTTACTTAAATCTATTAGAATCATGACACTAAATTTACTTTCAAAATTTATTGGCATATATTATAATTTGAAATTTATATTATGGTTTATGAATTTCATTTGTGATTTAATAAAATTTCTATAGTATTATTTAACAAGAAAATCTAATTAAACCAGAAATACAATACTGAAACCAATATATAAATTTTGTTTACAATTGTCATATATGCCAATTTTTTGATGTAAATGAAGTTTTGCTGCTCATATTAATAATTTTTATTTATTTGTGGGATTAAGTTTCTTTTTATTAATTCCATCTATTTTGATGTAGTCAGCGTATCGGGACCATTCCACAACTCCTTGATACTTTTTTTGACACCTTTTCCTGATATATATCCATCACTGCTCGCCTTCTCTCAAATGTGATGAGCTCAAGTGTCTTAATATTAAAATATATGTAATTTGATATGTTAAAAATCAAAAAAATACCTTTTATATATATTCAATTTTATTATATTTACACCAATATAGATTTTTATTGCATGATAAATACGTATATATAATAAAAATTCATTTTTTTTGAATGATTTATTGCCTCTTACACCGCCAAAATACCCAAAACATCACACAAAATAAAAAAAAATAAACAGATTTTTCTCTATTAAAAAAAAATTTGAAATACATGTAATTTATATTGGCGTAAATGGCATCTCACTGATAAAAGAAATTAAAAAAATCACATACACACCACACAGCAAAGAAAATAACTAAATATCAAAACAAAAAATTAAAAAATATATTTGTTATAAAACGATATTTAAATGAACAATTTCAAAATATCAGCAATAAATTATATTTTTTTATTCTATTCTTATAGATGTATAAACAATAATATTCAAATATATGATATACAAAGTATGGCTACATTTTCCAGAAGTGTTTGTGTTTTCTTAAAACAAAAAAAATCAGAAATAATGATTCTTTAGGCTTAGATAATATACGATACTAAAAATATTCTTTCAGTTATCGTATTCGCTCAAAAAAGCAGATCTTTTTGCCTTAGACTATAAATTAGATAGAGTATGAAAATCCTATTACCTAAAAATGTTCGAATAACAAAAGTTATATTACCATAGAAAAAAAATTCTATTGTTTTTATATTGTTTTTTTTTTCATAAATTTTATGTGAATAGCGTATATACGGTTCTTTTATTAATTCTTGACTATAAAAAATATCATTCAAAGATTTTAAATTAGTTTTATGGTGAAAACAGTTATAGAAAGTACAATGTGAGTTTATTTATCTAAAGAACGGCTTTGGGTGTTCTTTAATCTTTTTATACTCAAGAAATCTCAAAATTATCTAATTTCGATAATAAAATTATGAAATAAAAGCGCAAATCAATTTAAATTTATTTTAATACATAAAGCCTATAATTTTTTTCCATTTATTGTGTTTTTTTTTGCTTTAATGATAAAAATAAATACAATAACCTCTTAAAAATCTTATCTTATTAAATACCCAATTTTAATCATAGATCTCACACATAACATATTTATTTTTATAAAAGTAAAACCTAGCAATATATTATAGAAAACACAATTATATTTTTAATACTTTTGTAAGCGCTTATTCTGTTAGAAAATAAAATATTTAACATCAGTATTTATATTCGTTTAGTTTGCTATAAAATTAGTTTTCAAATATTGGAAATCGAAAAAAAAATTTACAATTCAAGTGTAAAATATATTATGATATTATTATATGCTTATATTAATTGTGTATGTAAGCATACAGTGATATTCTGAAGATAATACCATGAATAAGTTATTGTTAGCCTGTGTGAAAAAAATCATAAAATTTTAAAATATATACTTTTTCTACGTTGCATATTGAATAATAACATGTTTATTTTTTCTATGTTGCATATTATATAATAACATAATTATTTTTTCTATGTTGCATATTATATAATGCCATTTTTATTATTTCTATGCATTAAAAATTTGTTTTTTTTTAAAAAAATTTAATTCATCATTTGGGCTAATAAACACATTACTAATTCACTGGAAATATATTTTCAATAATACTAGATATAAGAAAGATTGATTTTTCTTCGATATATCAAAAACAAGCCAACTATTCCAAAAAAATTACATTATATAGGCAGACATCAGTAATTGTAAAATAAAAAAAAACATAAAGTAGACTCGATATTGGTGATCAAAAGAATGTATAAAATACTAATATTATATGTTTTAATATGCACAACAATTATTGCCTAAGTTATAAACTAAAGAATATGCAACAATAAAGAAAACTATTTGAATATGAGATCGCAAAGATTTTCAACTGTCCGTGTATCTAGCAAGCGATTTGGTAATTTTTATAAAGGAAAACACAAGAATTCTTATTCTATTGTATTTGATTTTAATACGGTCTTATTTCAAGTGAATATTCGAGTAAAAAATTAAACATTTATATAAAGCAAAATATAACTAGACAAAATTGCAAAATAAATAAAAAGTTAATTTTCACCAAAAAAAAAATTTAAAAATTGCTTAAAGAGCAAAGTATTTTGCAAAAACTTAAAACAACTTAATAATCTAAAATGTGTATTTTTAATAATATATCATTCAATTCTGCAGAATTTCATAATAATTTTTTTTTTAATTCTATCAGCCCATGTTCAGAACTGGATTTAAGAAGATATATAAGGTCAAATTATACTATATTGAAGACTGCAGCTGATGCTATAAAATTAAAAGTTTTAGGGGGCGAATAGCTGTTTTAATAAATTATACACGGTATTTTATGTTATTCCGCATAGATAATATCCATCTTAAAATTCCGATTGTAATTTATGTTTTCATATTTCTATTTCTTTGTGATTCTGTCTAATTCTTTTATACCTCATAACAGCATTTTGTACAAAAAAATGGGGTTTTTTGCAACGATAATGTTTTAATTTTGTTTTTTTTTGTTTTATGACTTTATCGTTTCTCTTATAAAAAATTAAAGGTAATGTGAAGATTTATACGATAATCTGAACATGTATTAGGAAATTATATAAAAGAACTTATCAGACAGCACCGTTTATTATTTTTGTTTCTATAGCAATGTAAGTGTTTATTCGATTTTTTGATAAAGGTGGTTCTTTTTGTTTAAGAATAAAATATTCCTATTATTTTCATTGAAAAAAATTTTTAACTATTTCAATAAAATTATTTATACAAACCATATTTAAAAAGTCATTAAAACAAAAATATTGCATACTCAAAGCCAAATAATACTGATTAACGGTATGAATCACGCTTTATAGATCTCTTCTAATTGTAAAAATATCCATTATATCAATAAGGCTTTAATCACTTGACCTTGCGTTGAATATCGAAGAAAATTGTTTATGTGCAGAATTCAATGAGTTTATTGAGCCGAATATTATCTTTTTGACCGAGGGTCGACCCGACAGTTTTGCTATATCCCTTTTATCTAAGATCTCAGTAAGACTGATTTGGTAGTATATCAATGTCTTGTGGTACAAGAATTCGTACCTTTAATCCATTACATTTAAGATTTTAGGTCGAATATTTACACTACTCGGCTATCGCCACTAAAGCCAGATATGAAAGCTCCAAGCAAGAATAATTTTACAATTTATGAAATATTCAATATTTATAAGACGTTATGATTTCTATGGATTGAAATAAAACTCTGCCAAAATTTTTGAGCAAAAAAGCCATACGAATTTTATATCCAGTCGTTTATATGTATTTGGGAATTGCTGTATAATCTAGAAAATAATATTTGAAAAAAATTGAATATCATGATTATAAAAATTTATAAATGAAATTTAATTGTTTTTTCTGTGTTTCTCTTTAATAAAAACTATTTATAAATCATACCCATGATTTGAATCCCGTTGATGTAGTCTGGTATACGGCTGATGTTGATTCTTAAAAAAATTTCTTAAGTTTTGTATTCCCATGAGCAAATAAATAATACAAAAAAAAATATTGTTTATATTTAATCTGTTTTAAAAAAAGTGTTCTAATACGTCATTAAGAACTAGCTTTTATAGTATAAATTTGTGCATATCTTTTCTAAGATCTCAAAAAAATTAATCGGAAATAACACAATACTAGAGTTTTTGTCTATTTAGAAAAATATAAAATATAGAAATTTATTAGTTTATTCGTGTAATGTATATGTAAATTTAAATTAAATTCCTTAAAATTCAAACCTGCCACGCAAATGTATTAATGTAAAGTTTTTACATAAATTATAAAGAGCCAGATGTCAATTTTATTTTCTTCTTGAATTATTAAATTGTTTTTTGTTTTTAATGGTCGCTAGTAATATAAAATCCACATAAGAATAAGTTCTATATAAAAAGCCATATACCATTACTTTTCTAATATATTTTAAATTACAATAACCTCTATAAAAAAAAATCAGAGCCCGAACAAATAAGCTTGTATACAGATTTATGGAGAAAAAAAATATTACTAATATATAAAAAACAATATTTTCAATATCTTACATATCCAAAAAAAAATTTAAAGTTATAAATTAGATTAAATCATCTATTCAAATTAGAGTACAGGTCGGCTGTACGTTCAGTCTTTGATCAATATAAATCATTAAAAGGCGAAATAATATATATTCGGGCATTAAAATTCATGTTTTTTTAAATAAATTATCAATAGTTTACTTTATCATGTTTTGTTTTGCCATCATGATATGGTGTTTTAGAAGATATAATTTATAAATTTCAATGCAAATCAATAAATATCAGCAATTTAACGTGTGATTATAATTGGGGAAATAGCTTTTTTATAACATTTTCATTTTAAACTTACATTATTAAAAAAAAATTATGTGTAATTTGGTAAATATCAAGTTTCAAAAATAAATTTTTCGCAAGTATTGTTCATAGTTGACTCAAGTTTTGTATTCTTATTTTATTTCATATTTTATTTTTATAAATTCTGCTTTTTTGATAATAAAATTGAATCTTTGAATGCTCATCAAAATTACTGTACAACTCATATATAGTATCATTAATAAACCATGATAAATTATTTGTAAAAACATATGCACAATTTTTTCAGAAATCTAAAAATATAAGTATAGAATCTTTTTTGATATCATATTCATCATATTCAAAAAAATTAGTTATTAAAATGCACTTTCTGTATATTAAAAACATTTTAAAATGAATTGTAGATGACGTCTTAATTTATTATTTTTATTAATTTTTTCATCACGAAATTCTATGACTATGATCCAAATGCCATGTTTTTTTTTGTTTTTAAATATGGTTTAATTGATATCTAATCCTTTTAATAATTTTTATAACAGATCTACAATTTTTTACCTTACAAGTTATATTTTTATTTTTAAGGGCATGTATATATTTCTTTACACCCACGCATTCAACTCTTCGACCACACATAAATATTAAATCGAGACAAAATACCATTAATTTAATTACAAACACACATTAACAGATTAATCTTCAAAATAAGCATAAATTCATTTTTAATATTTTTTTAATTCTTTGTTAAATTGATTTTTGTCACATTTTATTTTCTAAGTAACGAAATCGAATTCTCTGTAGAATGGTTTATGATTATCCTTCGATTTCACTGTATTTCAATTTTTCTCTGTGCATCCGCATCTTTTTAGACATATAAATCTACAAATTTAGTCAATCTGATTTTATGTATGCTACTTCCTCAGTTATACATCGCAAACTATTTATTAAAATATTTATGGTGTTTTTGATAACTCCATCATATTTCATTTCGCATAATACTTAACATTATCTGAATTTATTGATTGGGGTGAGCCCTTTCTTTTAAATATGCTGTTCATAAATTCTTCATAATTTGATCACTTATTATTAGAAATGTCTTTTTTATATCAGAATAATTCCCTAAATGCGCATTACAAATGCGAAATCTCTTGAATATGGCCAAAAAATATAACTTTATATATTTTAAAAATTACTTAAAAAGTTCTATCAAAAATGTCTTATATATTTCAAATCTAGCGAAAATAATAGCATATTGTATAAATATAAAAAACCAGTGCCAAAAAAATTTATAAAAAGTATATAAATTGTAGTTGTCGTGACCATTAAAAATGCGATTTAAAAAGAGTAAAATACATTAATTTTATATAAATTATATTTTACAGATGTTTATATTTCAATTTTTAAATTTTAAGGTTTTGTTTGGGGTATTTATTTTTTTCTCATGTATATATTTGATTTTAACTTTCGGCAATTTACTCTTCTCTCAAATATTTTTAATCTTTCTTATATTTAACACTTATAATTTCTTGATTTCTCTATGTCTTTCTAAAATCACTAAATGAAGATCGCCTCTGATCTTCAATATATAATATTATATCTAAAAATCACACCAATTTTTTATAGAATGTATCAGACACGTATAAAAAACTAATCTTTTTTATCTATAAAAAGAACTTCAACACAGCTATCTGATAAGTTTTATGTTATAATTGTGTTTAAGGGGTTTGAATGACATAAAACGTAGAATAGAGGGGTAATCTATTTTCTCAGGATTGACATTTAGTGTGGTTTTTTAAGGGCGTATATAATATCGTCTTTTAAATTTGAAATAGTCAAAGGCGCCTAAACTGGCGCGGATGATGCGAAAAAAAAATGTTTTGTGACGCTAAGTAATTCTTTTTTTCTACATGTATAAAAACTGGATTTTCTCTGATTTATGTATTTCACACAGAATGCCCAAAAAACTGACTAAAATTCAGTAAATTGGTTCCTGCGATAATTTAATTTTAAGTTTAAATTGGCTCAATAGTTTTTCTTAAAAATATTTGTTGAAACTAAAACAGATAATGTCGATTATAAATCTTTAAAAATTCCGATGAATTTTTTAAATTAAAAATCATCTAAAAATGGCTGAAAACGATTAATATTGTGTATCCATGTAGAAAATAAAAAAGTGTATATAATGGTTCATCTAAAAAATTTGATTTTGTTTCAAGCACGTAAAATGTGCATTAAAACTATAAATAGTATGTTCTGTCCTTAAAGCCGTCTGCGGAATGTATTATGAATATTTTGTAAAGGCGAATGTTTATACGTGTTAATAGTTGATTTTTCGGAAATAATATACATTATCGTGTAAATAACCAGATAAAGCATCGTTTTACTTACAGAAGTTTCTGAAAGGTTTTTATGAAAGTGGTTTTGTTTGCTGAAAGGATGCAAGGTAATTTTATATTATTAATTTATAAGTTTTTTTTTTGGTATATAGACTATCTCTTGGCTTTTAGATAAAAATTGAAATAATTTAGTAAAAAATTTGCCAAAAAGTATAAAAAACAGGATATAAGAAGAAGATTCTGGTGTTTTTTTATTATCCTGTCTTTCATGTAATATCAATTGGTATTTCTTTTCGCATAAGTATCTGTGAATTCTAAAAAAAATGAATTTTATTTAAAAGGTACTTTCTGCCTATTTATGTGTTTTCTTATATGTATTGGCTCTGATTGATTGTGGGTCAAAAGCCACTTTTATGTTTTTATAAATTTTATTCTGATTATCATAAATAAGTCAAAAATAAATTTAGCATTTTCTATTCACCTTCAATCTAATCTTAAAAAACGCCAAAAAAATACGAATAAGATAAAAATAAAGTCGTTTGAGTATTTATCGGGGAAATTATAAGTTACAAAACTATCTAATAACAGAAAAACATATGTCAAATTTACTAGTCAAAACTTGATGAAAACATTTTATTTATCCTTTATTGTACAAAAATCATAAGATATATATTAAAGTGGTATAAATTATAACGGAAAAAAATTATGCTGTGATTAATTTGCTTTAGTCTATCGAACTGACAATTCCGAATTTTAAGCCAAAAAAAAACAGAAAAAAATATAACCTGTGATTCACAAAACAAGGTCTATAACTTTGAATCAAAACAGTAGTATCAGTTAAATATATTATAGAAAGATTTGTTTTTATTTGAAATCTGTCTATGCTCAAACAATGGCACTTATTTTCCGGGTTTAAAATTAAACATATAACATGAAAAAAATTTACTTAATGTTTTTATTTATATTTGCTAATTTTTTCGGATATTTAATATTTTTCACGCAAAATTTAAGAGTTTCAGTATATAACAGATCTAGCTAACCCTTATTACCTCGATATCTATCTAACTTCATCGATATATCTTTTTGATTCTAGGACTGATCAGTTAAAGTGTTCTTCTCAATCCTTTTATTTATCGTATGCTTCCGTTGGCTTTTCTAACACCTTAATATGCAACTTTTGGCATTTATAATCGTCCTATATTAAGATATGATGGATGGTATTGTTCATTTTTAATTCATAACTTGATAATTTTACTTCTAAACTAAAATTAAAGACAAAATTAATCTTTTATAAATGAATAAAGATCATCATTTATTTATGTTTATGATGGTGGACGAGTTATCGATGCGATTCTGAATTTAACAAAACCCTTAGGAACTTATTTCTTATATCAGTTCTTATACCTTTTACACTTTTAATCATAAGCTTTAATTTGTTGAAAAATTATTACTTGACCCTTTTATTAATTTGTAATATACATTTTACATAATAATGCGACATACAATCCTGTTTGTATAATATAAGCTATTAAGTCGCGATAAACTCATGCTAATTTATGGATGATATTTTCTGGCTACCTTTTGGTGCAAATAATTGTTACTATGGTAAAATCTTTTTTGTCGGGAATGGTAATTGTAAAGTAGCATAATATGTGCACAAATATTAAAAATTAATAAATAAATAATCCAATTTTTTCAGTGAACGTCTTTGATTCGATTTTGACTTATAATCGAGCATGCTTTAATTTACTTAAACTAATAATAATGGTCTTATCATTTGATTTTTAAAAGGTTTTTTAGGTGAATATTTAAAATGTGACGATTTTTTGATTCAAAAAGGTATTTTACTGATCGAGAGGGAAGTATTGATCGAGTAAAGAGGTTGTCGAAGAAAAAATTAATTTACACTGAATAGGATGTTTGGTACTTAAAATATGTCTTTTAAAAAGAGACTATCCTAATTGAACAATATTAACAGTTGAATTTTTATATTTTTACCATTAGACGAATTTCGCCCCCATTCCCTACATTACACTTGTCTGTTAATAGAAGTTTTATTCATTAAGATATAATGTGATCATAATACGTTTAGTTATGAAAAATTCGTCACTAATTCCTTTTATTTTACATCATTTATTGCTAGAAAGTCATAAATTTTTGCTTCATCTTTTAATAATACTAGTATTATTTTTTATAGTAATATATTCTTTGTGTTCTTTAGGGAAATATTGAACTATATCCTTAATCGATAAAAGATATACTTATTCAAATTTCATAGGCAAAACATATGAAAAAATATTTTTTTAATGTGGTCTTCCCGTGTAAAATTGTACTTAAAGTCGTATGATAGAATAGGTATAGACTTAATTAAATTATATTTTACGGTATAATTAGCTCTAAAAAATAAATTTTCGTAGTTTTAACATTGATACTTGTATCTTTTGGTTTTTATATGCCACTTAAAAATAGTTGAATTTTTGACCCTAGTTTTTTCTTGCCATATATATTATATTTTTTGAATTTAGCTTCATTCTTTTTTTTCCAAAAAAATAAAAGAAAAAAGTTTACTATCCTATAAATCTTGTTTATTTATTATAAAGATATACTAAAAAGGCTTTTTATTTATCTCTATCTTATATTTTTTTATGAGAAAATATACATTTTTGTTTGCGTAAATAGATATATTGTATGATAAAGATAGTAAAAATGTGGGTAGACTTTACATAATTCACTGAAAAATATATCAACGCAAAAATATGCTAAAATAATAGTTTCTTTTTAGAGCCGTATGCGAAAATATAAAATTTTTATTATCGAAGCATTGTTTACTATTTCTAGAAAGCAAAAATATGTATAAAACTTGTAATAAATAAAAAGAATCTATTTTAAATTCATAAATATACATTAAAAGCATAGGCTACAATTAATAATGTGATTTATGCTACAATTTAAGATATTCTTTGAAGTAATGATATTTACCTGTATAATAATTGACTTTATTTAGCACATCGATTATCATAATATCTACTTTATAAAGAAAAAATACGAAAAATTTTCCGATAGTATTTTTAATTTATAAAAAGTATACTTTTTTGGTTTAAAAAAAACATCTTACTGAATTAAGCGGTTATATGAAAGAATAAAAGAATGACTCTTATGAACTAACATTGTTTCGAATATGATATTTCAAGACTTCTAAACACTAAAGAAAATTCATATATTTTTGATTGCCAAAATATTCAAGTTTACAGGCTCAGAAAATCTAGAAAATTTTGTGTGTTAAGCCGCTTGTTTTTTTCTTCTATGAAAAAAAAGACTTATATTCCTTCCGTAATTACATCTAGTGATCATGATTTTTTTTATATTTATCTATTTGAATTTGAAATTTCCAATAATTAGCCAAATATCATACTAAATGACTATTTTAGATTCTTTTTTAAGCTCAATTCAAAAAATATCAAAAACAAAAATATTGCCAAAAGATGATATTTATGATTTAACCGAATTCTATTAATAATTTCACTTGAAATGTGCAAATTTAATATAATAAGTTAAGAATTTTTCCTAATGACAAAATATAAAGAATAAAATATAAAACTAGCGATAAAAAACTATATTTCACCTTTTGAACAAATATCAGAGCTATTTTTTGTATTTTAGATATAAATACATTCATTAATCGTCGAGGCATACCAATAACCATCAATATTTTTGTCAAAAATCTCAAAGTGACATCTGATATTTTTCTTATTTTTTCCCATATAGGACTATTTTGTCATATAATAATCTTGATTTATTTCATTTTCAAAAACAATATAAAACGAATTTATTTTATATATAAGAATAACAATGAATTATTTGCTTTTTTTTTCTCTTACACTTCGATCAACGATTCCTGAAAGCGAGGAAAGTCGGTTTCAAAATAGATGTGCTAAAAGTTTACATGATAGAAATTCTTACAGCTTTTATGAATCAAAAGCTTCAAAAAAATGGTATTCTGCCATTTTCAAGTCCAAAACAGAAAATTTTAAAAATAGTCGCCGTGATGGATCAGAGATATCAAAATCGTTTACTTACATCGACCTAAAAGACATAAAAACCATTAAAACACCAAAAAAATAAAAAAGTTGATTTAAAACGTTTTTTATACAAATAAATATAGTTAGTGGTATTTTTTAATGACTGGGCGTCTTTTCAACATGATTTTGTGTTTTAATTCCCATTTTATAGATTTTCTTATATATCTTCAACTTCATATTTATTTATATATCATAGTTGAGAATTAAATTTAAAACGCTTATCTTTTATTATTATATTATGCACAATACCTTTTAAATGGTATTTTTGTCAAAAAAAAAATTATACAGTTATGCTTCTAATAAAATATTTATCATGTGCCTTACATATCTTCGAGAGTTTCAGGATTGATTTTGGGGGTTTTGAGGTATACAAAAACGTGTATACAATCTTTTTGACTTTTGCAAATTTTTTGAAATCAATTTTTTAAAACTTTTGGTAATCTCAAAATATTAAATGAATATTTTTGTATGGCTAAAATATGATATTTTTGAAATTATTTCCGGTTAGTTTTGTAAAAAAACAATAAAAGAATCTTGTATGTGCAAAATATTTTTATTAGAAAAATAAATCGATTTTAGTTTATTTCGTTCATTAATTTATTGGTATTGGTGAATTTTTGTTTATTTTGGTAAATTTTGATAAAATTTTCAAAATTTAAAAATGATAAGATGTGATCTGATCTGATACGTGGTTTTTTTTTTCATTATAATCACAAAAATTGGAGAAAATGTTGATAGGAAAAATTTATCTTGATACAATACTCTAAGAAAATAATTGCTGCTCATTTCCTCTGAAAAATTTATAGACATAAGAGCTTTATGCGAATAGATACAAGTCGCTACTATAGTTTTCATATCAAAATAAATTTAACATCATGTGTCATATACATGGTTGATATTATCTAAGTAGACACATCTTGATACTATAAAAAATATATTCCTTACCATTAAAGTATTTAAATATAATATTTACGCTATTGAATATCCTCTAGTATTATTCGGATGATTTTTTTACAATGTACTATTTTAAAAATTTTATAAATATATTTATTTTCGATTTTAAACCCCGGTAAAGTGGATTTTTACTCGCTGTATAATGAAAAATTGCTATATTTTATATTTTAAAAACATTTACTTAAAATTTAAAAGGTGTTGATTTTGAGACACTTAAGCCTTCAAAGCTAAAAATAAATTTTCTAAGATCGTAAAGGCTATAAATGTGCTGAATACTCAAATTAAGTTGATTGATATAGATTATAAAAAATATTGCACTCAAAAATATTTTATTTAAGTACAATCTGGTCAATTTATATTTTTCATATGATAAGTTCTATTTTGGTTATCGATTCTGATTTCGATTCGATGTAAATTTCTTTATTTAGTTTTTTAAACTACATTTAGTGGTCGAATATATAGAATATTACGATTTCTATTTATGTTTTCTCTTCATTGTATTTTTATTGCAAAAGTATTAATAATAAGCGCCAGGCCCAGAGTCCGTGTTGCAAAAAAAGTATTTTTGTGGTGAAATAAGACGACTTATATCTAAATCTAGCATTTTAAAATATTTTCCTGCAATACTTTTTACAAATAATCAAACACATATCGCTTAATTTAATATGAAAAAAAATTAAGTTCGAGGTTTTATCAAGGGAAAGCTGTCAAAAGATGTGTTTTGGTGTTATAAGATTTCAAAACTTCTAAACTTGTCTCTGTAGATTAAATTGATACATAGAAAGAGCTTAGTCTATAAAAGGAATGTTTATGGGATTCTTGGGTCCTAAAACGGGATACCGTGGTCAAAAAATGTCACTTTAATATCTCACCAAGGTGTATTTTTGCAACTAGAGCTGAAGTATGTGGCAAATAATATGATGGTGTTTAGAAATATGATTTAAATTTAATCGAAGAAGACACATTAAAAATATAAGAAATATAATAGGTTTTATAAAATCTGTTCTATTTAGATGATTGTGTTTTTTTAATGCATAGATACTAAAACCTAAATGTATCTATACGTAAACATTTATAGAAAATAATAAATCTTATCAGATCTATGATTAAGGCAATGATATTATATTATCTACAATAACAATAAAATATACATTCAAATGGTTTTAAATTTTAAATTATCACTCTATATAGGAATCTTATTTTCAAACAGAAAATGAATTTCTAGATTCATTAATTATATAAATAAATGTAAAAATTTATATATTTTTCCTTCAGACACATTTAAGCATAAATATATAAGTTTTTAACATAAGAAAATCAAGTATGCTAATTATGCAACAGGTGCTACGATTTTTGTAGATTTTATACCTTTTTATTATACAGTTATCATCTTTTTCCTGTTTTCAATCCAATAATATAATGCGTAAAAAATCCAAAAATTTAATTTTAAACTATATTTATATGATTAAATGAATAAGAAATAGATATATTATATTTACAAACATCAATCTAATATATGGATACATTTATTTTAAATATTATCATTAATTATTTGTTTTCTAAATTTTATTACTGCATATTAATGCAATCTTTATAAAAAAAATGTATTTTTTCAATTCTTTTATAAATCTAATATATTTCAATTTAAAAGCCGTTTTGATATGTCGATGATTACAATAGAATAGTTGAATTTGCCAATTCATAAAATTTTAACATTTAAAAGATGCTTGTAAAGCAAATACAATTTATTAAAGACTTAAAATTAGTATGTTACGTTCTAAGAAAATTCATGATGCTATATATTACTAATTATTATATGTAAGTTTGTATAAAAGCTGATTAAGAGTGTATAAATACAATTCTTTCATTATAGATTTTACATGAACATTTTTAGTTTTTGAATAAAAACGCTTGGAATATTTTTTATCATTTTTTTGTCTAATATGTTCTTTATAACATAAAAAACCTCGAATATTGTTTTTAATTCTATTTAATGCCAATAAGATAAAGGTTTTACGCATTTAAAATTGCTTTATTTCCAAAAAAATTTTCTATCGTCATTTTATGTATAGTAATCATAAATAATGATATATAAAAGATTCATACCTCTTGAAAGTCACTAAGTTAATGTATGTAGGTTTAAGACTATTATCGATTTTATTATTGTATTTATACTTGTTATTTATCTTTAATCAATGCTTTATACTATTTAATATTTTTTGGGAAAAAATATGCCTTTTCAATCAAATTTAAAGAAAACAATCGAAATGACTGGTAATAGTAAATGGAATCTAATATATTGCCTTAATTATAGGCATTCGATGATAAGTTACCAATAAAACACATGATAATTTTAATATTGTCAATATCTTATAAATGAAAATCAATATAGCGTTTAAATACAATAAACAAAAAATATGTGCGATTAGAAACGCAATTATGATTTATTGTTAAAAATATGCCCATAGGTGACTTTCTTCTTGTGAATTTTGTTTACTACATATTTATAGACAAAGATGATACAAGAATCATCTCTTGTATGGATAAAATATATCTACCATCGGAAGATATTTTTGTTTTTGTATCTTTTATTTTCTATTTTTAATAATACCATAATTCTAACGGCTATATGAAGTTGATTAATTATGAAAATTTATTCATGGTGTAAAAATGTGACTAAAATGTAAATTTGCTATATAAAATGCATTTTTTTCTATAATCATAATTTCTTGTATGCATTTTTACCATTTAATCCACAATTATTTATTATATGACATAGCTTCATGTGTGGTGTATGCCGGTAGAGATTCTCATAATATTTGAAGTGGATTAAATTCTGGTCAAAATCATAATTGCTGTAAAAATTGCATTTAGTTTCACCACAAAAGAAGATAAAACTCTGTCTAATCAACAAAAAACTTCGGTTTACAAGATAAATGTGATTCGATGATTTCTCGTCTAAGCAAATAACATAAAGATAAATAATTTCAGTCTATAACCTTAGAAGTCTCTGTAAAAATGTTTCTGACTAAATATTCTTTATGACAATATTCTATTTTTTCAAAATATGTCTTTTATCTCGCTTTGTCAAAAAAATAGGGAAACTGAATATTTAAATCCATTATAAGTTTTAAATGGTGTGATCTTTATGTCTTGGAAAAATATTGATTTAAAGCATTAATTAAAGAATGTACAAACACAATTCGTAGCTTCTAGATTTTTTCATTTGCAATATAATTATTATGAAACACATCATGATTTATTCGTACTTTTTTTTTATTAAAAGTTATAATTTTCTTGTTAATCTCAAATTGTTTACTATAACTTGCAGTGTTTTTATTTTGGATTTACAATAAAGCAAAATTCTATTATAAATGTCTAAATACTATAGAAAGTAACCATTAAATCCATATAAATAACAATTTGCTACAACTAGCATATGACGAGTGACGTATTTTATTATAATTTTTCATTGTTATAGGCTGTTTAACCACCAGAATATCGCTATAAAAAAATTGTACACGTACCATGCTGTTTATCATACACAAATTGCTATAATATGTATTTTCTCTGAAAATCTACCTCTCGCTAGAAACCTCTATGTAAATGTATATAAAAAATAATCGAAGCTGAAAAACATAAAATCTATGAGTTCATAATATTAATTTCAGTTTCAATTTTACTTTATACCCCATTAAATTACGAGTTTTTGCAAAAAAGGTATCTTTTTATGCCAATGCCTCTTCTAACACATCATGATTCGCATGTGATGTATTAAGCCCCCATATACACTGAGAAAGGAAATTTTATATTGTTTAGCAATGTTCGTTTTTGCTTTTTTTATTTATTTTCATGTTTAAAAGGTTATTACATTTATTTTTATTTGATCTGTTAGTATAGATTTCGCTATATTCAATTTATGAACTTAAATTATATTTTAATTCATATATTTAACACGAATATAATTTGCTAATTTGAGCTGAATAAATCACATTTTTAGTTATAAAAGCATGATTTTACATAGATTAGGTTCTTTTTATGTTTAAATCTGAGCTTTATGATTTCAAAATTGAGAACTTGCATGTAATTTTATATATGAATTGGGATGAATGATCGATGTATACATTAGATTTGTAATCAAAAATGAATTACTTTTTATTTTTAATCAACCAAATATTTTATATAAAATTAATTTACAGTATAAAGACTGATAAATATATAAAAATTAAATTAATATTGTGTTCTTCTTGAATTTTTTGAAATCTGCTCATTAGAATTTAATTGAGATTAAACCAGAAGAATTAAATGTAGTTTCAAGTGTACTCAGATATTAAAATAAATCAATTTACTTTTCTAGAAATAGGTTGCATGGTTTTTACAAACTTGTAAAATTAAAATAAGAAAAAAAAATATGGTGTTAACCATAATACACAATAAAATGATTCAAAAAAAATATAATAAGAGAAGCCTACAAATCAAAAAAAAAATACTGCAAAGAACATGAAACCAAGGAGCTAGTTTAGTATAAGTGGTTTTATAAGATAAAAAACACGTTATATTTATTCGTTTGCGATTTTGTTTCTATCTTATACATATTTAATGTATAAAATGTATTATGTAATATAGTGTATGCGGAAATCCCAAATAAATAGGTAAAAGGTTTTTATTTAATTTTTATTGGTTAAGAATCGATTTTCTTAAAAGTTTTTCTATTATCTATAAAAAATATAGCAAGACTGAAAACTTCATCTTCAAAAAATTTATTTTTAAATATTTAATATTATAAAACATAAACGTGTAAAATTTTATTATGAATAAAAAACGAAATTAGTACTTGTTTTGTCATATAAATTTTTTTTTCTGGTTAATCTTAAGGTTTTCTATTTGCTCTCTAAAAATATAATGGATGATGATTTAATACATTATTACAATATAAATAAATGATTTTGTGTATATAAATTTGGTTCTTTTAATGTGCATTAGATTAAAAGCATAATAAATATTTAAAGAATATTAAAAAGATATTTAATATATGTTCCAACTTTTTAAATTGTGTTTTCTTAGTGAGAATCAATTTTCATACTTTAAATTGTGTATTTTGTTGCAAAAATCGCAATCTTTAAATATACTATTTTGCACTTCAACTATAATATTTTGCAATGGTTTTGTGTTTTTTAAATATAATTTTAATGACTAGAATGAAAATGCAACAAATCTATTATTAAGAAATATTTATGATAAACCGCCGTAATTTACTGACATCATAGTCAACAAACGTAATAATAATGAATACTATGTGTCTGTGTTCTGCTAAGTCATAAAATATATTTTATTAATGTTTTATAAGAAGAAAACCCATAAAAAAGGTTTTAAAAGACCAATATATATTATAGATCAATTTGTTTTTTTACGTTTTTTTATTGCTTATTTAAAAGTATATTATTTATGTAATAATGTTATGTTTTAACATATGGTTTTAGGCATATAAAGAAATTATAGCATGACTGATTTAGAAAACCATAAATTATCTTCTATATTTTTTTTTGACTTGTAGAATAATACATTTAAGCAACATAGAACAGTTTTTCATAACTAATACATAAAAAATTGTCATGAAAACAACTTTATTATTTTAGTGATAAGTATAAGAAATATGCATCCTTTGTAAATTTTCAGAAAATGCAGAAATTTTTTGTAATGGAATAAATATACAAACTTCAATCATAATCATGCTTTAAAAATAATTATTATTCTCTTATAATCATTTTTCCATAGATGTTTGTAGCTACATCACCAATCAAAAAAATATTTTTAAATTAGCATTATAAAGTAAAAAACAATTTTTATTCTTTTTTTCGAAAAAAAAGATTTTTCAAGATTATTTTAATAATTAATATGTTTAAGATAAAATTTGCCTTATTCATCGACAATTTTATCTCGAAGGACCCTTTTAATAGATAATAAAAATATGCGATTGTTTATATTGTATTTCTTATTTTGATAAATTAAGTCCAAAATCGAAGCATATTTGTTATTGAAAATTTTAGTTAAGTACGGTAAAAAACGAAATCACAAAAAAATTATATTTGAAAACAAAAACATAATTCAAAGGTATGTTTTTAGTTCTTTTATAAAATAAAATTTCAAGATATTGTGGTTATTTTTCATTTCTTTCCGGCTGTAAATCTATAACCTATTTTAATGTAATCGTGTTGAATGTGCCTGCAAACAAGATAATATGTATAAAGTGTAAAAAAGGAATCTGAAATTATCAATATAAGACTGAAACGCCTCAACGTTTTTTAAATATTTTTGATTATTTATATTCGTATATTATTTTTTTGGTTCATTTTTAGAAATATTCTTTTTTTATCATATATTTTATGTGTAATTGCAATTTTTTTGATTGATGGTGATTTTTAAGTCCAAAATAAACTATAAAAGCAACGATATCAACTCTTATATTTAATAAACTGTATATTGATAAGCATAAAAATTTGACATATCTCGTAAAAAAATGTAAACCCATACAAATATATTTGAAGCATTATATTATAATACAATCAACACCATGTAACCAAATAGAACACTAAACACAAGAGTTCTATAAGACAAAATAAGAGCCCAAGCAAATAAGTTCTTCTAAGTTTAGTTCTTGCGCTTATGTAAATGAAATAAAAAAATGTCTTTGTAGTTTCTAAAACAAGAATGTCGCATGTAATGACGAAATATTTGACGTAAATATCTATTTTATTGTATAATAATATAATTTTAGTCTAGTTTAATATGTATTTAGATTCATTTTTTAAATTTGAATATACGAAAATATTGTTCATTTGAAACACCCTATATGCTATTACTAGACCACGAAATGACTCTGTCTAAATCTAATATACATGATCTATTCGTGAAATTTTTGGGCGGTTTATTGCATATTCCAAAAAAAAGCGTATATTGTAGATAAATTTTTAAATATATGTAAAATTACTATTTTCTAAGGCAAATTATAGCCATAGCCCATTTAATATTAATAGAAATAGTATTTTAATAACTACAAACAATGCATTTAGTATGTGCTTTTTAAGATAAAATAGGAAATTATATGACCTCAACTCTATGATCAATGTTGGAGTATGATTTAGATTGTGATTCGCTACCAAAGAGAAGTATTCCTATATAAATTATAATATATTTTGTTGGTTATTATTTAAAATATAAGTCAAACCGGAAATTCTTTTTGGTTTTGTCCATATTTTAAATGGCTAAAAAAAATATGAACGCTTAAAAAGAGTAGTATCTATGTGTATTCTATTAATTCAAATTAAAAATATTGAAGAATCGAAAATTCGGCATGGTTATCCCTGAAACTCACGGTGCGTTATAAATTAAATTTGACAATCTCTAATCAATGCAAAAAATATATTCAATGATGGACTTTTAGACTTATTTATATGAAATTATATGTGATTAAAACTTGTCAATTTTATTTTTCTAGAATGGAAAGCTGGTAAAAAGAAAGCATTTTTTACTTTACATTCCGTATCAGAATAAAAATAATAATAATAGAGTTTTAGAATAAATAAAGAAACGTGGATAAATAAGGATCAAGTTTTTTTTATCAAAAAAAAAAGAATACATGTGTTTATTATTTTTTAGATCGATATTTTTGCAAATTTATCATTTTTTTGTCTAAGTATAGCATAAAAAGTATGACAAAAATTTTATTTTTCCATGATAACTAACAACTTCAAATAACAGAATTTATATTTCATTGCATCACTCACTATAAATATGTATTTCATGCACAAAAATTATGTAATTATATGTAAAATACCAAAAAAAAACGAATAAAGTCTATTCTATCCTATCATTATTATAAGAATAGATTTCTTGTGCTCAAATTCTGCTAAATTTGGAAATTTAATTTGCAATTCAAAAAAAACGAATGTTCATAATATAAAATGATCCCTTTCACCGTAAAAATTACAATCTCTATACATTAAAAATTTTCTAAATAAGCTAACAAATTCTATCATATTATTGAAAAGACCTCGTTTTAATGCTTAGTAAGTCCCAAAAAAAATGAATTTTTTTTTAAAATATATAACAGTTTAAATAGGTTAGATATTTTTTTATATTTACTGTGTAATATAATAAAATTTCTATTATGGTACTGTTTTGACACGATCATAAAATATGCTGATGTATATTATTCAAGTGTTTTAAAAGCTAATATATATAAATATAACATCGTTTATGATATTAAGACAAGAATTATAATAACTTGGGGTAAACAGAAATATTTAAAGATAATTAAAAGTAAAATTCGCTAATGTAAATTTTAATCATACAAAAAAAATTCATTATTTAAACAAAAGCGCAAAAATTAAAACGAAATAAAAAAAATGTTTTTTACGACGTTAAAAATGTAAAATAAGCTTCTCATGTCGAATTATGCTTCAATTTGCTAAAGGTTTTCTTCAAGAAATCATGTTTTAGGATAAGCGATGTTAAATTAAAGACACAATCAAGTTTATTTTATCAAATAAAAATATTACAGCTTATAAAAAAAACTATACAATCAAAGTCAAAACGATTTCAATTAACTTAAAGATATTAACGTTATGAAATTATATATAATATTAAAGGATATATTGAATCAAATCACTTTAGTGCTTTCTCTATAGAAAATATCTTCATACTATTGGTTTAAAAAACTTTAATTATTGTCTATAACTTTCTAAGATTCTGTAAATACTGCTTTTTATTTTCATATAATAATAATTCTTTATAGATGAACCAAAAGATCATAAAAAAAGTCGAAATAGATCAAATTTATATACATTTATACGATCTAACCAAATTCACATGAAAAAATAATTTTTAATTGGTATTTAAAGCCATAAATTATCAATAAAATAAATTGTTGGGCAATTTAAGAAATTATTCTAATTGGTAAATATTTATTATTTATTTATGGGTTAATTTTCTTTTTATCGATTTTATCTATTTAGACGTGTTCAGCGTGTTGGGAATATTGCACAACTCCTTGATGCATCTTTTGACACCTTCCTCTGATCTATCTTCATCAACTGCTCTTCTTCTCTCAAATGAGATGAGTTCAAGTGTCTTGCGGAGTGTGAGAGCTTGCATATATGCTTCTACTTCGTCCGGTATTTTTAACTCCTTAAAATATTTTTTATAATTGGTAAATTATTATGATTTATATATATTAAAGTGTTATGGCATCATCTGTAAATTTATGATTCAAATGATACTGTGATGTAAAATATAAAAAATTCAGCCAAAAAAAAAATGCAAAAAATACAAAAGTCGAAAATAAATTGATAGCCTAAAACAACAAATCATAAAAATTCTCTTAGTAAGGTAGTATATAATATATTTTAATGACCTTAAATATTATTTAAGACTTTCATGTAGAGCGAGATGGTCCTATAGTCATTCTGTTTTTGTTATAAGTAGTCAAGTATTTTTTATTAGCTTTGAATGATTTTAGTTTCTAGAAGAGGGTCTTAATTTAATCTATTTGGTAATTTTAAATTCGGATCGCTGATTAATTTAAAAACAATAAATATTATCACGAATTATAATCCACACGAAGCAATAGAACTCAATTGCAATCATGTATATCATTAAAATCATATTATATGGTTATAAAATAGCTTCGCATGGATTTGGTACTAAAGATGTCCTATATAAGCCATACATTTTGTTAACTACTATATTCGTTTATATCTAAATAAAACAAAAATTCATAAATATAACACGAGTTTTAATTTTAATTATATTTGGAACTGTAAGTTTAGTAGATTTTGTATATTTTAGCTTTATATTTTTCAAGAAAAGCTGCTCTGGGATACAGCTGATTGATTATTTGCAGTTGGAACTATTGTTTTTTGAAGAGGAATATCAAAGCACATTTTATATAATCTGTGTCTGTTTGAGGTAAATAAATTTTGTTCCTGCAATAATAGATTTCAAAATACACGATATGTCGTTCGATTGTATTTTCACGAACTTGAGGAACTTTTTTTTTGAAGTAAAATTTATGTATATGGACGTTTTAAGGATATATATACCCTTATATTTGATGTTTTATTTCATTTTATATTCTTAAATCTTTTTTTAATATTGCTTATTTGAAGAAATTTTTCAGTTAATCTAATAAAAATAGAAAGAATTTTACGGAAGAATTAATATTAGACCATATATAAAATGTTTTTTTGCGACTTAAAAGCTATAATTAACAAGAAAGTTGCAGGTTTGTTATGATTCATTTAGTTATCCTAAAAAAAATAAAAAAGCGACAGTAATTTTTTAAAGAAATTTGTTGCGAATCAGTCTTCAATTTCTTTTTTATTATAAAACATAAAATATTTCTAAAGCTGCCCCATAAATAAACGGATCGTCAAATTTTTAAACATATGTGCCGATCATAAATTGTAATAATATGAAAAATATGAGCCTTATAAAATGAAAAGCAGTTAATAGAACTTAAATCCAATAAAGATAAAAAAAATTGTTTATTCTTTCTTTAGAAGAAATTATTATTTTAGGCAATTCCTATATTTTTTTACCTCATTCTTTAAAACGAAAAAATGATATTTAATTGTGTGAAGAACATATCATTTATATTTTTTAGAATTTTGTATGACTTTTTGATATTTTTACAAAGTTTTATAATTTTATGTCTTGCACATATTTTTACACGCAATAAATTAAAAATAAGTATCGAGGTAAATAAATATAATGTGGCATTTTACATAATTTATATATTTTTAGATCTTTATAATTATCATAATAGTTTTACAATTCATATAAACATAAGTAATCACATTTCATGTTATTTATCATTTTGCCAGTAGCTTATGTATATAAATCTTTTAATTGTAAATTTTTTTGTTTCCATACTTTACGGACAAGAAAATTATATCATTTTCTCTTATTTTTTTAATGCATCTTCTAATTTTCGATACGAAATATAAAATAAAATATTTTTCAATGTTCTAAATGAATAAAGATTAATATGTGAAAAATATGAATTTTTACTAAATTTTCTAACGAAATTTCAATAGAAAAGCAAAATATTTATTTTTTATCTGTAAATTTTATCTTTTTGTTAATTCAGAAATAAATTATAAAGTAATTGTACTTTTTTTTTAAACTTTATTTTTATTTTTTTACATATTTAATAAAAATCGGTTATATATAACTTTTTTCTCTATATTTTTAAAATCGGATATAAAAATTTATAATATCATTATGAAATAATATTTGACAATTTAGCTTAAATTTCATGTTTATTCAATTAAATAAAAAAATTATGCATTAATAATGCCTTTTTCTAAATTTTATGCGTATTAAACTTTTATCACTAACAAAATGAACATAAAATTGCTTTTTCAATATAAATACTAGAATTGCTATTCTATACATGCAAGCCATTAAGTTTTGATTTAACTAATTTATGGATGTTTCATTGCCAATTCTATAAGTATGATATAACAAAAATTATACAACCTGTGTCATAAAGAATTTAAATATTGTAAAAAATACCGCTAAGTTAAATTTTAGCACTAAACATTAAATTTACAAATTTTTAAAAAAAGACAATTTAAAGCTTGAAGAAATATGTCCTTTTAATTAGTTGATATTTACGACGTAACGCCCAATATATGTGTAATTTAATGATAAATCACAATTAAAGGGTAAATTTTCGAACTTATTTTTGTCTATGTTGAATATTTCTAGCTGATTCAGCTGTATTTATCTATTCATGATACGAATGCGATATTTAGGGGTTGCTTTATACGAAATAAATTTAAATCGTAAGTGGATTAAACAATTTTTATTTTCTAACATAAAAATATGAAGGCCATATCAGCATTATTAATGAGGATAGAAATATGGTAATTGCTGATAGAGCGATAATAAAAGTTTATAACTAATTTTGAAAGCAAATCCAAAAATTTTGGCCGCTGGATACATTACTTTCTTATATATATGTTCCTTGTGCAATGTGCTAATAGCTGCTTGATTTATTGCTCTTTCGATATGATTTAATCCCCTTAAATCGGTAAAAAAATGTTCGGATAATGATTATGTTTGAAGCCATACCATTTGAGATTCACTAGCAGATTTTAGAAAAATTTTGATTATTCTTATAAAAAAAATATTTTGCACCGTGAAGTGATCTGAAATCAGAAATGTTTTTTTAATATTTAGCAATTTACATATATATAAATAACAAAATTTGCAGAAAAATCTGCATTATATATACAAAGAAAATATTTTAAAACATAATCAAAATTCTTAAAGTACATAACTTTTTTATACCATGGAAAATAATATTTAAATTATATTTTGCGATATTTTTTTTAGAATAATTTATGATTTGGATTTATGGTGTGGAAAGAGCATATCTATGTATGAAAATATAAAAAAATCAGACGTCCTGATGCGTATAGCTTATTTTCTTCAATAATTTAAAACAACTTTGATTTTTATATGTTATAGATGAATTAAATTTAAAATATTTTACTTTCGCTAGAAATATGTTATGAATATGGTAAATCTACTTTAGTTAATTGGGTTATTTTGGCTTTCAGCTATTTAATCATTTTCAAGCTAAACTTCTGGATAGATTTTACTGCTGCTTCTATATACTTTGTGATTTTTACTATCTTTCTCAGTTCACCTTCTTCTTTCTAGACTTATTAGTCAATTCTACTTATGTGTAAGTATTTCATATTTAATTTTTTGCAATAAAAAAAAATATTGCTCGCACTCATTTTGAATATGTATATAAGTTTTGGGATATGTAAAAGAAACAGTTGTAAAAAATTACTGTGTTTTATTTCATATCATCAAGTTTTTTTATTAACGAGAATTATTTATACAAAGATAGTTAATTTGGACAGAAGATAACAAAGATACAATATCATACAATAAAAAAAATCTTTCGTAAATTAGAAATAAAGACATTTTAGTGTTTTTTTATATATTAAATTAAAACAGAGGATCACCCTTAATACAACCTAAGACCCTTTTAAGAAAAAATATTGGTTTTAAATAAGATAGACACTAGGATCTATTAGATAGTAAAAAGTTATAAAGCGTATTTTAAAGAATTATAGAAATATTATATGCTTTATTGATATTAAAAATTATTTTGATAAAAATAAAAATTATGTATGATTTAAAATCAAAATAACAAAATTGCAGCGCAGTTTTGCATTAAAAAAGATTCTTGCGTTTAAAAAGCGTGTATGTGGGTTAAAAGAAAATATATTAACAGCAAAAAAAAAGTATGTCATGTCAAAAGATTCTAATATGGATTAAACAAATTAGATGGTATAGATAAGAAATTTATATTGTCATTCTAGAAGATTCTAATGTGAGTTGAAAGAAAATGTGATACTATGAAGAAAAACTTAATGTCGTTCTATATTATTGACATTTATGTTAAAATTAGATTTGATGGTATAAATAAAAATGTAAAGTATCATTATTCTAGTAGATTCTAAAAAGCGTTTCACCCTTTAAAACTTTTGAAAAATAATAATTTATGTTTACTCGAACAAAAAAAAGCCCCAAACCCGCACAAAAAAGAACGTGAATTGAATCAGAACAAATAGAAATGTTCATTGATTATAAGCATTTTTGATGTTTATCAACGCAATAAGGCCTAATTGGACAAAAAAACATAAAGTGATTGATGTAAATTATTGATAACAAAAAACTAGCCAACAGAAATTCCAAACTAAGTTGATTTAAATTTGTACAATATTGAGTGGATGCTTGATATTTTTGTACAAATTATTTGTTTTTTTATGGTAGTAACCAATAAAATATTTTTGATTATGATTTCATCAGTATATTAATATAAATAGTAAAGCAATTTTTTTTAACATGAAGTTTCGATCTTTAAGTATGATAGCTTTTGATTTATTTAGTGTATTATATATTTATGGTGGTTTTTCTTTAGCAAGTGGAGAAGTCGGTGATGTGTCGGAAAAAAATGAAGATAAACAAGATGTAGATAAAAAACTCAACCCAAATAATGGCGCATCCTCTGGTATAAAATCTGGTTCTTCAACCGATGCAAAAAAAGTTGATTCACCTTCTCCAACCACGGAACTTTCAGATGCTTCGATGAAAGATAAAGATAAAACTGATTCGGAAAACAAAGATCCACAAAAATATACAGAGTCCGTTGGTGGATCTGGCAAAAAAGAAGAGAAAAGGGGATTTTTTTCTAGATACTTTGGATGGCTTCTTTTTTGGAAAAAGAAATAAAGTTTGATATTTAAAAAATATATTTTTTTTGAACGCAGAAATGTTATAAATAAGTTAAGTAATTTAAAAAATTGTTTAATTACTATCTGTGAACATTTATTTATTAATTTAACTTAAAAAACAGTATTTTAGAAATGATTTACATGATTTATTTAAATGATTAAACTATTGATTCGTATATTATAATGTTTATAAATATTTATATGGCAGAACGAAATGATTTCATCATAGAAAAAATCCACTTCTGTACAATCCATTGGTATTTTGTATAGTTTCAACATTAGGATAATAATGAAAATAATTTTGGTAATGTGAACTAGCTGGTTTCATTATAGAAAAAAATACATATTGAATAAATTATTAATATTATGAATTTTGCAACTAAAAATTTTGATAATTATGAAACAGATATTGGTATGGTATAACTGGCTGTTTTCATATAGAAAAAATACATGCTGGATAATTCATTGGTATTTTGAATTCTGTATAGTTTTAACATCCTGACAATAATGAAACAGATATTGGAATAATAGAACTATCAGGTATCATATAAAAAAAAATTATACTGACTAATTCATTGGTATTTTTAATTTTGTGTGGTTTTAACATCCTGACAATAATTAATAAAAATCGATTCTTCCAAATAAATCTTTAAAAAGAAATTATCCGCGAATATACTTTGATTTTATACATATTATAATGATATCATAAAAAAGCGAATATTTATTTATTTTAGTATACAGTAAAAAGATATTTCCTTTATATTCACTGTTTTACGAATATTTTAATATAAATACGAATCTTTTATCGCCTAATCAATATGATTGCATAAGACACTTGAACTAATAAGTCTAGAAAGAAGAAGTTACATTTAAGAATATTGTAAAGATGATAAAGTCAGTGATTTATCAGTCTATATTTTTAAGGTGATTTCTTAAGTATAGCTTGAATAAATTTGAATATCGTAAAATTAAATTAACCCATAAAATATATAATAAATATTTTATTTTATTTTGTATTGTATATTATTTAAAAAACAAAAAAGAAGCTACGTGGCTTAAATTATTCTATTTTTTATGCATAATAAAACAGTTCCATTAAATTTTATTACACGATACATTGTTGCGATATATCCGTATTACTATACAATTTTTTCATAGGTTGGTCAATTCTATTGTTTTAAAAATCCAAATAAAACTTTAGATGTTCCTATAGATAAAATCATATTTTTTGTATATAATTTAATAAAGATCAGAGTTAGCTTTATAATAATACTCTTTTTAACTAAATAAAACTTTAGATAGTCCTATGTGGTGGTTTGATCATATTGTTTTTATATTATTTAATAAATATCAGAGTTAGCTTTATCATAATACTCTTTTTAAACTAAATACAGCTTTATATTTTTCTATGTGATAGTTTGATCATATATACTTGTGTTACATTTATTATCTTATTGTTTTTTTAAGGCTTTTTATCCATCCGGCTATAAATACTTATCCCTCCGTTTCCGTAGTATTTCTAACTCCTTAATATAACCGAATCTCGAAATATTTATTTTGTTTGTACTTAATAAATAAACTCAAGTATTTTTTTATAAGCTTAAATAATATATAGTCGAATTCGATTTCACTTATTTAAATCTTCTACAATACTCACAAGCAATATTTCTAGTAATTAGATTTGAATAAAGAAGCCCCAAGAAAATGACATCCTCATCCGAAGAATCAGAAATCCTTACCCGTAGAAAAATCCGATCAGACACAACTCCAAAATCGCAAAAAAAGAATCTTGAACATTTATTTTCGTCATCCTACGATGATTCATCAATTTCCGACAGCGAAACAAATTTATATGAAACAAAAGTAGTGGCGAACGAGCATACTCAGCTTCTTCTAGAAATATTTGGAGATGGCACGGAGTATAATTACATATATGAAGATACAGAAAATCCAAAAGTTGTTGCTGATACAAATGTGCCGTTAAATTATGTACCGAAGTTATATTCTTATGTTGGTGATGATATTTTACATTTCGTGTGTGGGAGAAGTGTTCTTACTGAAAGTGAACGGGAGTGTGTTATTGATATTTTTAGTGGAAAATCTGTTTTGTATATTTTTTTGCATAGAGATTGTTGTTTTGAGTTTTGGGAACTTTTGGAAATTAGTTTAAGGGTAAAGGAATTTAAAAAGACCTTGGCTGTTCTTGAAAATATCAAGAAGAATATAAAAGCAAAAAAAGTTAGCATGCACTATAACCAAACTACTTTAGACTGTAATATCAGTGCTGATTATAATAATCAATTTAAAAATGATCATGGTGATGAAGCATATTCAAGATGGATTTGTGAAGAATTAGGAAGGGCTTTCCGCCTATATATACGCCCAGACGAGCTCCATCAAATATCAAGATTACCGCAACCAACAAGAATAGAAATATTTCTTACTCCGATTGAGTTATATGAAAATTATATTTCATCCCAAAAAATAAATGATCCTCCTGAAGGGGATTTACAAATTACGGATTACGAGAAATTGACTTATCAAGCCCTTGATTTTTATATTGATCATCCTCTTTTCCACAAAATGGTATCACAAGAAATAATCAAAACAGTAGATTTTGATCAAATAATCGATCCTTTGGACTGTTTAGACTGTGAATTTGATATTAATAACATAATTTCGTTATTTAGATCTTCGCGAAACTCGAAATTTAATGATTTTCGTGAAGTTTTTATCAAGAAATGTGTATTTCGTAGTATAAAAACACCTTCTTTTAGGTCTTGTTTTATTGGTTGTACACGCGAAAAACAAAAAAATGAACAAAAAAAGTTGCTAGTAAACGAAACGGTTGATAGAATCTTGAATGGAAGTATTCAGCTTCAAGAAAACGACAACTGTTTCGGTATATTTTGCAAAAAGAATGTATTTCATTGTTCTGTGCTCAACAACTTAGGCCATTTAGTGACATATTTCACATTCACAATGATAAAAAAACAAGAACAAGAAGACATCACTGTTCATATTGCACCTGAACTCGAAAAAAACATTTTAAAATACGAACCAGTATTTATTGGATATGTAGGAAATGACAAATCACTAAAAAACAATCTTAAAAGAATTACCGATATTGTTGCGAAAATAAACACAAAAACATCTATAGTTTTAGTAGAATCTGATCTTATAGACACATTATACAGCCACACGGAATCAAAAAAGTATTGCTCAACAATATGTCACAGACTTCTGTGTCCAGAATTCCTATTCAGCTTAATAATTGAAAAAAATAAACACCCTTTATCTTATAAAAAATATAATAAGCTTCTTACTTGCAGCGAAATCGTAGAAACAATGAAGATAGGCGTAAAAATAGCACTTGCTTTTTGCGGAATCGATATTTCAAATAAATATGCATGGAACGGTGTTCTACTTAGGGCTGCTAATCTCGATGACGACTTTTCAGTCTTTTTGGCGGGACAAGGTAATGTCTCTAAATTGAGTAACCTATTAAAACATATGGACGCCGGTAAAATTAAAATATCTGAAAATGAATACGTTGAATCGGAAATTGTCGACTTCGATAATGCTGCTGTTTTTCTTAGAATCAAAAGGGATCTCACACGTCATAATAGAAATTACATTAATAATAAAACGGATAATAATGATGACGATGAGGGATGGAACAGTGATAATGAAAATGATAAAGACAATAATAAAATAATAAAGGAAAATCCCTGCGCTGCTAATGAAGTTTATTTCGATCCAAATTACGATCTTCTTGATTCTACAATGATACACCCAAAAAACTACCCTTATACAAAAATAATCTGTAATACTGCTTTAACATCAGAAACTCTGGATCCCGACCAAAAAACTAAAAACGAAAACGAAGAAATATACTTAATTCTCACACAACCAACTAAAATCCTCGATGTAACAACAACTGGACTGGAAGAAAACAAACAAAACATAATAAAAAATATCCAAAAACAAATTTTATATGGAAATCGTAAAAGATTCGATGGCATACCTGACAAAATCATTTTCAACGAATGCATCAAAGGAAACTCCAATATCATTTTCGGAAAACCATATGAAGGAAGAATATCGCGCATATTCAAAACTTGTTATGTCGTGTCTACTAAAATTGATAACAGCACAAACCAAGACTCCAATAATCCTGAAATATTCTTTGTTGATGTTTTTGTTAAAAAATACCATAATGAAATCCATAATAACCAGTTGGTGAAAATTGTTATCGATGAACCCCAATATGGATCATTATCGTATAATGGATCGGTTCATGAAACAGAAACCCCTGCAAAAAAACATAAAATTAAGTTCATCTCACACTCTCTATACAAAAACTTAAATCGAAAAGACGCTGAAAGATTTTTGGAAACAAATAATAAAACTGTTTTGGTGAGAAGCAGCGGTTCGTCAGAAAATGGCGTAATTACTGTGAAAATATCATTGGGAAATAACGAAAACGGTTTTTGGCATTTCAATTTCGAAGAAAATGAGGAAAATGGCGTAACTAAGTACTTATTAAAAGATTACACAACTGAATTCGAAAAAATTGACGAAATTCTTAGTGTATTTATAAAGAATACCCTTAAAATTATCAAAAGTATAAAGACTCATAAAAGATTCTTTGAATCTGAAAAGTTACTAATGGATTTTTTGGAAATAAACAGCGGGGTGGGAAAAACTGTTTATGGATTCTTTTTGTCGAGAGAATATCCGGGATACATCACTTTCATGACTATGTACGGAGAAAGACAAGGTAAAGAGTATCTCAAAGTTGGAAATTATTTGGTGTATAAAAATGAAAAATTTTCGTCTATAGACGAGTTTATAAGCTTTAGAAAAAGATGTAGGTGAGCCAATTCTATTGAACCCTATATTGATTAGTATATTCATATATATTAGTATACCTATAATTAACAATGTAATGATTTTTTGTGGTGTAAATAAGTCAAAATGTTGGGGCTATCATTATAAATAGCTTCTAGACTATAATATCAATAAATGCCTTATTAATATCGAACTATACAATACATAATAGAGGTCAATAAATTTATTTTATCATTTTGATCTTTTATTATTTATTATTTATCAATTGCTGTATTATCCTATGCTATAATATTAAATCATATTGTATTTTTATGTTTATGCTATAATATTAAATCATATTTTTTATGTTTATGCTATAATATTAAATCATATTCTATTTTTATGTTTAAGCTAAAATTTAAAAAGACATCGCAATGTTCCTGGTCTTAATGAATCATTTCTTGCAGAAAAAATACGGAATAGTAAACCTGATCTTTCAGAGCTCGAGTTAAAGTAAAAAGAGAGTTTATTGTGTAAAATAAAAACACTAGACCATAAACTCTTCAATGTGCGTAATAATTCAACGCCAGAAATACTAGGATCATCAAAGTGGCTGCTGTACGAAAATACAAGACCTTCAGAAGATGTTAGGTTCTGTTTCATTCAGTATAATAATATTTTCTGAGGTGGACGAGAAAGATGCCCGCACTTAACGACTATTTTAAAACTGTCGATCACTTGGCAAGCAGATGTAAAAAAATGCTTGGGCATGACTATACAAGAATAAATAACAAAATAGTGCGGTGTCTTCATTTTATGATAGCAAGGAAATATAATTTCAAAAAAATCCGTAGACACACAGTAATATAAATAATTTAAAATGAGTTCGCGATGATCAAAGTAGATACAAGAATTATATCCGTTATACAATTATCAAACGACAGACCTAAAATTTTATGTATGGCACAAAAAACTGTATCACCCTTATAGGAATTGGTGGGACTAGTTTTGAAAACATAAACATAGTTGAAAACGAAAAGTTAAGAAAGTATGATCTGCTAGCATCCGAGCTGTCATTAATATACAAGGGCGAGATGAAAATCATTGCATATATTATAACTTAGGACGGTGTGGTAACACAATATCATAAATGGTATCTGAAAGAACTCGCGGCAAATAACCTGATTAAGGCATTTATACAAGCCTAGGGATGTGAAAACCCTCGAATTAATAATTCTTGAACGGAGGAGAGGTTTTCTAGAAGACTTCAGAGAATAGAAAATAGCCGAAAGTAGGAAATATTATGTGCGAACGTGAGATTCAACAAGTTGTGCTTAAACATAATTAAAATTCTAAAGGATAATTGAGTCCTAAAAAAAGAAAATTATTAATTTATGTTTAGACCAAATTAATATAAGGATATAATACCGTAAAAGATAATCTAAAAATAAATTTTTCTCATATATGTAGACGGTTGCGGCGATGCATCTGGTTTAGAAACATTTAAATAGGTGGCCTGAGTTCCAAACGAAACGCCCCGCCAAGATTTATATGAATTTATTCAAAATGTGAAATACCCGCAAGTAGGGCGATCTGTCAAAACTAGAAATTAAAACCATAAAAAGATTTACAAGCTGAGAAAAATTCGGAGATTGTTGTTTAAAAATCCGAAAATATATCCGAACATTGAATGAAGCTTCCTCCGTATAGTAATAATATGGATAAGTGTGGAGTTGGGGTAGTGTTAGCATAATTAGCCTGCAACGGTAAGTAGATATAATCTCATTGATCCTCCATATCGACTATCGCCGGGCCAAATAGTTAAAATCTACGGAGATCAAACTGGTAACAGGAAATGTGAAGGTTTCCATGCGGGGTGTATCAGATAGGAAAAGAAACTTACTTCCTAAAAAGAAGATATACTCGAGTAAAAGGTAATTAACTAAATTAGTCTCGAATTTTTATGTCTGGAATAAGTAAATATGAGGTTGGATCATTTTAATCATAATTTTAAAAGATATTTCATTTCTAAGTGTCAACTAAGTCAATATAACGTTTTATCGTCCTAAGAAATAAATATTAATCATTCTATATTTTTATGTGTGGACCACGTAAATATAAGGTTTTTATTGTCTATATAAGATTCTAAATCAACTAAATTAATATTTTGTGATAGTACCTTGCATCATAGTTTGGGTTAGTGAGTTTATAAAATACCATGAGTCGTATACGAAGGTGTTGGGAATTCTAACTGAAGCAGAAGCATGCGCACAAAAAATGGAATTAAGACAGGACAAAGGAAATAATAATTCTGGAAAGAAGAAGGTGCATTGAATAATATTGTGAAGATGAGAAAGTAAAAATGTGTATTAGCTAAATCTGTTTTAAAGAGCATTCTGAATTTTTTTCTAAACAATATTAAATAGTTAAAAATCATCTATAACCATAAATAAAGATATCATTTAAACAATAGTACTACACTGTATGACGTATTTTAGTGTTATTTTAGACACTATATGTCGTATATTAAAGAGTTGGAAATACTAATTAAGCTTATGTTAATAGAAATTTCAGGATTTGAAAAAACGAATTAAAGGGTTTTAAAGAAGATTATACATAGTTTGATGCTTTAAAGATGGGATGTTTGTTATATATTAAGATACATGTTCTAAAAAGCAAAACAAGTTTAGTCTGAATTGATTTAACCTGCCAAAAATAAAGCAAGCCCATAAATAAATTTAAATCAGAAATAGGATGAGCTGAGAAACCTATTTACCAATAGGATGTTTAAACAAACAATTTAATGAACACTATGTAAGTCATGAAAATATTTAGATTCACCAAGCCTATTTTAGATAATAAAACTAAATGTGCGCCTATAAAACTATCGATCAATTTATTTTTATTAGATATTCTCTAAGATAACTCTTTGACCGTATTTCGCTGAATAAAAAATAGTATCGTGAAAAAAAGGAAAATAAAAAATTAGAGAAATTGTTTCTCCTTTTGAATATAATCAACGAGTAGAATCGCTTGCTAGAGAATATATCATACAGATCTTATCTTAACTTCTTTTTAAAATACATATTTTCCAAATTCTTTTTTCAAGATTACTTTTCGATTTTATATACAAAAGATGCGAGGTGTTGGTTTTTACCCAAAAATAATTTTATATTTAAGCATGTATGTTTACAAACTTTAATACGTGGTTTCTTAATACACATTCAATATCATAGATAAATGTCTGAAAAAACCTTTTTTTCGAGTAAGAATATAATTTATGTTTTGTGCATAGAAAATATATAGATTATTTATCATTGTATTATATAAAAGATCAATTCAAAATATAATATGCTATGATTGGGATTATAAATTGTGTTTCTGTGATATACTCAACATTATATACCTTGAAAGAAAAATGTAATTTTTAATTAAGTAATTTGCAAAAAAAAATTATGCTTTAAGAGTTGAATTGCATATTTCATTTATAATAACCATTATAGGAAGAAAAAAATTCTAACGCATACGATATCAAAAATTAAAAGATTTTTATAAAGCTCTAATAAACGAAAAGATCATAAATCATGATAATTATACAAATTTTACTTTTATTTACTTTGTTAAAAATGTAAAGACTTGGTAATAATACCATTTTAGTTTATATATTCAAAAATAATATAGTGTTTCTAGAATCTAAAATAGAAAAGAGTACCTTGATATAACATGCCGCGATTATTTCATATGAAATTATGCTTATTATATATTCTTGTAGCTATATTTAGTCGTATTTTTTATTTTTTTTTCATGATAGTAAAAAACTTTTAACTTAAAAGAAAGTAAAACCTATAATCGAGTCTCTAATAATATTTTAAAATACAATATTGCTAGTTAACAGATATTGTAACCACTATGGGGTAATTAAAGGTTTTTTATATCAACGGAAGAATAACTTTTTTGTTTAATTTTATCCCGATCCAATTCAATTGTAAAATTTATAAAAATCTATTGATTATCTATATTTTTAAATCCAGTTTTTTATGTGCAAAAAAAAAATTTGTTTTGAAATATCTTTTGAATCCTGGTGAGTATTTCATATTGTGTGAATCTTGATAAATTTATAAAATTATATTTATGCCATTATGTTTTATTTGTTTTTCTATAAAACATTGTATTTTATGCGAATAAGTTGATTCTATATATAAAAATGTAAATAAAAATATAAATTTGAATTATTCTTTGTTGATATATAGCTATTATCTAATTATCAATAATCTTCGCTATAAATCAAATGAATAATTTATTTCCAGAATAGTGCATGCTTTTTCATATCATACTATATGGATTTTAATCATCTAAACCCATGCCATCATTTTAATTGTGAGATCATTAAATCCAAAAATTATAAAATTTTTGACAACATAAACATATATTATTTTGAGTTATAAAAAAAAAATTTGGGATCTATATTATTAAAGACGGCAATCAATTTATACTATTTTTTATATACCATATCACGATCAGCAACTTTTTTGATTTTTGTCGTGTTACATGATTTTTAAGAAAAAAAATTTATAAAAAGAAGGAGTTAATTTAAAAAACAATTTTTCATATTTATAAATATGTTTCTTGAATTTTTTATTACTGAATAAGATTAAAATGACGATCATGTTTGAAAAATAAATGATAAAGAAACTATACCTTAAATTTTCTTATTTTTTATCCTCGAAAAATTATTCGCAACGAAAATAAAAAAAAAGCATGGATTAAACCACAGAAAAATAAAAAAAAAATTTATCGGTTTTTTTATGTTACTCTTGTAATAGATTTATTTGGATTTTAAATGGTAAATTATGACTGATTTTATTCACAATAAAAATATGTAATATTAGCACTAATATTATTTACTGGGGTTCTATCATACAAATTTTTATTCCCATTTTAAAATACGTAGTTTTCTTGTTTCAAAAAATTTCTAGATTCTGGATTCATATTTTCACTTTGTAGTTTTATCTCAATTTCATGTGCATACGTTGCATATATGTATCAATGAAGCTCTGTGTGTTATAAAAAGAAAATGCATCATATAAGCGGGGAAGAAAATCCACAATATTGTAATGAAATCTTCCTTTCTAAATATTATAAAAACTTATACTACATAATGCCCATTTATATATAATAATGATTCGGATTATAGCAAAGGTGTTTTCTGTGCAATTTTTGATATATAGTAACATATCGCAAAGGTCATTGTTTAAAATCAGTAATTATATCCATAAAATTAACACTGCAAAAAAAAATTATTATAATGGCTTTAAGTTTACAATATTGATCTGTAAAGGAATTGAATTTTTATATAGATAGTTTAGACAAAGTTAAAATTTATTATAATAAAACTATAAGACATCGATCTTTTTTGAATTTAATGTGTTTGAAACCAAATATAGAAATTAATAAATTGCTGTAAATATGCGGATTGTCTTGACTATTTTTTCATTTGTAAAAATAAAAATCGTGTTGAAATGATAGAATTGAACCAAAAAAATTACGTTATTTGGTATAAGACAGTTTTTTTCTGTATTTTCTGATTTTATATGCAGTATCTGTATTTTTTTTAGAACTATTCTGAGGTATACATCAATGTTTTTTCTAAATATTTATCGCACTAATATATTTATAATACATAAATATTATATGAATACTCTTTAGCATATTTTTTATAAAAATTATCACGTATCAGAGCAAATTAACAATTTATATTGGTGCAAATTTCATCTAACTATATCTCAAGGTGATTAAATTTATGCATAAAAATATTAAATACGAATGATTTCTATTTTTAGAAATATAGATCTAATTATACACTCTATCATTTTAAGTACAGTATTTAACATTTATAGCAGTGACGAAGCTCCATGTGATATAATAAAGCATAAAAAAAGCACGATGTCTCTTTTTCAAGTTTATATGCATTGTCTTGATATTTTTTAATATCTTTCAATAATATAAATGCTATGTCTTGACTATTTCATCAAAAGAAATAAATATCTCATAATTAAAAACCTTGAAAATATCTTTAAAAACGATGTAAAGAATCTATCTTTATACATAAATCAGCAAATTTTTCTTTTAAAATATATAGTTAAGGTTTTTTTATACTAGCATTTATTTCCCGCCCATAATAGTGCACACTTGAAGATTTTATATTGCAAAAAATAGCTATTTTAATCATGATACGTATTATTTTACTAAATTTCGATAGAAATAAAAGATATAATGTCATCCTTTTTATAGCGAAAATTCAAATTTTTGGGTTTAAAAGCATCAGATTTAAATTTATGGGATTTTTTTTCAAAAAATACGCGTAAAAATTACATAAAAAAATAGTTGGTTTTTTCTGGGCTGCGGTACTACGAGTTATATAATATTGTAAGCTTTATGTACGATTTCGCTATGTGCAGACGCCTTCCCTAAAAATTGAGCCTCCTTTGTCGTGGCTTTCTTAGTTATTAAAAATGCGATGATAATCAAAAAGAATATAAATATATTTATTTACATTGTAATTACAAGATTTCTATGCTATTTTTTGCCTTTAACACGTAAATACCGATTAAAAAAAAAAGGTTTATAAAAGACCTAATTGGTTTTTTTTTTGCTAAAAAAATATAATAAGGTCGATATAATAGATGAATCTTCGAATTAAATATCTATATATTTTTATAAAAAAAATTTTTTATGATTGAATGATCTTACAAGTTTAATAATAGATAGGTTGCAAAATAGAAAATGATATTCTGAAAACTATATAAAAAAATAGTCCGATATTAATGATAAAATAACCACATTCGCGCTTTATATTGAAATTTACATTTATATTATGTTTCAAGGTTTTTCTCGGACTTAAATTTTGCAAAAAAATAATAGTGCTTCAAACATTTTTTTTATTAACAGGTTATAGGCTCTATAGTGGTTGCCGAAAGTGATACAAATTACCAATTGCGAAACTTCCTTTATATGTTTCTAGATTGCCACACTTCTATTTCCTTCTACGGCTTCTATTATCAAGTATACAGATTTTTAACTCATATAACGCCATTAGAATCGAGTTTTAACAACTTGAAATAGATTTATTAAAAAAAAAATTATCACTATGTATCAGGATTCATAGGATCTATAATTTTATAGCCATTTTCTTAAATTTTGTTAATTTTGAATATCATCATGATCGATCTTAAAAAATTTTCGGTAGACAATATAGTTAAGGACATTTTTTTCTTTTAATCATACAATTAATGGTGTTTTTTTTAACTAATCATGCAGGGAAGGTGTGTTTTTCGATTAATCATACATTTAAGGGTGTTTTTTCTATTTCCTCTATGTATTAATTTTGTTTAATCATATTTTGCTATATGGAGTACCGTAGTTTTTTTAATTATATACAAATATTCTAAAGCTCGTTTGCCATTATCACCGTCTTTTTACAGCTATTGAGACCATTTTTTTATCATTGAAAGTAATATAGGCAAATAATCGAAGCATAATATCTTTACTGTATTCTGCAAATTTACATGGATAACTCTCTAAAATATTTTATTCACTATAAATGTACTTCTTGTTTTGCATTATAAGAATTCATTCTTGATTATTAATATCACTATTTTTTAAAAACGAGCCGTATATATATTTTAGACCATAAAAGCAATCAAATTTTAAATTTAAAGCTTGCAACTTATTCAGGGTGTAAAATTAACTCAGAACGGCTTTAACGATGCTCTATAAAAACTTGATTTTTAATATGCCTATATTAGGAGCATATTTGGTATTGGAAATAAAGCTTATTTAAAATATAAAATTATAAATCTAATCAAGAAATCTGATAGTATAAAAGAAAAAATGCATTAAAAATTATATTTCATCAATACTTAATGCATATAAGTTGATAAATTTCTATATATTTTAGTATATTATCAATTTTATTTTTTATAATATAATTAATTTGTCTGTACCATGATTAATCACTCGTCTAGAAAATAATTATGTGAAAATATAAGCAAGAAGAATTTGCATTGTTTTATTTATAAAATGATAGGAATGATGAACTTTGATAAACATTATTTAATTTTCATATATGAATTTATTTTTACATGAAATGTTTATGGTCATGATTTCAAAAAAAATTAATATAAAAATTATAACTCATCGTTTTTTTCGCAAAATTCAATCGTTTCTACACTTAAACACATTCGATCAACAATACTGCTTAGGGTCTTTTTGACTCCTCTTTGATCGTCAGACGATAGCTTACATATCACATACGTCTTTTCAACTTCAAAATCCAGTACAACATTTGGTTTTTCTATGTCTATTTCTACACTGTCTTTTACTATTTGAGGATTATTACACTTTATTTTAATTTCGATTTCGAATTTCATTTTAAGAGGGAACAGTGATTTTTATTTAATAGAATATTTGTGATTAGAAAAAATATACGATTTTGATCATAGAGGATGTAGATGGAATTTTATTCTAAATATAATTTATTTTTAACGATTCAAATTATAAATTTTAAAAATATATATTGAAAGGTTTTTATTGTTGAAATACGAAATCAAATAAAGTTTATTTTTCTTTAAATATTTAATATATCACATGTCTGGTAGCAGAAAAAATGGTTCAAATTATGATATTATTGGTTTAATTACACCGTTTCGGTAATTTTACATCTAGAAGTAGTTTATTTATGGTTATTTTATTATTTACACTTTTAATGCCGGTCTAAAGAAAATTTTTGAATGGCTCAAAAGAACAGACAGTAAAAATGCGTCTCGTGGTCCAAGCCAGTATATTTTTTCGATATAGACTTATAAGCTTAATGAGCTCCAAGTACCATTGTCTGTGCTTTTTTACTTTCGATTAATATTTATAAACTCTATTTGTAAAATTATATGAATTTTAGAAAGCAATCCAAATATATTGTTTTTAATGCCTAATTCTCACCAAAAGTTATGAATTTATTTAAAATTACATCGATGAGAATAAATCTTTTAATACTTATAGCTTGAGATTAAATTAATACATATGTTTAGTTTACCATTAAATTATGCTTCAATATTCCAATGTTCTTTATATAAATAATGAAAATAAAACGAAAGTTTATAAAATATCATTTGACATTCTTCCATATAACAGGAAAAAATGGCTTGATATGTTTAGTTTTTTGGGTATTCGTGAAAATTATATTTAAGGGTTTAAACCGGTTCAATTCATTTTAAGTCTCACTTTTATATTCCAATAATATATTTTTTATTTATGAGTTAATTTTCTTTTTATCGATTTTATCTATTTAAACGTGGTCAACCTATTAAGAACATTGCATAACCCCTTGATGCATCTTTTGGCACCTTCCCTAATCTATCTTCATCAACTGCTCTTCTTCTCTCGAATGAAATGAGTTTTAGTGTCTTGTGGAGTGTTTGAGCTTACATTTAATGCTTCTACTTTGTACGGGATTTTAACTCATTAACATATGTTTTATGAAATTTTATAATCGCTCCGTCCCAAAGTCATTACATATGGTATTATCATTCCAATAATATTTATAATTGTGCATGTAGGTATTTTTAGTTTCCGATGGAATTTATTCACGCAATTATAACTTCTTAAGGTACATAATTATAGAAAACAAATCTTTTTTATGCCATGTTAATCCTAAATATATTCTTTTACATGATAGTATCAATCTAAATTTCTGATTTTCGTTCATATAAAGCTTATATTTGCATATTATGTACCAATTTGTACATATATTTGAAATTATGATCTTTTATTTATTAAATAGCCATTAATATTTTAAGTATATATTCAAACTGTAGGATGAGGAAAAACCTTGAACATATAGGGCTTGAAAAGACCGGAGGTATCGAAGAAGGTGTAAGTGAAGTGAAGTTAGTCAATATTATAGATATTTTGTGCCATAGTAAAGCGATCACGTATGCTTGAAGAGAAAATCTGAAAATAAATTTTAAAAATTAACCCCTATATAAAAGAATAATTTGTTATTGAGCTAAGAAAAATACTAGCCAACCAATAAATTACGCAAAACATGCTGTTTAAAATAAAAAGTTCTTTAAAAACATGATACTTGTAAAATAGCATACAAAGTAAAACTATATTCTATTAATTTCATTATTTTTGAATCTATGTTTGAGGATTTAAAAAAACAAAGGTTTTATACATCTATGTAAAATATTTTCGGCCGAAATTACACAATTCTTTTTAATTTATATTAAAATAATAATTAGTTTCTTAATCATAAATTGTTTCATTTTTTAAAAAAGAAAATTACTAGAAAAATTGAAAATTTCTTTTATAAAGTTATAAATGAATATTAATCTTAAAATATGCGTATTTTATATTGTATTATTAAGTTTTGCACGCTTTAGCGAAATTAATAATATTTTGACGGAAAAAAATATATGTTCCGGGCATATAAATATTAAAATTAATATGAAATGATAAAATATATATGCGATGTTTTTATGGATTTGAATCGTACTGTAATGTTCAATTAAAATCTTTTTATGGAAAAGGTGCAAATATTTATAAATCATATAGACTAGCATGATTCGAAAATAATTTTTAATTCGTTAACAATCATTTGGAATTGTAGAAATAACAATATAATCATTCCTTAAGATAAAAAAAACAGATTTAATTTATTTTAGAAATGTGCGAAAAGTTATTCCCTTCAAAAATATTATAAACACTCTTCATAAATAATATCATGAATTTTGCTCTATAATAAAAATATAATAACATTATTGTTCGTAGCTAAGCTAAATAATAATTTTATGTGTTTCATACCTTAGAACGAGCATATGTATTTTTTAGTTTATAGCTACTAAAATACATCTTTGGAATAGTTTTTAGTTAGAAATGTATTATTCAAAAATTATAATATCTTTACATTTTATATTTGTTAATTAAAGGTTTATATTGCTATATAGAAAAGATTTGGTTAATACTTCTTTCAATCACATTCACTTATTATGGTTCGGTAAAGGGATATAAAATTTGTTGAATAAAACTTTAGATTGCTATGTAGAACAGATTTGGTAATACTTCTTTCAATCACATTCACTTATTATGGTTCAGTAAAGGGATATAAAATTTCAAAAACATTCAGCCCACGTTCAAATGGGTGCAATATTTAGCAAAAAGAAGAACATACGCGACGTCTTATTTTCACTTGAAGAAAAGATTTCCAAAACAGAACAGAGTATAGAAACATCCAATAAAAGAACAAACGCATTCAAAAAAAAGTTATACGCAATCAGTATTGTAATAATACTGGCCAGTCTATTATATAATTATGTTATGAACGAACTATCTTCAAAATCCAGCATATTTATTATATTTGTAATACAAGTCTTGGTTATTTACACCACTTCGTTAATTTCAAAAATATTTATAAGCAGGAAACAAAAAGTACTTGAAAAATTACAAGTGCTACAAAAAAAGAATATCGAAGAGCTTAAGAATGATAAATCATTTCTAGAAACAAAAGATATTTTTGATAAATACGAGAAATCGAGAAGAGTTAAAAATAAATCTGGAGGTAATGAAATGATTGATTCATTAACGCTAAACACCGAGGATTGCGATTCTAGACAAAAAGGATTGTTTGATATTGTTTCTGATGTTGTTTTGGGAAAGGATTCTGAAACTAAGTATGCATTGATCTGTGAAAATTGCCATACTCATAATGGATTAAAACATCCTGATGATTTAAATGATTTGAAATTTTACTGCTATAGCTGTAATTTTTTAAATGATAAATCTAGACGTACTCCTAGACAAGAATGAAAAATTTATGAAAGTTGTCATTTCTATAAATTAAAAAAATATCGTCTTAAATATCTTGTTGTGATCTATAAATTAAAATGGCTATAATCATAGAAATAAAAACTCAGCAAAAAGAAAAATTGAATCCCGAAAAGTTTAGAAATAATAAATGAAATTTCTTTATATTCAAACTTCTTTTTTATGAATTATTCTGCCAAAAAATCACATTTTGTTGATAAATTTAATAAAAATATTTTATTGTAAAAATAATTCCATGGGTTTATTTCTTCCTAGATATGTAAAAATCACAGAAAAATTCAAAATTATTTTATCCCGCCTTTATTTTAAATATTTTTGTTATTTCTAGTTGTAATATTTTATCCATTAAAAACTTATCAGATTGATTTTATTTTTTTTACAATTTCATAAGTTTAAATTTATATAAAAAATAAAAGCTGAGATGGCACAAGTTATTCATATTAGAACCACAAATATGTGATGCTAAAGTATTATATATTTGGTTTTCGTTAAATTTACAAGCTGTGAAAAGGATAAAATATGAATAAGGTGTTTCGGCCTATTTAAACACAGAATTTTATATGTGGTTTTTTGAAATTCTTACTTTTACCATTTATAATTGAAGAAACTTAAATTGTATTTTGACCATACTGTCTTTGTAATTCTTTCAATATAACTTCTTTGCATCTGTATATATACATACTGTCCTATTTTGATCTATTAAAAATGGTATTTTTCAATGTTAATTTTTTGTATTGTGTCTTGGTTGTTGGATAATGTCCCCATATAAAAATCTTTTAGCATACAAATTACATTATTGATTTATTTTTTGATAAAAAAAGCCGTGTATTTGAATACAAGTAAATTATTAGGGTTATATCCAAAAAAATACAATTTTCTGTTTTAGTAATAAAAAGTTTATCATCCTCTTCAAAGATTTTTGCCAGTATATATGGATGTATAAAAAACACTATATAAGCTAGTAAGTTAAAATCTATACCTAAAATATTACATGGAAATTATTTATTGATTAATGGAATTGAAATTTTATAAACTTATACTTGAAAAGATGTGCGAAAGTGTAATACATTCTAATAATGTGTAAGCATTTTTAATGTGCTGATATATCGATATAGTTACTATGCTATTCATTACAAAATACTCAGAAAACAACCAAATAATAGTTACTATAGGCTATAAATGAATAGTTATATCGAAAAGACAAACAAAACATAGAACTAAACCTATATAAAAAAATTAAAGGCTTTTTTCAATGCATTAACACAAATTCAGAGATACGTAACTTTTACTAGTTGTATATATATAGAAAATATATACAAAAAAAATGTATTTACTGCACGTTTGAAAACTACTTATAAGTAAAATATATATAGCAATGCTTTAAGACATATGTATACCATTAAAAAGTGATTTTTTTCCATGAAAATCAATACAAAGACGCGCAAATACACTGATTAAAGTTTAAGATTTCTTTATTTGAAAAATTAACACCTTTTTTGGCTATACATATTTATAAATCATATTTATCGCAGCTATTTGCCTAAATCTTTATCATAGATCTATTTATATACAATGTAATACCCATAGAATTAATATTATATTTATAATAGAAGTATATCTGAAATATTAAAAATCTATATAATGCAATTTTTCCTATTTTTTTGTAATTTTATTAATACTGTTCATGTTACCATTTATTATGTTTCTTTCTGGTAACTATTTGTTTAATGGTTGAATTATTTACCTCATATATTTTGCCTCCATTAAATAGTTTTAAACTTTACCACTATTAAAATGTCTTTAAACTTTATTTTGGTGATATATTGCATTAAAATTTGCATATAAATGTATGTATCCGTAAATAATTAATGAGAAATAATACCCTAACGCATTAAACTGCTTCTAATATTTTCCAGAATTTTTAAAAAATACAGATAGGCATAAATGTGTCTAATTTTTAGAAACTACAAAGATCTAAAACAAAATATTTTTTTCATTTATCATTGCTAGAATTTGAATACAATATGGAAAATAAATTAAAAAATGTATTTTATAAGTTTTTCCCTCCTAAAACGAGCAACATAATTTCATGTGTATATGGATGAATATTTTTTTAAAAAAATATGCCAACTATGATTTTTTGTTGATTCTATTTAAGTGAAGTTTTTTCACTCGATATGTGAGAGTGAAAAATCAATACTCATTTATGCCATTTAGAATTATTTTTTTTGTAAATTTATTTGATGTATTTTATTTCTACAACACTTGGGGGTTTTTGTAAACCTATATCAAGAAAAAAATACTATTTTTTGTAAATTCATAATTCTGAAATTTGCAAAAATTATTATTCCGGATAACTCATTAGCAAATTTTGTATTTCTATTTAAAAAGAGGATTTGATATTTGAATATACGTGAAAATAAAATGACCATACAAACCTTTTAGAATCTTATTTAGGCAATAAATTTTCAATAAAGATTTTTATCTAATTTTATTTATAAACGATTTTTAATCATTAACTTTGGTGGCTATGTATGCAAATTATATCTTGATTTAATAATCTAAATCATAAGAGAAAATCTGGATTTTAAATTATCATATCCTCGAATTTAATTTTTATTTTTGTACATCTTATATGTGTTATCATTCCTTTAACTTTGCTTCTGCTTATTAGTTTTCCGCGGCACACTATATTTTCAAATATAATGTTTTGTGAGACAAATCATATTATTTAGGTAAATCTTTATGGTTTTCATTATTAAATACTCATATATATAATATAAGAAATCATTATGTATATGAATTTAAAAATCTATTTTTTGCTATGAAATTTTGAATAAATCATAATTTTGTTGATCAAGCCCACCTTAAAGTACCTTTAAATGTTTTATTTTGATGAAATTCAAATAATAAATTGAAAAATTGGCATTGGATTCATAATTATATAAAAAATATACTAATTTATAAAAAGTCAGGAATTATAGAAATCATGATCGTATAATTATTTTGAATTTTATTAAATACAACCTCAATGACTATAAAGCAGTTATTTATAGGATTGTTATAACATGAATCAAAATATACATTTGGATAATATAAATATTATTTAAGTAGAAATGCTTCTAAATTGTAGTTTTTTTAATCTAATTTTATAGGTAAAATTATAATTTCAAAACATGAAATGTATTTAAATGTGTTAATTTGAGCTTATATTGAGAATTAAAAAAATGCGATTTTTTTTGACATAGGCATGATATTAATTATGTTAATGGTTTTTAAAATATAAAAAACATAGAAAAAAAAACGAATTTTACTGCATCTTATACAATTTTTAAACGATAAAAATTACAAAGTGCAGATTGATATTTGCTATTTAAAAATTCTTATAATTAATCCGCATTATTAGGTCATAGTACTCTCGTATATCTGTAATTTTATCAATTTTCTCGTACGATTAATCAAAAAACTGACTCAATCAGTCATAGATTAGACTTAAACACTGAAAGATTGACATTTTACCTTCTTAATCGTATATATCGATCAATCGATTCGAAAAGCACACTTATGTTTTCATATTATAACTGGTACTAATTAATATCATATCTTTAATCTTCAAAAAAATATCATCTTAGGCATAATATTCTACTATATCTAAATAGACTTTGAGCATTTTATAGGAGATATTTATAATTCTGTCTTAACAATAAATTTAGAACGTATCTTAAACGTATTTATTTGATAATATAAAATCTTTAAACCCCCTTGATATAAATTTAAAATTTATTTTTCCATTTGATGTAAATAAACTTGTCAACGCTACATTTTTATGATGTTTATCGATATATTTGAATAATAATGCCTTTATAGTTTAATACTACGATATGATGTTGTAAATTTGGCTAAATTGCACAAAAGCTAGGGAAATGTTTACTTTGTCGCATAAAATATGGAAAAAAACCAAGAGATACAATAAGGTAAAAAAATAATAAATAGATCAAGCCAAATCAATAGATTTTCTAATAATATAATTAAAAAGTACTTTAAAATATTACAAGTCGAACATTTTAATAAATATCTTTTCATCCACGATTACCTTAACAATTACTTATATATATTTATAAAAATCAATATTATAAAAATATTAATACGTATAAAATCCATAAATAATTTAAAAGGCAGACCGCCGAATTTAAATCATACTAATAAGTAAAAATACATGGTAATACAATCAGAAAATACATTAGAAGGTAATATTACTTTCCAAAACATTAAAGTTAAATAATAATTTACCTATCCTAACATTTATAAAAGTACCAAAAAACAATAAATAAAATTGCGGTAAATCAATAAAGATACTATATCGGTAAAAACCGTTTTTTATTTAAAAAAACAATAAATAGCCAAAAACATATCTCTAAAATTACAAATTCGAATCAAAACCAAGATAAATATATTTGATAGAGGCTTAATCTATTATGGATTCCATAAAATTTTATATTAAAAGAAGATCCAAAAATGTATTTCTTAAAATAAAAAGAAAACTCACATCAAATCAAAAGTTTTTAGAAACGTATTTTACTGCAAAGAAATGTCTTTCTAAATATTTTTTTAACTAAACTACTATCACATTTCTTGTTTGCATTTCTCAACCAATAAAATAATTTAAAGAAAGTGATTTATAGCGCTACAATGTTTTTTCTAAAGTATTTCTTTAACTACACTACCTTCACATATCTCAGTCCAATAAATAATTAAAAAATGTGATTTAAAGCAAAATAATGTTTTTCTAAAGTGCATTTTTAAATACTTTATATTCACATTTCAAGCTTATATATAATACAAAATGAATTATATTCTAACATTCATGACCTAAAAATAGAATGTTATGTTTCTGGTATGTGCGACCATTAATTTTTTTTCACATTCATAATGTTAACAGTGCGTTTATCAAAAATAAGTTTCGAGACTGAATTCAAAAGAAAATAGATATTTTTATCAGCATAAATTTCCATAATTTAAAAATCCGCCATTGGGCTATATTCTTATACCAAAATTTTTATAATTTTTAATACTAAGAGCCCATTTGTCTTTTCACATTTTAAAAAATACTAAATTTACACAAAAAAATGATCGGAAACATATATATTTGCCAAAATAAGGTTTTAAATTACAGAAATTATATGCATAATGATTTTCGTGTACATGCGAAATAAATTTATCGGCGTGCATGAATTATATTAATGACACACATTGAAAAATCAAAATATTTGACATAAAAAATAAATCTAAAACCATTTTTTTTTATTTTATGAATATATTTTACTTTCGAGGTGACGCTAATATTTCTTTGTGTCTTATCTTAAAAGATAATATCATCTGTATAAGAAACACATATTGGTAGATATTAAATATAGGTTTATATAGTTTTTGTGTAAACATACGGTATTCTTTTTTTATTGGCTGATGCTTTCCTACTATTTGATGGGTTTTGGCTATATATGATTAAGCATGGGGCATATACTAATATTTGTTAAATACCATAAAAATTTATAATTATCCTTGAATACATTTAATTTCAGCAAATAGCTTGTAATTTTCGTTAAATACTATAATATAAATATCAAAATATTCTTTAAAATGATTGGGAATGCCTCTCTCGATCTTTTTAAGTAAAAATACATTTCTAATTTCCTTCCTCAATTTTATTAGTGTTATTCGAACGATATTTTGTGCTTATTTGTTTAAAAATATATCTGATGAAGTAAATACAAATATTTTTTACAATTTATTAATTTATGGGTTAAGTATCTTTTTATCAATTTTATCTATTTAGACGTGGTCTGCCCCACATATTTTATATACGAACATTTAGGAATATATCTTAATGAATTTTTAATATGTTGAGATTTCATTTCTCAATCATTTACAGATTAAAAATGTTTTTTACCAATTTATATGAGATGAAAAAAATAATTTTTAAAAGATGAGAGTAATTAATCATTATTATTGGAAAAAGGTTTAAAAGTAAAACCATAGTTTTTCGTGAACAAAATTAATAATTAATAATCAAAAATCAAATCTACCCATAAATACTAAATAATATAGAGCCAACTAAACTATTATTAAAACAAGAAGCATAGTAAAAACCCCATATATTTTACTTTATCAGGATGTGAAGCTAATAAAATACGATATATTAGAAAATTAATACTCTCTTATTTACAAATTTATAACTCGAATATTGCCATACTTAATAAATTATGATGGGTTGTTACAAAATACCATAAATCGTATATTAAGGGGTTGGGAATGTCAACTGAAGCGGAAGCTTACACACGAACAATAAGATTGAGAAAGACACTTGAACTAATAAGTCTTGATAGAAGAAGATTGTAAATATGATGAGGTGTAAAGAAGATCAAACGAATCTGTTCTATATAGCAATCTAAAGTTTTTCTTGAACAATTATTAAAAGCTAAAAATCACATTAACCCATAAATATAAATATTCTCTATTATATTTTTAAGCCAAAGTTTTTAATTTCAGATTATTTACCATTTCAAAAATTCGATGAATTAAGAATTTAAAAGACTTTTAAATATTATCGTATTATAAGAAAAAGATAAATTAGCATATAAATTGTAAAAATATTGTTCGATGTAGGAAATTACATAATGTTATCTATAAAAGGTATAATCCCAAAATAATATAAATATGTCAGATGAATATTATATCCAATTGGGATCTGAATATTTGAGATATTTTGGGAATATATAAAAAAAGAGCATTAAAGAATGCGAATTTTGTTTATTTGGTTTGGTTAGATGTTTTTACAATGCTAGTAGAAACTGCTGTTAGCAAATTTAATCCACTTGAATGATTGAATTTTGATTTATTAAATAATTATATGTTTTTGAAATACTTGAATAATTATCTTGGAAGATAAAATATCAAATTTATATTAAGAAAAAAATTTGTGTTATAAAACCTGCTGTTATTTATTAAGAAATGACATTAAAACAATGATGTTTCGGATTATTATAAGGTTTTCGTTTTTTACTTTTTCAAATTAACCCTAAAATACTAGATGAAAATAATAATTTGTATTAAATATTGATAAGTCGCGGAAATATAGTTTTTTACACAATTACTGCATATTATTTGCATTGTTTGGCATAATATATTAAAATAATACCTTCGTAACCATAAAAAAATATTTTTAATCGAATTTAATTTAAGAATATTTTAAACATTAGAACTTAGTTCAATTTAGAAGGTGTCAGAAATTGATTTCTATTTTATTATATACAGATGTAAATTATAAACTTTTTACTCATAGTTTGATTTTAGTATTGTAATTTCAGATTTTTTCTTCACTGATGTGAAATTTTTCAATTTTTAAAAATCTAATCAATATACTTCTTTAATCAGATAAAATGTAATAAAAATCTTGATTAGAAATCAATACATGATTATTGTGAACATATTGTGGTCTAATACAAAACTTTTCAAATTTTTTTATTTTAAATTAGAAAAGATTCGTTCAATTATATATATAATTAAATTCCTAATAATGGACCCAATTGTTTTTTTAATAGAATTGGTGAAATTTATAACCTGTCAGCGTATCGACTAGCTTTTACGATAAAGCAATCGATATATTTATTTATAGATTAATTTTTATTGTTTATAAATATAGAAGAATTAGCAATTTAGATTTTTGGTTCTAAATACTGATTTTAAAATCAATTTTTCTTTGATTAAATGCTACGTGTATGAAAATATTTAAATATCACAAATCATTTAATATTCACATTATTTTTGTGTCAATTTGATTCTAATTATGGTTAGTTAAATTTTTAGCCATTTAAATTTGTTCACAAAATTTATATTGTTTTATAGACTATATTTGCTTAATGCTTCTTAGACACATAATCTTTACAATCTTTCTCAATGCATCGCCTTCTTTCAAGATAATATTTAATTTTATTTAAAATTTCATTATGAATGTTGCTTCCTTTTTCTTTCTATTTAATCTTGTTTAAAAAATTACATTGCACTATAGATTTTGTCTAAGAAAGTAAAATCTTTTTAAGTGTAAATTTTACGAGCAGAAACCAAATATTTAAAATTATATTGATTGACTAATTATTTTTATGGTTTAAAGACCTTCCTTAGATGGGGCTATATGCATTTATTTATATAATTGATTGCTAAGGACCTTTGTTTACAAAGTCTATAAGTATTTATTTCATAATTGATGGGTTATAGACCTTTATCTACTGAGGATATATGTATTTATCCCATAATTGATGGGTATACAGAACTTCCTTTACTAAGGCTATATGTATTTATCCCTAAATTGATAGGTTAAGGATCTTTAACCATATTTATTATTATTTTTAGTTGAATAAAATAAGTTAGCGTTGATTCTATCAAATATAATTTTATGTGGGAAAATGTTAGAAAAAATTCAAAGAAAAGTTATACACATTCGAAATTTTATTAATGCCTTATGTCATTGATTTTTAATTAGAAGTAACCATTTACAGCATTATATTGAAAAATTCATTGAAAATTTATGCACATTCGAAATTTTATAAATGTTTTATGTCATTATTTTTAATTAGAAGATACCATTTAAAGCATTATATTGAAAAAATCATAGAGTATTTTCGGAAGATAATTTACCCATTTAATTATTATATGGATATTTTACATGGTGGTATCTGATGATTTGTTTGTTGAATCAAGTTATTACTATTTTCAACTATTTTATCCTTAATCTTGAGTTTTTTTCTATTCATTCCCAAAGCATAGTAATTAAACACTATTCCCGCAAACCAAATAACGATAAGACAAATAAATGCATACTCATTAATAAAGTCGATATTATAATTGATTAAACTCGCGTCTGGCGCAGAAAAAAGAAGTTTCCAATCCCAAGTCTCAAAAAATTTTCTTAAAGTTTCGACAATAAAATCTTTGTTCGTTGCATAGTGCAGTAAAAGAAATGTTGAAGTGCCACTAAAAACGCAGCTTCCTATAAATGTTACCACAAACATAACAAAAAGCTTTTTTGCCATTTGAAAGTACAGAATTAAAATTATTACAGACGTAATACCAAAGAAATAATCACCCAAATTATAAGAAATATCAATTATTGGAAAGTAAAATAAAATCAGTACAAGTGTTATCTTCTTTCTTCTTGACATCAACTGTCTACTATTTAAAATATAAGTGATCTGTGCACACGATGAACCGATAAAAAAGTACGACGATGACTCGGGTGTTTCCACATATTTTTCTAATATCATCCATCCGATTATTGTTACTAGAATTGACGTATGATTATAAACTATAAAATTGACTGATTTCTTCGGTAAGATAATAAAGAACAATCCCATAAGTATCAGTATTGTACTGGAAAGTAGCGATATTATCGGAAATCGGTGTATACTATTGAGAACAGTCTTTAAATATGGACCTGTTACTTCTAAATACCATTCTTTAAACATTTCGTATCTCTATCTTGTTTTTTTCTTTTTCTTCTAAATATGTACCCTTTTTAATACTCCTTAATTTTTTGATTACTTTATAAATTCAAATTGATGTTTTCTTGCTTAGAATGATCCAGATTAAGAAATGGGTATTTTAATAAATACGTGTTTCTCATCTATATTTTTTTTTAAAATAATCATATTTACCATATTTAAAAATCAATTATTTTTTAAATGAACGAATAAAATCCCTTTCTGTCAAAAAAAACTAAAATTTACTTGGCATATAACAAAAGTAATTGATTGAAAAAATAGTATTTCTTGCTCATTATGTAGAACGAGATTTTTCCATTCAATAATTCTAATCTAAATTTACATATATAATTTGATAAAAAGAAAATTTATTCTATTTTTATTGGTCTTTGATCAAAATAATTGAAGTCTATTCGAAAGGAAATTATAGAAATACATAAAATCAACAATCATAGGTCAAAGCATAATATTTCACGATATAAAATATAAGATGTATTCACCTACTAAAAAAACATCGGGAGATGCTGATTTTGAACCTTTATTTCGATTTTAATTTCTGAAATCGGCTTGAAATTCAAAGAAATTCTTCATTTATAATCAAAAAGCTTCCATCAAATATAAAATTATAAAAAAATCAATTTTGAAATTCGAGAATCACTTGATAAGAGTAAAATATAATTAATACAATATTTGTTTGGATCGTATGATTAATGAAAATATATATAGAAGCATTATAATTAAGAAATCATATACGTGCCTCTACGCAAGACGCTTGAACTCAATTATTTGAGAGAAGAAAAGCATCAGATGAAGTTAGATTAGGGTAAGGTGTCAAAAGATGCATCAAAGGTGTCCAATGTTCCCGATAGGCTGGCCACGTTTAAATTGATAAAAAGAAACTTAACCCATAAATAAAAAAATACATGCCTCTATATTTTATTTTAGTCTAACATTAAATTTTATTTCTATAGCAAAAAGAGTTCTTTACGACTAAATTATACAACCCAATAGATTTTGAAAATTAATTATTTTTCTTAATAGACATAACACGATTTTAAAAATATAAACACAAACTGTATTCTTAATAAAATCATAAATTGGAAAATATAAGTGTGGTTTCCTATTTTATAAAAAAAACTTCTTATATTTTAAATTTTTAGTTGATAATTTTGTATATAAATGTAATTTTTTTTTAAGTCCTATTATGTTCTTATTGAAATTTCTTCATAAATTTATAAAATATAACATAGCATTAAAAATTCTCTGTATAATTAAACTGACAATAATTTTAAATTGGAAAACTGAAATTCAATAATTTAGAACTAATTTACAAAGAATATGCAATTTTTATTTGAATTCTTATGATGTAATAGACATCACGAATATATATTTAAAATCCCAAGATTGTTTTTATATCGATATCGTATGCTTAAAAAAATCACAAAAAACAAGTTCATATACAGATGAAAGATAATATGACTTAAAAAGATACATTAAACATAAATTTAAATTTTTTAATCCTCAATAATAAATGAAATCCAACCAAAAGGACATGTTAAAATCTATAGATGTATATTCAAAAAACTTTATACCAAAAATTAGATTTCATTTTTACAATTTTTTTTAGACTAATTATATTTTCTATGAAATAGTCGAGTCTAATGTTTATTTACACCAAAGTTAAAATATTGTTATCATTTATATCATGTTTATTCGTGAGTATCTTGGATTTTTGTATAATTGGTTATAATCTCTGTATGCTATAGTATTTTATTTAGTTATAGAAAAGATGTTTTGTTTCTATATACCAAAAACTCTTAACAAAATCCTTGTATATTTGTATCACATTATATTATACATGAAGGATTTGTTTTTTAATTTATGTTTTTGTTTTTATTAAAATATAAAATCCTCATCGTTACGTTATTCTAGTAACTATTGTTGTTGTTGAACTAACTTTTTTTCTGTTTAAAATCGATTTTTTCGATTAATAAAAATATAATCAATTTTCTTGAAAAATTTACTGAACTAAATTATTTATTTAAGAGATCGTTACACAAAAAAACCACTATTAATTTTATAATATTTTTAATTGTTTAAACCACCAAAAAGAACATCGTATGCATAGCTCAAATGCCCCTTAAATTTAAAATATCATTTTTTAAGATTGGACTGTTTTGACTTCTGTCAAATTATATTTATGGAATGATTGAATACTACTAAAATTGCTACATTGTGAAATCTAAATTTTTTGATAATTCAAATATGATGCCATAAAAATCACTATTCAAATTTTATAAATTAATATCTTTTGTATTTTTTGTTATAAATAGTGTTATATTAAACTTTATTTGTACATTTTATTTTCTTGGTGATATTTATAGAGATAACTTTGTTAAATTCATTAAACACTAAAAAACTAAAATATAATATTATTTTGAGGAAAAAATCCCTACTAATTTTATTTATAAAATTATATAGAATGAGAAAATCTCATACGTATGACCATATTACTTATTTTAGAATTCATAATATTGGCTTATTTATTTTGCTAATTTATAACGTTGTATTTTATTTTTTTATTATATAATGTTGGTTTTTTTCCTCATAATTTTTTTTGTTGGTTTTTTTGGCTTTCTAATTTTATGTTTGGTTTATCTATGTGATAATTTGTTTTGCTACTTAAATTTATGATTGAACTTTTAGTTACTTTTCTTTCAAAAACTATATTCAGGGGCTATAGTAAATATTATTATATTTCGATTAGCATGATAAAATTTTAACTCATTGTGAAGAATAATGATGTAAAATATATATAACTATGATAAACTCATACAAGAAACTTTAAAAAATCAAAAATATAATTGCTTAATTCACGTTTTTTTTGTGGAAGGATTATTGAATATTTCATTTATTTTTTAAATAAATATTTGATGTTTCTAGATGATAAAAATTTTGAAAAAAATCTGTGCTCTTCACTATATTTTTATGGCTAATTTGATAAATTGATCATTTTTTCTGTAATCACTAATATAACAAAAAAAATAAATTCATGTTAAATTGTCTGATTTCTGTTCGTGTATTTGGTTGGCGAAAATACAATTTATGTCTAGAAAACCTTGATAATGAAAGAAGATACATGCAATTATCTATAATATATCCTTTAATATTTTGGGGTACATGAATCATTTAAATTTAACAAAATTAAAATTTGTTGCTTATAAACATAGATAAATTTAAAATCTAATTTGGTTTATTACAAATATCCTCTATTATGACTGGATTATCATAAGAATCTTTAAAAAAAAACAATTTCGCTTTTAGACAGAATTTGTATCATATAAAGCCCCTACCCGCTTAGTATTTTGCTTGAAATGCATATCCATCAAAATTACGATACAACAAAATAAATTGAAAGAAAATTATCGGGACAAAGAATTTTGGCAAAAAGAATAGATTTACAAGTTAAATATATTAAAACTTGGGGTATTTAGGAAGTTTTGAAAAATTTACAAATTATAAAATAGATAAACTGGTATATTATGCAGCTCACAGTTCCAGAAACCCCACCAATAGCGTATATAACAAATAAAATAACACTTATCATATTAATTTACCTACAAAGATGCTTGTAAATATTAACTATATCTTTAATAAATTTGGTCAGCTTTTTATAAATTGAAACGACTAAAGTATATACAATTAGATTATATATGCATTTTTTCCGCTTAAAAACTTGATTTATCTATCTTATTAAATAGTTATAAATGTTTCGTAATTTTAGACGCCATTTTATGCATCTTTATAGCTTAAAATGGGCTTAATTGGTGGAAAAAAATAAAATTTTAGTATTCCATGGTACGTTCGAAATTAAAAAATTATACACAAATTCTCCTCTTTTGGATAGTAAGCTTCATAACATTCGAAATTAAAAGATAATATCTATTGCATTCTGTACCTGGTTTTTTTAAACAAAAATGGCATACAATACATAGAACCAAATTTTTTTTTAAGAATAAATTTTCTCACAAACATTTACACTCTAAAATAGAATAAAGATTTAAAATAAGTATGTAAATTGTATTGTGTAATCTTTAGTTGTGAAAAAAGAACTTCATTCAAATTTAATATCACAAATAATTATTCTTATTTGTTTAATCCTATAATAATTTTTCTGTTAGGATCCGATTGTGTATAAATGTATTTCTAGCTATAATTTGTTGATATTTTAATAAGTTATTGTACATCATATACTCTGATACAAGATTTTTAACACATAAATGTTATTTTAGAAGTCTAAAAGCCAGAATCACAATTTATTAAAAAAATTATATAATGTGTATATTTTTTATAATTCGAAGCCAATTTTATAAAACACAAAAAACCTTTTCACCTAATAAATTCCTTAAAACTTTAAATATTGCATTTTTTCATTTTTGTTAATCAATAGCGAAATTCTTATCGCCAATTTTTCACCCTAGATGTTTAAAAAGGGAGGGAACAGAATATAAAGTGTTAAAGTTTTTATGCACATGTGATTTAAAATATATAAATCCGACCACCAAGATTAATTTATGATCGTATGTGAGCACTTTTAAAAATTGATTAACATTGCTGAACTGTATTATTACCCATCAAGTCAATATTTTGTAGCACAAGCACGGATTTTAATCTCAAAAAAACATATACTATCTATCACTTTCTCCAATAAAAAAATACAATGCATGATGGCATTATAAATTTAAAACTATTCATGATATAAAAATCACAACGGAACATTACTTTTTAAAAAAATAATATGGTAATCATTAAAAAGATGCCTTTTCGCATTAAATAGTATTTTTTTTTATTGATTTTTGTAGTTTTATAAACTCTTTAATGAACGAAAAAAAACAAAATTTTATAAAAGCGCACTTTTAAAAGTAACATGAAATCGGCCGAGGTCTGGTCTATAGATAAAAAATGTGTATCAAAAAATTAATTCTAGAAACAACTATTTTAGCGTATTTAAAATCAAGATGTTCATAAAATCCAGTTTTGGAGCAAAAATAACTGTTATTTATTTGTTAAGATTGATTCAGCTCTGTATAAATTTTGTTGTTCAGGATTTCTAGTTTGAATGTATTTGAATAAAAAAATATTATAAATTTACATGTTGCTATCTTTTAATTTCTTTTTTAATTGAGATCTTTTTATGATATTATTACAATCAATATCATCAATAAGTATTATAGCCGTAAAGGTAGGTAAAACACCAGAATTAGCCCAAAATAGTCTAAAAATACAAGCTTTATGCCCAAGAAGTATAAAAAGTTGATGATTTTAGAATTTAAAAATACTATTTGATTTTTTTTACAGCACAGTCTGCTAAATGATTTAATAAAGGGAATTTAATAGAATTTCAAAGAAAATTCAACTTACGTAAATTCTGTTTTTTTTAATTATAGAAAAACACAAATTTATTATATAGCAGTATGATTTGCTCAACCTAAATTAAGATGTAATTTATCTATCTAGGATGTTCTAATTTGTGCTTTATTATTTAAACCAACCAATTCAAACGCAAAAAAACCATTTTAAAACATTTTCATAAATATTTTTTTGACAGTGGACGAGTTTAAACCAAAAAAATTCAAGCTTAAACGTAATTGTGCTTTTATCTACATTTTCTGTCTTTTACAAATTATATTACAAATCACCACAAATATTTAAATGGATTTTTAATTTTAAAGTTTCTATTTTATGAAAGTATAACTAGAAAAATCATACGGTTTGAATATAGAACATATTTTCATAATATGATACTAAAGTAATTTTTTTTGTACTGATGCTAGAATTTATCATATGATATCATTAAGGCATATTAAAGAAGCCCCCCTTTTAGTAAGGTATAATTAAACGCAAAAAATAAAATAAATCCCCGAAAAATAGTTTAATTGATTATAAAAAAACATAAAAAATAGCGTTTTTTACTAAGTATATGTTATATGGGTATGAGGGTTCAAAAAAATTTCATTCTATGGCAATCATAAAACTATAAAATATGCTATTTCAAAATCCATAAATACATTCTAAAGGCGAGTTATGATTATTAGGGGTCAGTTTTATTACATATTAGATCGCTATCAATTTAAATTGTTTTGTTTTTGAGTCGATTTCTTGGTGTTAAATGCTCTATAAAATATCCTAATTTGAATGGAAATCTAATGATAATCGTTTTCTTATGTGATTTGTATAATAGTTTTCGATTCTAATCATGTTTGTTTATCTCTTCCCACAAAATATTTCCTTTATATTGCTATTCATTTTATATTTTCATATTCCTAATATATAAATCCACCCTTTTTTTTGTTAGTTTTATGCAAAGCCAATCATTCCGAATATTATCTATAAATTATTATACAATTTTTGGATAAAATTTGCTTTTTGTAATACTGCTGAGTTTCACGATATTTTTTTATATAAACCGCCTAATCGATGATATCTTAATATTGATAAATCATTTTTTTCACCTTTTTAAAATTCATTTTTGAATGTCATTGATTGTGGCAACGATTTCAATAAAAATTATATCGAGCTATACACAAAAAGAAACATTAATATCAATAAAGGTTTATTTAATTCACCTTTTTACGTGAAAGTAAATTTATATCGATTAAGATAAGTATGAATAATGGCAAAAAATTCTTTTAATTGACAATTTCTATAAAAGCATAGAAGCTTTATCATGTATTTTATAAATTATATAGGTTAATGGTCTAGTTATATTACTTTATAGGGGTAAAAGCACAGAATTGTCAAAATTAATCCTACTATAAAAATTTTTCGGATATAGAATAAGCTAAGATTGAAAGTATAGTTAAAATTATAATTAAAACACTAGTCTTGTCACGCTGCGTGTTCAACACACGTGTTTTTTATTGATAGGACAATGTTATTTTTATCTATTGAAATTAGGTCAAGAAAAACACTGATGATTGGTCTATAAAACAGATATAATAATTCAGCTAGCCGTCACATCATCTCAGATTCCTATTCAATTCACCATCCTATTTTAAGTTATCTACATTCCATTTCTCTCATCAATTATATTGTTTATGCATACATTTATGCCTTTGCTGTCATTTCCAGGACTCTGTTATACAATTATCGAATTTCGAGATTGTATCATCTTATTCTATGACGTATGATTTACTTGTTTTCTACGTTAGCAAATTAGAGTAAGTAAATTTGCTAAAAATCATATTTTCTATGTTTAGAATGTCCAATATTAGTTGGCTTATCATATCCGTATCAACTATTCTCATTAGAGCGATTAACTTTCATTTTTTAATACACAAAAATATGTGATCGATCATGCAATAATCAATCAACGTTTTTATTCTGGTATTGGCCTTTATCTCAGCTATTCGTTTCCTATTATTCCTTGATTCGTATGTCTTCAGATTTTCCTTGATCCTTTAAAGTTGAATTATTTTTGAGAACACGAATATGCATCTTACCTCTTCAGTATGTTTCCGTGTTTAGATCTGACCATACCTTTTTTGAATCTACTTGATAAGTGATTTACAGTTTTATACTTCTCTCTACAGCAATGGCACATGTGTTTTTCCGTTAAAAACCATCTATATCCAGCATCAAGAATAATTTCTTCTTCGCTTGGCTTTATGTCCCCAATTTTTAATCATCTTAAAATTTCGGTTGTGTCAATCATTAAAATTCCTATAATGCCAGGGACTTTTATTTGATTGTATATCTTCTACTAAGCAGATTAAACTTTCTTTTTGTTTTTGTTAGATTGAACCGAAACATATCTCATCTAAGTTATACTTATTCACAAGGTAATCGGTTGTTAGGTAAAGATGTATTTTCTCTTCTTTTATTTAATATGATGATTCTCTCCTTTCTAATATTTTTGAATCTCCTATACATAAAGTTTTAAGATCCTCATTTAGTTTCAATCTCTTATATTAACTATAATAAGTAAAAGGTCATGTGTTAAATATAAGAAAACAAAGAAAAGATATGTATAAAGTTTATGATCCATACAAATAATAAGCTACGCTAAAAATAGTTTTTTATATTTACTTAATTTACGTTGTCATAATTTACACACCAGTATAATCATCGGTAAAAATCTAACTCTCAAATTTAAAAAAAAACACTGAAACTTTTCAATATATTTGTCGTTAAAAATTTTAATACATAAAACGTGGTGTGATACTTTATGAAAGGTGAATACAAAAAGTCTATATAGACCGAAAATAATGATTAAATACAATTACGACGGGAAAAGGGTAGTAAAAATAAACAAGAATAATCTTGAGCTTTTAAGTATAATTTTTTCTGCTCATTACCAATATTCTGATGTAAGTAAATGGTTTTTGGGAATAAAAGTATAGTGATGCTAACATATAGTAAGGCTAAATCACAATGAATTAGCCAAGAAAACAGAAGCATAGATATACATAAGGATTAATATCCAGTGTTTTTGACTTTAAATAATATATTAATCAAAGAAAAAATAGCATACTTATTTCGATATACAAATAGGAATCAAGCGATTTCTAAAAATATAAATAAATGCCAAAGTAAACTTTTAAGCGGAGCAATAAATCTAAAAAATGTGTTATACAAGCAAAAATTTATGTTGAAGCTAAATGCAGCTTGTTTTAAATTATCATCTATCCACCTAAAAATAAATGTTTAAATTCTGGAAAGTAGTTAAGATATATAAAATCAAGCCTAAAAGTATCAAAAATATCGTGTAAAAAAATATTATTATTTATATGTATGACAGTATTTCTATCATAAATCAAGACAAAATATGACAGTAAATATGCTGGAAAAATAAAGAATTACACAAATTTCAAAAGATATTTCATATGGCAAGATTAATATAGTTTAAAAATCATGTATATCAATAGCTTTATGGTGAATTATTATCAATTTAAAAAAAATATATTACTACACAGTTTTTATGTTGGTGATATATTTTCGTGGACTAGCCTAAGAGAAAAATTTACATCGAAGTCAAAAAAAGAGAAAAAAATAAAAATGTGTTTCTAATAAAGCTGGCACAAAGGTCTTTCACGCACAAAAACCACGATTTTTTTTAAAATTATCTAAACTATAATTTTATAAAACAGATATAGCATATTTTAGGGTAAATTTAACGTTAAAATCTCTGACTATTTTTTTTATTAAATAAGCAATATAAAATTATATGATTTTTATTTTATTTTCCCAACTTTTTTTATTCTATAAAAAATATTGCGCATTTTTTTTTATATTTTAAAATATTCAAAATTTATATGAATAATTTACCAAAAATAGAACATGAAGATAGTTTTACTTTTCAGATATATATTATACGAAGCTTTCATTTTAAAATTTCTTCTTATCTTATTAATAGATGCTATAATATAATGACTTTAGTGTGGGTGATATTTTAGAGCTAACCCTGATGTCACTATATAATTTTTTTAGCGAAAATTTATATGCATTTGGAAAAAAGATTTTACGAAAATACAATCATGCAATGATATTACCAATATTTTCAGCGACACAAATTTTTTTAATATTAGATGGAAGTAAAAATATATTTTCTAGCATTAATAAATTAAGATTATATGTTGCAACATAGGATTAGAAACAAAAAAACATATACAATGCAATGCAGCTTTTTTTTAAAAAATTGCTTCTGAAACATATAATGTATTTATTCGGTTTATCCAAAAGATCGAAGTTTTTATAAATTATATAGTGAAAAAAACGTAAAAATTACATAAATCCTATACTTTGGAACATGTTTAAAATTTTCAATTGTGCTCAACTGATCAATTATCTTTTTTTTTATTAAAATTTCATATATGGTCGAAAATATCATATCAAGAAAAATATCATGCATACAACGCCACTACATATTTAGATCATCTATTATAATGCATGTAACTCTTCATGATTCAACGAAATATATCCAAAATTTATCAAAAAAATTATTGCTGTAATACGGAGCTTACAGAAGCTTATTTTTTTTGTCGTGAATTGTTATTTAATCGATTGTTATTCTAAGCCATTATTATATATCTCAACAGACATAAATATTTTATTTTCTATCGATACGTGTTAAGTATCAAATTTAAAAAACCAAAGCTTGATATTTTTTCCATGTATATTTTTCAAGTGTGACTTTTTTATTGATAAGTTCCAATATCAGCTATGAAATATTTTTAGTTTATATATTTTATATTTTCTTATTAAAGCCAATCTTTTTAATTTATTTTCTACAAAAAAGAGCACTTTTAAATAATGTGTTCTAATGTTTCTCCTTTATGCTATACAAGATATAAAATTATATTATTGTACTAGAATCTTCAAATTAATTTTCCCGGTGAAGCAATTTAACATATTTTTTTCAATATTTGTTTTTACATTCATTAATTTTTTTTTATTTTTGTATGTTACATTTTAATCCATCTTGATGAATTTGAAGATAATCAATTCTAAAAAAACACTACTAATTTTTTTGGTAATATAAGAACGATTATTATAGTTAGAGACACATTGTAAAATATATTTTTTAAAAATTATTATTAACAAATAAACGGCTAAGATTTTCCTTGATAGTTCGTAAATTTAATATCTTTCTGGTTTAAAACATAAAGAACTTGCTAGTGTGTTTTTTTAAATTCAATGGCATATTTAAACCTAATTTCATTTATAATTGAAACTGGGGCTATAAGAAATATTTTTTAGCACCTTTCATAAAAAAATGTATGCTTGTATTTTTACAAAAAAAATGTTAAATTTAGAAGCTGCGGATATAAAATTTTTAAAATTAAAATATTGTTTTCATTTTCATGGACAAAAACCATGATATTTATTTTTATCCATCAGATTCTGGCACTAAATTTAGATCAAAGTCCATATATTTCTTTATAAATAGGGTTGAATTTTCCAACACGATCTCTATATATAGGTATAAAGCATTTAAACTAATGAATTTTCAGCATTGTTTACTTTCGAATTGCATTCAGTTCGCTGTAAATATCGTAATCCATCTTTATGCTGTGATTCTATAGGAAAGAATTTTTCATATTTGATATGATTGAATGCTCTATTCAATTCTAAGTACTTTTTTTAGCGTTCTTTACATCTTTTTTAATTTATGATTATTTTTAGTATTTATTAAAGTTATATTCTTTTGGATTTCAGATTTAACAAGAATGTGCCCCTTACGATTATTCTTGGCAATATTTGTATCTTGAAAAAATTATCATGGTATTTCTCGTTTATACGGGCTGATTTTCTCTATCAGCCTTTAACTATTTTAGTTTAAAAATTATTAGATTTATTTATAAGACTAAATTTATGGTTATAATAATAGTTTTTGTTCTCAAACACAACTTGCTTGTTTTTCTATGTTCACAGCGTATTTATACTTTCAACTATTTTCTCTTCTCCAAAGTTTTCTTCTGTATAAAATTATATTCTTATATACAATTATAAATGTATTGCAAGAATCGTGCGGGGTAATATCTTTATTAATCTTGTGTCATATTTTTTTTATTGATCAAAAAATTCGACTTGAATTTAATTTCACTAAAATTAGAAAGATTAACGGTTTTATCATGCAAGCTGGACAACATTTCCATCATACCTATCCTGGCTTTGATTACTTGCACTTGCCTTCGGAAAAGGATTAAAATTGTTTCTGCACCATATTAAAGTGTATGTTTAAAGCCAAAAGCTTATTTTACTGTGGGTTGACACAACAGTGCTTGTTGTATCCCTTAAGCTAGACGGCATAAATTACTAGTTTGCTAATTTACTAATACCCTCGCGTGTGGAAAATTCGAGCCTTTAAAGATGTAAACTAAAGATTCCATATCAATATTTACACCACTAAACCATCGCCTTCCATTAAAATCTGGAAAATTTCGGATTGATTATATCCTAAGTTTACATTAGAATCAGCCATAAAAATACTTGTAAAATATAAACAAATGTACAGAAACATTTAAACGAAATTTTTCTATCGATGGTATACGATTTAAAAGCAAACAGTGGCCAAGTGGACTAATGTTTCTTTTGAAGCATGTGAATATATTTACTTTAAAAAATTGAATTTGATTTGACTTGCAGAATATTTTATTATTTCTTTTTTCTCGGTTATAAGCTCTATAATTGTGTAACTATATTAAATTTTTTATTGGTTAGGATTTCATATAAATATTACATGATTTATTTTTAAAAACTGATTGGAATGTAGATGTAGAAGATTTTCTTAATTTATAAATAAAATTAAGATACGATTTGATAGCATTCTACTTTTAATTTCAAATTTTATTGTTAATGAATTTTATTACCCCTTGACCAATATGATATATACTAAATTAAAGAAGACCACATTTAAACCATCTGACCATTTCAATAAAATAGCAAATAACACATATTCATCGGTATTCTATCTCCAAGGTTATAAACCCATCAACAAACGAAAGAACAAGAATTTGAACAGTAAAATAGAACCAGTAAATAAATCCGATCTAAAATACGCTGATTTTGTAATAATAAACCAAATGCACACGGAGTATCTTCGTAAATTAAAAGATAAAATGTCACCAGATGCGTTTCTTCCAATATTATATAAATCATGTTTAACGGGTGCTAAAATTATGGTAAATTTGAATGGTAAAATCGTGGATGGAATAGTTGTGGAAGAGAGGGTAAATTCCATCTTTATTATTTCAGCAGAAAATCGTGTTAGAATGTTAATAAAAAAACTGCATACCTTTTGCTTATCTTTTGATAACGTTGAATATAAATTTATCGGTAAAGAAATGAATAAGAAAAGATTTTTAAAGAAATAAGGATAATCTTAAAAATATAATCGACTCCTAAACACACATTAAAAAAAGACTTAGAAAAATTTGAGTTAAAATAAATCCATCATCATTCATAACAGAATAAAAATTCTGATAATGTGTTAAATTAATCTTGTATTTATATTCTTGAAAAAATAATATCGTTTCATTTACCTTTTATTGCCTTGGTAAATATTTTGAGGGGGTACTTTATTTGTCTGTAAATATACAAAATTTTTAAATACACGAAGTAAAATATTAGTAATCTATGCGTTATATACAATTATAATAATACATGCTAAAATTTACTCTCAATGATATGATTTTAGCAAATAAAATCTCGAGTTGTTGAAAATAAGCACTAAGCACTTTTATATGCTCATTAAATATTCCTTCTTCTTAATTTTTTCATTTTCAAACATCCTTTTTTTTCTAATCATAAATCTAAAATATTGGTTATTTAATAATAGAAAAAACCAAAATGAAATATATTGGATTGATCAGATTGCTAATTCTTATAAATTTAAAATTTTTCTTTATAACTCGTGCTAAAAGAAGTTTCAATCAATCTTATTGCATAATTGAATAAATAGACGTACTTTATTGAAAGCTGAATGTCTTTATAAACAATTTGTCTGTAATTATAACCAGAACGAAAGAATAACTCTTCGTAGTGTGGCGGGAATATTTGATTCAGTCTAGATTAAGATTGGTATGGTTTTAGAAAAAAACGGCTTTTTATGAAAGATGAGTAAAAAAATACCTCTCAATATTTAGAAAGAATATAATTTAGATGTTCTCAAAATAATAATTTTCTACTAGATTGTAAATGAATATATGATTATATATAAGAATGATGTACTATTTATATCGTATACTAAACTAAAATGAGCGATCAAAAATTTCCTGTGTATTTTTTTGATAAGAAAATGCACTTGCAAAGATATCCGATTCCATTTTTTTGTTTATATGCGTAGAAATGCCTCGGAAAGTTTTAGAATTGAATTTATTTTACAATTTTAAGATCATTGAGTGTTTTAATGATATTTTTATTTATGGGTTAATTTTGGTATTGCAATTTTATATTTTATATTCGAGCATAATTTATTTTGATTTCCCGTTGACACATCATGTATATATCTTATGTCTGATATCAGCAATATTTTTACAATAAAATTTTTAGAAATGTTATTTTATGTGATCCCTTCATTTAATTAAAATGACGAGAGATCTCATTTTATATTATAAGTGTAAGAAGAAGAATTCTCCAATGTTGATAAAAATTTTAATTGTGTTATATATAATTTTGAAACAAAAAATCAAAATACAATTCATCAATAAAATTTTGATTTCATATGAAAAATAAACAATAAAATTTATTGTTATTTATGTTGCCTAAGTCAACAATTCGAAATCGCCTATTAAATTGAATCTTATATCTATTTGTATCATTTTATGGTGTCGTCCATTGTATAATTTAAATAGGGCATATAAACGTATTTTTTATTTATGGGCTAAATTTATAGTCGTAATTCTAGTTTTTGTTCTCTGTACACACAGCGTATTTATACTTCCGGCTATTTTCTCCTCTCCAAAGTCTTCTTCAATACCTTCCTTCTTTCGAGACCTATTAATTCAAGGGTTTTTCTCAATCCCAAGGCTTGTATATATGCATCAACCTGGTTAATAGGGCATATAATATATAATAGTTTAGAATATTTGATATTGACAGGGTCACAAATCGAATCGAGATATATTCAAACTATAGGATTAAGACAAACCTTTGAACCAATAAGTATTAATAGAAAAGAGGTATCGAAGAAAATGTATGGGAAGAGGATATAGCCAAGAGTATAGATATGATTTGCCTACGAGAAATCAAATAAATTATGCTTGAAGAGTTAATCTAAAATTACAATAGCAAAATTGAGCCATTAATAAAAAGATTCATATTCGACTTTTTATTTATAGGTTAAGTTTTTTCTTTTGGGAATTCCTTCTACATAGATGTAGAAAGCCCATTAAGAATATAGTATAACTTCTTAATGCATTTACTGTCACCTTCCCGAGATCAGTCTCCGTCAGTGCGTCTTTTCTGTCAAATGAATAGAGTTCAAGTGTTTTTCGAAGTGTTAGAGCTTGCATATATGCTTCTACTTCATCTGTGATTTTAAACACCTTAACACAAAGACGTGTCCATTGAAGTGAATATCGATTCCAAGTTTAAATATCTTGTCGATGTTTTTAAAGTGTTTTGTGAATATTCTGTTTCCACTACATCTTTTTGCTCGACTACAGCCGCAGTTTGAATGATTTATCTTTGTAGTGCTCTGCTTCAGATTTTTCTGTTGTACCCATCAAAAGATTCTTATTAATATAAGATATAAGTAAAAGAACCATAAATGTTAATTGATGAATTAAGAATATAATTATGGCAAAAGCATACACACAGTCAATACGGTTGAATAATACCTTTTAAAAATTTTGTAAAAAAATGTTGTATAAATTAAGGTTATGAAGAAGATGTGATTGCTGAAGTTTACATGTTCTGCTCTATAAACAGTTTAGTGTTTTTTTTGGATAAAAAACTTAAAAAGAACAGGATAAAACTAGCCCTTTATAAATCATACACATAATCGTATATTTTTTGGCAATATAAATATTTTAACCAAATAAAATAATAGTATTAATATTTCGAGGGTGCATTCTTAATAATTAAAGCATATGAAATTAAAGTTTTTTATTATAATAGTAATAATAATTATTTTTTACGTTGAAATCCTAAATTTAATCTTTTTTCTGCAATTTGCTCTCCTCCTCCAAACAAGCAATTTTAGCTTTTTCTTTAGTAACGTCCATAAGGATTTTAAGGTTTAACATCAATAAATTTCCGTCTTTTGTGTTAGAATGCCTCGCCTGTCGATATACATAATCATAATTTTTTTCTTCGACGTACAAAATGTCTTTTTCTTGGAAGCAATAAATTTTTCTGTTGAGGTAATGAAAAGTGTTTTCCCAAATTTTACCTATTTCTGTTCTGTACCTGTTTTCTAACATCCATTTTTCGATTTTAAGTATTTCTTGTTCTTTTTCCTTTATCAATTGTTTTATTTTCCCGGTATCTTTTTCAGTATTTTTTAGAGGGATTTGTTCAATTTTGTTTTCTTGCATTAACTGGATTATATTTTGAGTTTTTGAATTCTTTCCGTTTTTTACCCCCGTCTTTTTTGATTCTTCGACTTTTCCCTTCATTTCAATATTTTTATCAGTCGTAAGATCATCTTTTAAAACATTGCGTTCTTTCTTGCTATTTTCTTTTAAAGGCGCACTTTTATCGCTCATATCTCCTTCTTTATCTTTCATATCTCCATCCTTTTCTTTATTGATTATGTCTGTACTTTTGTTTGATTCGGTATTTTTATCTTGTATATCGACAATTTTTGGTTTAATTTCAGTACTTTTATTGTTAATTTCCTTTTCTTTGTTGATCATATTAGCGTTTTTATCATTAACATCACCAGCCTTTTCTTTATTTACCTCTTTTGAATTATAATTCATTTCGGTGCTTGTGTTATTTTTATCACCGGCCTTTTCTTTATTGATCATTAAACTGTCTTTTATACTAATTTTAGCTTTTTTCATTTCATTTATTCTTTGTATTTCCAACAATCTTATTGATTCATCAATACCTCTTATTTCCGAATTTAATTTTCTTATAGAACTAGCAAGTTCTGATCTTGATTTTTCTTTTATCTTATAATTATCGATCAAATCATCAATATATCCTCTAAAAACACTAGTATTTACAAGCGTGTCGATAATAAACTTAAGTATATTGATTCTTCCAGTGTTTGTATTTAATCTAACAGTTGTTGTTAGATAAATTGTCATAAACTGATTCAATACAATCTTCAAATTATTTTTGGTTATATTTATAGCGAACCAATTACTCTCAATACTCGATTTTTCCTTTAGTTGATTCTTTTCTTCTTCCCCCTTTAAATTATTTTTCTCGTTTACATTCTCGTTACTGACAACATTGGAATTCTTTTCGGAATCTCTCAGTGCTGTTCCTCTTAAATCCTCTGCAATGGACCCTAATAAATTTCTAAAACTTTCTTCGCCTATTTTTTTCCTTTCTGCCGCCAAGGAACTCAAAATCTTGGCATGTACTTCGTAGAAATAATCACTATCGTATCCTTTTTTTGATAAATCAACCACAAAGGTATCGAAACTAGAAACTCCAATTTTTAAAAACCCACAAAAGGTATTTAAAAATGCGAATGAATCAAAAAGTAATGCAATTTCTTTTCGATTAAACCCCAAAAAACTTATTTTTATTCCAAAGGTTTGAACTACATCTCGGGTCTTTCCCATAACTTTCATTACATCTGGTACAAGCGGTAAATTCCCGTTTTTAGAAATTGATGGCCCGCGTCCTCTTCTCCCGTCCAACGAATTTTGTTGATTTATATCTGATATCCCACAAATATCATTTTTCTTGGGACCATAAGCATTATGCTTCCGGTTATCAAAAACTTCTCTCGAAATTTTTTTAGATTCAACACCTGTCGGCTTATTTTTTAATGTAGTTTTGTTTTCTTTTCTGTTATTATTCTTTCCTTTATTGTTTTTAGAATGAAGGTTTTGTGAATCTTCACTACTATGATCACACAAAATATCTTCGAATTTTATTGAATGGAATTCTTCCTCCATCCTTTTCAAATCATTCAAAACATTGTTTTTCAATACCTTTCCAAATGGTGTATCATTCGTTATAGTAAACAAATAATTCATTATATCATTTTTGGAAATTGATTCGATTCGCTCTAAATCTTCTAGCATGAAAAATTGGGCATCTGTGATTGGTACAATATCACTCTTTTTGGCAATTAATATTACTTTGTACCGAGGTTTATTTGTGCTCTTTGATCGCTCGGATTCCGCTTTTTCTATACGCCCATAACGATGCATACTGTTAATATACACAATCTCATCGGGCAAAAGAGATGATGTTAGTGTTTTGTATATTACCGTTGATAGTGAAATAAATGGTACTGTTGTGTTCTGGATGAATGTATGGGTTATGTGTCTTTTTATCTGTACTGATTTTATGGCCATTCTTACCAATATTTTTTTTATTCGGTGTTTTTTTTTGTTTTACTATGTTTATTCGTCTTTGGTATTTTTTATCTTTTTATTGTCTACCGCTGAGCTATTTCGTATTATATATTCTTATTCTTTAGTTTTTTCTTTCTTTTTATCTTTTTTTTTATCTGTTATTATATTTCTTTTTATATTTATTTATTCCTATTTACTTTTTTAATATGTCTGTATTTATTCTTGTTTCTCTTTATTTTTTTATAAAAATGATGAATTCAAATATCCAATAAATTAATTAAGTTCCGCCTATGAAATTCCTATTCTGGTAATGATATAAAATAATGTTAACCTCTCTACTATAAATATACCCGCTTTTAAAGTAAAATGTCGCGATAAGATGTCTCTCTGCTTTTTTTTTGTCGTCTACTAATATATACTCTTTTGTCTCAAATGCTCGATTTCTATCTTCTTGATGCTTATAATGGGTATCTTTTTTTAAAAAACGAAAATATGGAGATTCTTTGAAATTAGACTAGATATGGAATTTGAAATTTTTAAAGATATATGTTATCTCGTTTTGATTTTTTTATAATAATTTGAAATGACATAATAATTGGAAGTATTTTGTTGTCATAGAGTTTAATGCATTGTTAGTTGAATTGAAGTGTAATTAAATGTTTATTGTTTTGTTATCTGATAAACATCATTTCTATTGATATAGATTATACAAGATAAAATATAGCTCAATAAAGCATATAATAGCGCGTTTTGTAAATATTTAGTTGCTATTGGTACGTGTGTGAATTTATAAATTTATATTCAAAATGATATTAAGAAACACAAGCTATGACGAGAGGGTTTATATGTATTTATTTCATATTTAATATCAATATATTCAAAGGTTTTAATGGTAAATTTGCATTCATTAAATCCTAATATGTGATATAATATAAAGCTATTTTATAAGTACTCAACAAAAATGTATATTTTTCGACAGTAAATTGGGAACTTATATTTATAACGTAATGATTAAGAACGCTAATATGGAAATAAAGCTTCTAAAAAACAATACCTGTGTAATATAAATATATTCAAAGATTTTTAATAGCAAATGTCCAACGTTTTACTTATACTATGATGATAAAATAAGTTACAATATAAGAGGAGGAGAGTTTATGCAAACAAATAATCGTGTAATATAATATGGTCAAATATTTTTAATGGCAAATTTGTAACTTTGATTTGTAATATAATGATAAATATGATATCATATAAGAAGAGGCGAGTTTATATGAATATATCATCTTTTATTAAAAAAAGCTGAAGATTTTTGGTGGCAAATTTGTAACTTTATATTCATAATATAATGATTAAGAACGCAGCTATAAAAAGAGATGCTATATAAAAATAATTTCATTGTAATATAAATATAGTCAAATATTTTTAATGGCAAGTTATTAACTTTATATTTATAGAATGATGACTGAATATGCAGATATATAAAGACAGTAAATGAGGTTTTAGGTTTCTTAACAATCGATAATGGTTTTTTTTTGACATTATATTTAGTGGAAGTCTGTATATTGGATAAGATAAATCTATAAAAATCAATTATCCGGGAATTTAATTTAATCCTATGATAAGATACTTTATTGGCAGGCTCAAATTTACCATAGGATCGTCTAAAAATACGGTATGGTATAGATATCAGATAATTTATCTTGTTGAATGTGACAATTTACAATTCTGAATATTATATGACCAATATATTTTTGTTAAATGACATATAAATACCTAATATGAGCATATTTTTATTTTTTGGCATATTTATCGTGCATTACTATTATTAGAATTTATTTAAATTCGATCAGATTTATTCTAATCATAATTTTTAGGATACTTTATAATGATAAGATTCGAATATAATCACAATTTTAACATGTTAAGCATTTGTTGAGATGGTTCTTTTTATTCGAATTGAACGTAAATTTTTTGTTTCCAGAATTTTATATGATGCAGATATTCTTTATTATTATGATATAATGTTACTTGAAGCACACACAATTTTTATATTATGGAATTTATTGATTCACATACAATAAATTAATCAATGAAAATATAAATACATACCATTATAAATTATCTGAAATAACAAAAAAATTAAAATACTTTTATATAAACACAGTGACATATAATCAATAATAAGAAGAATCCGTTTTTGACATCATATATAACTATTTTTAATATAAATGCAAACAAAATATTTTTATGTAAAAAGGTTTTATGCTTATTTTTTTGTGAATATTAATTTTAAAAACCTTATAAAATGCATTTAATAAAACAAAATTTTATAATATTTTTTTTATTTATGTTAATATTTGATCCACTCATCTTAGAAGTTTGATGGATTTAAACTAAACTTTTATACCATAGATCTTTTCAATTTCCGCCTTTTTAATTCAGATAGTTTAAAAGTTGTATGCTTCTCCACATATAAGTATTAGAAAATTAAAAAAAACAAACTAGCTCAAAAAAAAGTAACTGCATTGAACACGCCAATCGGGCCACCACTATGGGGTAACATCCCCATCATACCAATATGAATTTTATTACTTACCATTGCGTTCGGTAATAGAACCATTTCGTTTCATCGCCACAATCAAGTGAATGATATAAGCCGAAAGCTTTTTTTTACTGTAAATTAGCTTAACATTTTTGCGTTATACATTGAAGCTAGATGGAATTAATTACCAGTTTGAATATTTGTCAATATTCTTACGTGTGGATATTTCAAACCTCTTCAATCTTAAAAATTGAAGATTAGATCAAAAATTTACACTAATAAACTATCACCACTGTTAACTCAGTTGACAATATAAGATTAATTTTATATCATATATTCTTTAGAAAAAAAAAGAACTTTGTAATTTTTTTTCAATTTACGAGATTATCTCTCTATATTAATATATATTGCCTATACCCATCTATTAGAAACAATGAAGTATCAGCTATTATTTTCGGTCGAAAATGCTATTACATCTTTTCGTGTTGCGTACAGCATGTAAACTTAAATTTGTTTATACTCTTAAAAAACCTTATAGGATAATTCATAGTGTATAACACGGATTTTTGTAACGTGTATAAAAATGAATACATAAAAGAAACCTATTTTGTTATCGTCCCCCGGTGATCATTTTATACATTTTACAGTCTTAATAATAACAAATATATATTTTTAGATTAGCACTGAAATAATTTAACAAATAAAATAAATTAATTAAATTATTGTTGTTTAATTGTTAATTATCCCATATGTTATAACATGGGACGGTGTGGTGACACGATATCATAGAAGGTATACGAAGGAACTAGATGTCACGAACCAGGTTGAGGCATATATTAAAACCTTAGGATTGAGAAAAACACTTGAATTTATAAGTCTCGAAATAAGGAGGGGTATTGAAGAAGACTTTGGAGATGAGAAGATGGCCGAAAGTATAAATACGCTGTGCGTACAGAGAATAAAGCAAGCTGTGCCTGAGAACAAAAACTAAAATTACGACTATAAATATAACCCATAAATAAAAAATATAAGTTGTTTAATTGTTAAAGAATCTAATAACTAAGTGATTAAAATATAACAGAATGTAAATTAGTTTATTTATTATTGACACAGAACGAATATCAAGCGAAATAAAGTGTGTATTTCATGAGGATAGACCAGGGTAAGATCCCAAAAGATTCATCAAGAAGTCTATCAATATTTCAATGGGCTAACTACGTCTTAGTGAAAAATAGATGAATAATAGAAACTTAACCTATTAATAAAAATAATATTAAGCATAACTTTAGTTTGCTTTATGGACCATATTTGCCTACCTATTTTTTCCGTCTCATTATACGTTACAATATTACTCTATACATTTCTTTTTTGCAATAGTAATGATTGGATATTTTTTTATAAATACGGATTAAACTAATAAAAATGGTCTAAGATGACATAATTTTGAATAACATTTCTCTGTGTATATTGAAAAAAATATATGGTTTTTATATAAAAAATAAACATAAACAAATTAAATTATAAAATTTAATAATTATTTTATTACAACGAATAAAAAATATTAGATTAAGATAAATATGGAAAATTTGGTATTTTTTAGATCGTTTCTTAAAAACATTATAACGTTGGTGTTAGTTTGTTTTATATAGAATTCCACTGTATTCATTGCATTTTTATCTTCTAATTCCATTTTATTATATTTATAACCTTAGTGTTTGACAAATCATCACCAACCCTTTTTATTACTTGTTATTCCTATCCATGGTAGCTCTAAGTTAAAAATATACGCCTAAACATGGGCATAATCTTATATTGTTGTCAAGCAAAGCCTTCTAATAAGATACAAAGTTTTAAATAACCTCTACTATCCATTAAACACACCAAATCGCTTAAAAACCGTTCTTTTGATGTATTAATATTATTATTTCATTTTATAATTACCAAGAAATTCTATTAAATAATCTTTATTGCGTTTGAATACCATTTATCTTGTAGCTTCAATTCAATTTTTATAAAAGTTATTTAGCTAAACATCGTGTTTATCTGATCTGATGGCCAACGTTATATTTTATATTATATAAAATCAAATTTAGACCTTAATATATTTACTTTTTTTAGAACTCGTGGTTCAATAAAGTTTTTAGAGTAATAGATCAAAATACCCCTATTTTATTTTCCCCTTAAATAAAAATGATTTCAATAAGAGTTTAAACTAAATATATTGATGCAATATTTTATAATATAATTACTTATAAAATATTTTCTTTGCTATATTCGCTAAAATAATGTATTTTTAGGTTCACTCACAAAGAATAGAATCGAAAAAATACTTGAATTTATTAACTCTAAAGGATAGATATTTTATATAAATCTTAAATTAGATTAAGTTGAATGATGTATAAATTAAATCTGATCTATTTAGCATTTCAATGTTTTCCTTGAAAATTAAAAATACACTTATAAATTAATCTTAAATTAAATTTATTACTTTTTCACATATTATTTGCTATTAAAAAGAATTTGTGGTTTTTAGCAAGGTATTCGAATCTTATCTTTTGACATTTATAAATTTAATAATAAAACCCTATTTATAAATGTTTAGGCTTGATTTAAACATGTAAATCTAAATTTTTAAGATTCATTGCCCCACAAAGCATCTTCAAGAATAATCCACAATCATGTTTCCAAATACACCAAGAAAATAAAATACTGGTATTTCAAATGCAAATATTCAGCGCGGAATTTTTTTTGCATGCATATCATAGCTTTATTATGCTAGAAACACTTTATATATATTTTATATCTTAGTTGAGTTCAATTAGAATAAAGATGTCAGAATTTAAATTGATTTTTGAAACAGTATATTTAAGTTAAGTGATAATTTGTCATATATGGACATTTAGATGAAATTATTGCATCGAGCACCATATCACTTTTACGCATTAAATTCAACACATCCACAATTAAGAAAAATTATTATTGGTTTGTTTGCTACAGTATTGGGTATCATAATTACGTCCGGTAGTGGGCTTATTCAGCGAAAAAATTTTCAAAAAATTGTGATTATTTTAGTCTATTGCTATATCTAAATACCTTAAACTTGTTTATTGGGCTATTTATATAATAATGCTAGTTTTTTGCAAAGATATCACCGCAAACGGATCCTCTAACAAAGGAATCGAATTAAAAAATTTACACTTTAAGACTTGGCATGTCTCAATTAAACAATGCAAAAAATAATACCGGCTTGAAATTTTAATTATTTTTACTATTCATATTTTTTTATTCATAAAAAATACAAGTTGTTTTAAACCTTATATACCCTTAAAATTTGTATATAGTTAATAAAAAAAATGATTATTACATGTGATTATTGTTTGAATTCTCAAGCAAAATCAAATAAAATGTATTTAAGATCGATGGTAATCTTTTTTAGCTTTATTTATTCCCATTTTTAAGAGCTCATTTAAAGAACAGATCAAACGATGTAAAGAATTAAAGAAAGACAAGTATGAAATTTATAGTGAGGCTCCTCGAAAAAACAAGACGGAATTTTTTTAATTAAAAATCTATATGTGATCTTATATTTAAAGATTAAATTGGGGTGAATTAATAACGAAAATGTGCCTAATTTAAAGGTACAAAGCATCACATTAATTTGAATTTAAAGATACCTTTAATTCCTGTGAAATGATATTTTTCAAGTAGTGAGCAGAATATTAGTGATATAACTGATGTTTAGACATAAAACTTGTGTAGAAAAAAAGCAAATATCAGAATAAAAATAATTGAAAACTTTTCGTAATAGAAATAAAATGGGCAATCTAAACATGATATTCGATATTTCTATTATACAATTTGGGCTTTATAAAAATAATGCAAGGGACGGAATGTATAGTAAATTTGTTTTGCATAATTGGATTGTAATAAATATTTTTTTAAGTTTAGTTTACGAAAAAAGAAAAAATAACGATTATCCCTAAAGCATTTTAAATTTTGTTATAAAATGCATGTTGAAATATAGATAAATTATAATGATCTGAATGCATCTTGTTATCATTACGAAATAGTCGATTATAGTGTTGATTATTAAACCATGTAAATGGTGTCACACTAACACTATTGAAAATATATTGTGTTTTGTGTAATCATTTTATCAAAAATATTGTCATCAAATTAATTTGGACCAATGCTTTTAAAAAATTTGAACCTGAACAAAAGGGCTTTTCTACAAAAAAAATTTATTTTTAATTATTGTTATGATTACCTTCGTTATTGTATAAGTGTAGCTATTAGATCAATAATTTGTGGCATATAAAAAATTATGGTGTTAGAAAATCCTTTGGGATCGGATAAAAGTAGTTTTTCTCCGACATTTTAGCCTATCATAAACAAGAATTTATTCTAGCTATTAATATTTTTCACAAATATTGTTGGGTCTTTAAACTATCTTTTACATTTTATTATTTTATTGGATTATATTTTGCTTAAATGCATTTTAATTCAATTTTGAATGTTTTTTTTAACATTTAATCCAATATTGCAGCTGTATATTCATCTGTGGATTTGTTGCAAACTTTGATTCAACATTGAATAAACTAAATTTTCATGGGTTTCGCTCTCTTTTAATGATTTATTAGAATAATTTATTGGTAATAACACCATAAATCTCGATAAAAAGATAATATTCTAGTGTTATCTATCATCTTTGAATTTATCGTGTTGATTAATTGTAAACTGTATAATTCAAATATATAATGTCCATTTTAACTAAAAGTTAATTATAATTTATCGCTGTTTATTATGCTGGGATCATAATCCAATCCTTTCTAAAATTATTTTGGCTTTATAAATAATTGTGAATTTTTTTATCATTTAAGTTTTAAATTTATATTTTTTACCCATCAAAATTATGTAAAGTATATTATAGTATTCTTACAGTATTTTTATTTTTTTTAGCTCATACGTTATAAACTTTTTTAATCTTTTTATTCATTCGCTTTTTATATTTTTTTAACTAAATGGACTTTTTATTATTCTTGCTACCCTTCCATGAAAAATTTTCACGAAACTTTAGCTTATATAAAATAAATTCAGATAGGATTTAAATTAAATGATATTTTTAAAATATTTAGTAGATTAAAGTGTGATTGGGAATCAATCCATATAAAACAAGGAAAAGATGCATATAATACAAATTATACAAAAAAAAAGTATAGTATGTTTGGAAGAGAAAATTTGATTTTTATTTATAATCTTAAGGGTGCAACTATTATGATTAAAATGTTAAAACCCCTCGTAGGGGCTTCGCTATCTTTTTAAGTTAGAAAAATTTGCAAAGAAATTATAAATGATTTCTTGTTTATAGCCAATATACTTTAGTATCTTAATTATTTTCAAGCTCTTAATTTTTTTTTGCACAAAAAAATGCCTTAGAAGTTAAAAATTATTAGAAAATTACCTAATTAAAAATCATAAAAATTACAATTAAAATAAATTCATGTGTTTTATATCTAAATTTAGGCTACAAATAACTAAATATGGCAATATTTTTGGATTTTGATTCAATATCAAGGCAAGAAAATAGCGATCATGGCTATTCCGCCTTTTAGTTTATCAAAAAAATATGAAAATATTTCCAACCCGGAAAGAATCGTGCATGTATATTTAGATTTTTATATAGTCTTTTAAATTTTATGTATTCTTTTCAATCTTTTAATATAGTTGTGTAAAAATTTTAAATAGAAATATCGTGATTCTAATATTTTTTTCTTTGATGTGGGTAAAAAAATGTATTTCTATACTGAAGATTTGGATGCTTTTCATAAAAAAATGACAATTAGCGAGTTCTAATTCGACACGGTTTGACGGGCTATTAATTGAAAATTTGTGGTAATATGATATTTACTGGATCCAAATATTATACTTTATAGATGTAATTGTACTTTTATATGCGAAAATTAATAAAATGAATACACTAGTTTGTCCAACGCAGCCTATCATAATTTAAAAAACAACAGTGATAAAAAGAATAAAAGTCGAAGAAACCTGTTCATTTTTTGCTATTTAGATTAGTAAATACACAGTAATTGAAAATAATTAAACAATAATTTATTTGTTGATTTACAAAAAAATTTCAACACTTATGCATATGTGCAATAGAAATAAAAACAGAGATGATAGCTATTAAGTATAAAATAAATAAATTATTTTGATAAGAGTAGGCAAAAAAGTAAATTTAAGGAAGAGTACTAAAAGCAGTTATCTAATTTTTAATTGCTCTTTTATTATATGAGTAGGCAGAAGTTTTTTTCTAATATGTCATCTAAAGACCTAACATATAATTGTATGCAATATTTTTTTGTTCAAACACAAAAACAACAAAAGTTGGCTTGTATGTTTTAATTTTTTAGAGGTGATATTTTTTAAAAAAAAATCAAGAGATTGTCTTAGGTATAAATAAAAAATGATTTTTCAGAGCATAAAATATATTAATAAAAATAATAATAAATTTTTTAGTTTTTTTGCGCTGATACTATGCTTTGTATTTCAAATCGTTGATAATTATATTTTTAATTATGTTTTTGTTTCTGTTTTAATTTTTTTCCATGTCAATTTCTAATGTCCTTTAGCATCGCATTTAGTTTTATTTGTAGATTTTAACTTTTAATAATTTCATCTTTTTTTTAATGTCTAAATAGAATGGTAGACAAAATTAAATTGACAAATCTATGACTATTCACAGAATAATTAATTTGTCAATGTCATGGGCGGCGAACTATTCTACAAAATAATAGAATTAATTTATGTGATCTATAATATTTTCAATCAAAAAAATTCAGTTATTTATAAATTATAAAAAAAAAATTTTAATGCAATATAATATATTACATGCATAAAATGAACAACGATCAAGGTTTTTTAAATCAAAATATAATTAAAAATTGATTTAATAAATAAAGCTAATTAATTAATGGAAATTACTCATCATATTTATATATTACAACTTTCTAAATATTCAACAAACATTTAAAAGGCATAAACTGGGCTAAGCCATACTACCAATTTAGATATGATGTTTGTTGATTCAGAATCTATGTGAAAAGTAAATAAATTATTAAATGTTTTTTATATCTTTCCCAGGACAGTATTTTCTATTGGGACGAAATGATAAATATATTCGTCATCGCCTGTTTGCACTTACAAGCTTATATAATTTGTTACTTATTAACATTTAAATATAAATTCCAACTGTATCTTGAATTTTTTTCTTAATATATTTGTGAAAAAAGGCAATTTTCATCCTTTTCTATTCCAAATGGTCTGATTTATAAATAAATTATGAAACAACATTGTTTTTATATGAAATAAATAGTCCCGTCGAATTGCCGGCAATTATTGTTGATGTTTGAATTATTACATGACACAATTAGTTTTTGGTGATGATGTTATTTAAATTTTAGACATATCAATGATTCAATTATGATTTATATGCAGTTTTTGAATCTATACTAAGAATTTATTTTGAATACAATATTCTTTAATGCTAACTTATTAAAATGTGCCATTTATTCCATGAATTTTAGTTTAATTTTTATAGAATCATATTTTTTATTTTTGATCTTTGATATACGGCTTTTTAAATTTATAAAGACTCGGCACGATTTTTTTATATTAATTTTAAAAGCTATAATACGATACGGTAAAGTTATCATATGATTATAATTACATTATAAAAAAAAGAAAGCTAGATGAGGAGGCATATATATTTTCTCTGCCATTTCTTTTCCATATGACGCCAAAATATTAGCCGGCTCATAAATTATATCATTTTAACATTTCATAATCTACATTTGAGGCAAAATAAGCAGGTATATCTTTATTTTTAAATTAAAAATACCATACTTATCATTATTTCAGACTATAAGATCGTGTTTTTAGAAGAATCCAAGCCATATCTGCGATCAATTAATATTTACATAGATTTTTATGAATTATGACTAAACATTACAATCGAATGATTTTATTGCTTACGTGTCGAAAAAACAGCCTATAACTTTGATGAAAGCACCAAAAATATTATTGGATCATAAAAAAATTTTCAATTAAATAATTTGTGCGTTAAATTTATTCGTTAAATCAATTTCTTTCTAATTATAATGATCCAACAAATTTTTAACTTTGAATAGCTCTGTCGTATTTTTTTATGTATCAACGCTTTTTGAGCTTTTAGGTAAATCAAGCAATGCATAATGCGTCATTCTAATGATGTAAAAATTCTGTCAAGTGTTTTTAATTCTAATCATCTTATTATATCTCGTCATAATATATATTTATGCAAGTAAATATAATATCTTATGAAGAATGAACTAATTTTTGTTATTTATATGTTTGTTGAGGCCGTAATAACCCGCACATCCAAGCCAGAAGAAGATGGGATAAACAAATCTAATAACGAAAAACCGAACGAAATAAAACGGAATAATGAAAAAGAAAGCGAAAATATAAGTAAGACTAATGAGTCTAAGAAAAAAGATGAAGAGGCAGAAAGAATAAAAAAGAGACGAGAGCTGAACAAAAAAGAGCTAGAAGAGAAAAGAAAAAGGCTAAAAGAAAAGAGAAGAAAGCAAAAAATGTGGAAAGAAAAAAGAAGGAAAAGATCTTTAAAAGCAGGAAAAGGAAATATAGATATTGATTCTGAAACGACCGAAGAAACATCTGATGAGCAGAAAGACGGAAAAAGCAGAACTAATCATGGCAGGCATCAGGGATCCAGAGCGAAAAATACATCTCTAGCGATGCAAGGCAAATCAACACAAGATTTTCAAAATAATCATGAACGTAACAGTAGTAGTGCAGTAGGATTATCTAATCAACAGAAAATGGCCTCCTCTAACTTTGCAAGGGAAAGTAGGCAATCTGGCAATGATCAAAATTATTCTGATAGTAACAGAACAACCAATTCCAGAGGAGAAAAATATACAGACGAACCGCCTTCTACTGGATCAGCCGAAATGGAGACTAATCGTAAAGATCAAAGAAATTGTCAATGCATGTATAAACATAGTTGTAGAAAATGCGGTGATAAAAATATCGATCAAATGCCTCAATCAAAAGATGACATTTCTTCTTGTGAAAAAGGACATAGTGGCAGAAAATTTAGAGATACACTAGAACCATCACCAATATGTGGACAGAAACTACAATCAAATACACAAGAGCAATCTGCAAAAAACTCTAAATCTAAACCATGTTTACAGAATAAAACTCAAGAAGAGGCAAAAAACCATGAAAATTCGTATGAAAATACTTGCTGTCATTGCCAAAAACCTATCAAGTCAACACCATCAAAACAAGATAGCGCAATAAATGCACCACTGGCTGATAATAAAAAAAATCCTACAGTATCAGCTGATTCTCATTCAAAAACAACTGCGCGTAAACAAGATCACACAAACAACAGTGGTCATACGTGCTGCTATTGCGGGCGTCATAAAGATCCAGCACCACCTAAACCAGAGGCACTAAAAACAAATCCTTCGAATGATTCTAAAAATGAATCAAAAAACCCCATGCAAGCACCACCTAAACCAGAAACTGTAAAGCCAACTCCAAAAAACGAATCTGAAAATAGATGTAGTCATTGCGGACGTCATAAAGATCCAGCACCACCTAAACCAGAGGCACTAAAAACAAATCCTTCGAATGATTCTAAAAATGAAATAAAAAACTCCATTCAAGCACCACCTAAACCAGAAACTGTAAAGCCAACTCCAAAAAACGAATCTGAAAATAGATGTAGTCATTGCGGACGTCATAAAAATCTAGCACCACCTAAACCAGAGGCACTAAAAACAAATCCTTCGAATGATTCTAAAAATGATTCAAAAAACCCCATGCAAGCACCATCTAAACCGGAAACTGTAAAGCCAACTCCAAAAAACGAATCTGAAAATAGATGTAGTCATTGCGGACGTCATAAAGATCCAGCACCACCTAAACCAGAGGCACTAAAAACAAATCCTTCGAATGATTCTAAAAATGAATCAAAAAACGAATCTGAAAATAGATGTAGTAATTGCGGACGTCATAAAGATCCAGCCACACCTAAACCAGAGGCACTAAAAACAAATCCTTCGAATGATTCTAAAAATGAATCAAAAAACTCCATGCAAGCACCACCTAAACCAGAAACTGTAAATCCAACTCCAAAAAACGAATCTGAAAATAGATGTAGTCATTGCGGACGTCATAAAGATCCAGCACCACCCAAACCAGAGGCACTAAAAACAAATCCTTCGAATGATTCTAAAAATGAATCAAAAAACCCCATGCAAGCACCACCTAAACCAGAAACTCTAAAGCCAACTCCAAAAAACGAATCTGAAAATAGATGTAGTCATTGCGGACGTCATAAAGATCCAGTACCACCTAAACCAGAGGCACTAAAAACAAATCCTTCGAATGATTCTAAAAATGAATCAAAAAACTTTATGCAAGCACCACCTAAACCGGAAACTGTAAAGCCAAGTCCAAAAAACGAATCTGAAAATAGATGTAGTCATTGCGGACGTCATAAAGATCCAGTACCACCTAAACCAGAGGCACTAAAAACAAATCCTTCGAATGATTCTAAAAATGAATCAAAAAACCCCATGCAAGCACCACCTAAACCAGAAACTGTAAAGCCAAGTCCAAAAAACGACGCTGAAAAGCCATCACAAGCAATCTCAAAACCAGATAAAGGGGCTTTGAATGATAATAAAGACACCATAAACTCCAAAGGACATACCTGCTCTCATTGTGGACGTTCTACAAAGGGTACTTCAAGTCAACCGGAAAGTGATAAGACTTCAAATGCTCAAAAAAATGTATCGAAAGAAAAACCAGATCAAGAGCAAAAAGCATCTCCAAATGTTTCTACTTCAAAATCTTCGCCACCAACTTCATTAGCGCCCGAAAAATCATCCAAATCAGCCATAGAATCCCCAAATACTTCCACAAGTCCAAAAGTTTCAAAGGATTCTAGAAAGGAAAACGAAATGACCGAAAAAGCTGCACCTGTTTGCAAAAGATGCGGGGGTTCTGTGCCATCAAATACACCTATTGAGTCAAATGCCCCAAACAATCACAAAAATGCATCTGAAAAACCCCCAGATGTTTGTGCTAGATGTGGCCATGCAATAACACCAAATTCTTCTAAAAATGAAAATAACAAAACTGAAGAAAATTCCGCTGTTTGTGGTAAATGTGGAAATCCAATTGCACAAACCGGCTCAGAAGAAAGTAATCTTCAGAATAATCATGAACCACATGTTTGTAGTTTATGTAATCGCCCGATCGCATAAATGCTTATAGTTATAATTAAAATAATTGAGAATTACATTTTTGCAATGTGAGGATATATAATTTACGTCCACTACTATTTTACGCTGTTAAACATCAGAAGTGATGATTTTTTTTTATCCAAAAATAAATTTTTCAACTATAATCTCTATGGGGTCATATAAATTAATAAAATCTTGATTATTTCAAGGTTTTTTTTTAAAAAAATAAGACCACTGTAAAATTATCATTTTTTTCACCTTAAATTAGAGTTTATATATTGCATAAAACAAAAAGAATGCCATATTCTTTTTATATACCATCAATAATCAAATGGAAATTTTTATGTGACAGTATAATATTTATAAAACAAGCATGATATACATCTTATTGTATCTAAAATTGCATGCTTTGATTTAAAAAAATTTTAATTTTGCTAAACCTTATAAATTAAGTATAAAAGTTTTTAATATTATATGAAAGTGCCAATTTTTATCGCTGAAATATAATTCATGTCTTGAGAATGGTTAAGACAGTGAGTATTATAACAATATAGATTATATTTATACCTTTATGTTAAGTTTGAAAAGTCAAATATTCATTATAATTTAAGTATTTACACATTTAATACCAATATTGAACTATCAGTCTAAATTTTTAAAAGAATATCTATTATATTTAAAGCCAAATTTTCACCGCTTATTAAGTTTTCAATTTTTGAAATTTGAGACAAAATAAGAGTAATACAGGCCCATATATGTTTTAATACATTTTAAAACGACATTTAATGTTACTACTATAAATAATTGCATTGCTCATTTATAAATAAAGTAGTTTTACATAAATACACATAAATTAAATTCTAGTGGTCAAATTAAATTATGTAATTTTTTAGACAGTATAAATCCCTAGTTTTAAAATTTAGTAAAAATGCAAGTCGCTTTATTTGAGCAAAAATATTTTAATATTACTATCATGATTTTGTTATTTAATTATTTCTTTTAATATTTTATATTAATATCATCCTGCCCTTCCGAAAACCTTTATTAATTTGTATTTTATTTGACCAAAAAATGATAATAAATTGAGTTAAGGCATAAAAAATACTCAAATATAGTATAAATTTATCAGTATTTGTGTTGCTTTTTTAGATTTGTAAGCATAATGGAAAAAGAACAATATTTTTTAGGTTTTGGATTTTTTATATTTTTTTTTAAAATAGAACATAAAATATAGCTTCTTATATCGTATTTTTAACTAATTTACAAGCAGATGTGGGAAAAACACGGTTATTCTATTATAAAAATTAGTTTTAATGTAAGCTCGTACATAATTTATATCAAATTGAATTTTATTTGTTTATCAACACGATGACCATAAATACAAATATATTTTGACAATTATAAATAAATAGCTTAGATTTATTTTAATTATATATATTTAAGGAAAATTTGCTCTCAATAAAAGTAAAAAAAAATAAAGAGGTTTAATTATGATTAATACTAAATTCTTTGAATTTAAAGCGACACATTAAGCAGATAATAGTTTTATTTGATAATCAAGTTTATAATGTTAAGAAAAAAATATTAATCAGGGGTGCTTTCAAGATAGAATCATGAATATTTCAGGAGAATTACCTGCATTTTTTTTTAATAATTATAATGGCTTTTACAGCATTGAATCTTGTGTAGAAAAGAAGCCACGATTCCGGAAATTTACCGTAAAAAAACTATGACATCACAGTCTACACTTTGAAAATAAAAATTATGAACTGTAAATCACATGAAAAACCCCGCGTGATACGTTTGGGCTACTTTTAGTCCAATAATCACTTTGCATGTATTTTATAGGAAAAAAACAAAAAGAAAATTCAAAAAGTAATGTAAATTCATAAAACCTATATCGTAGAGTTTATATAAAAGTCTTTTTCGGTGTATTATAGTACCCAAATATAAAAGCTTAAAAAGGCAATCTTATGTTGTAATAATGCATATTATTCATATATTTATAAGTTATTTGCGTACTTGCCTGGCAGAGATTTTCAAAAATAATGAATTTCTATTTATTTTTCTTTTTATAAGAAAATAACACTCAAAACTATAGAAATGACACCAGGCATAACACAGCTCTGTTTCTCCCCAAAAAAACCAAAAAATATTTATTTTTTGCTATATTTCTAATTTAATACCATTATCTTCTCCTTCTATCGTGTTTTTATATACTCAAATACTATAATATTTATAGTTTTTATTATGATTCGCAAACTTAGCTTCGTGTTCAAACTCAGTTTAAACCTTTTGATGGGCTTTTCATCCATATGAATAGATGATGGATATCTTTTAATTGTAATTAATCATATTTTTATATATCACTAGCATTTTCTTAGCATGATCATAAGCCAAAAGGTCTTTATGGCAGATCTTTCATACCCACGATAAACGAACCTTTCGACTTTCTGTCACTTTTTTATTTTATATTGTTAAGTTTCGTCTCGAAAACTATTAAATTTCGCGTTCCTCCTATTTTATTTTTTTATATAACTATTTTACCAAAACATTTTCTTTTAAGAAGTCTACACTATCTATTGGCTACTTTTCATAATGCCTGCACTTTCAACTATACTTATCATAGGTATCTTATTTTGAAAGAGATAAGATTAAGGACAACGTTTGTTAATTGTAGTATCTTAAAAAAATCATCACATTTTAAGGTCATTCATAATCCATATATATCAATACGATTCCATTATCTGATCTAAACTACATTGAACTTACTTATCACCGCATTTATTTGCAATGAAATTACTTTTAAAGATAATAATTATCTTATTGCTCTTTCTTTCTTCGCAAATATACCATTTAGTCCTGATACTATATTGATTTAGAGGTTAAAAAAGCCAAAAAGAATACATTCAAAATAAGACGGCTAGAAATTTTTAATAAAAAATACAAAACGAAAATAATACATTTTCCCTTAGTTATCTAATTTCAACTCTTTTTCGGGAGATGGAATTTTTTTCTGCGAAGTAAAATCTAATCACATTAACCCTATAAGAAAACTCAACAAGAGCAAATTTATACAATAAATACACAAGAAAATGTACTTGCTGCCATAAAAAATTACATTTTGCAATAAGATGCTAAAATACAAGTCTAATAACTTTCTTAAATAAATAAACAGAATATTTATAAGATATTATAACGAAATTTTATCAACCACTGTTTTATAAATTTTTAACTTTTTTATCAAGATTTTTTACTAAGTTGAAATGTTAATATGATAAAATTTTATCTCATAATCTCCCTTTTTTCTTATTTCTTTGAAATACCTAATTTTGATTCTTCAAGCGAACTAAAAATAATAATATTTGAATCGATGAATTCTAAACATTTATAGTAATTTCTGTTGTGCATAAAATTAGTTTTAATTTCAACTAAAAGTTGTAAAAATCCTGTTTGCAAAACAATTTTTCGTATATATGAAAATTGTATCCTGTTTATTTAAGCGGGATTTTATCATCTATTTGTGCATATAAAACATAATTTTATAGCCAAAATTATGTTTTTATTCAAATTTGCGTCTAAGACAATTTGAAATGGTATTTCTTGTGTAGCAATATTTAGTATATATATCCTATTAAATTTAAGACCTTTATATGCGGTATTTCAGCTATAAATAAATAAATGATATCATTTAATATGAAAATATTTACAGTCTCTTTTTTTTAAACAACTATTCGCATTTTTTGTGCATTTATTTGTGGTCTAAAAACTATATTAACATTCGAACTGGCAAAAATACAAAACAAAATAATATTCATATTTAGCCAAGAATTCTTTTCTCAAAAAAGATTTAAGTAATTTCGATATAAAAAATATTGATGATTGCATATTCAAATTGAAAAATAATTGGATTTCATGTTTTACGCTGCAATTATTATTTTTTAAACCCGCAAAATACATTTATATATTCTCATAAATGTGATCTAAAATTTTGCCATGGTTTCAAAAATAATTGGGGATGATAAATATAAGGAATTTGACTTTTTCTAGTGTTTTAAAATGTTTTCTTTGCGGTTTTACAAAAATATTTAGACATGAAGCTATTTTATTATTTAAATAAATTGAAAAAGGTATCTAAAACACACAAAATGATTTTAAAATTAATTCTAAATACAACTTGCTTATTTTAAAGATTTTTATAACTGGGTATTAAAACAAATTAACGGCATTGAATGGTAAAGATCCTGCTATACGATTCAAATTAAAGATTGAGGTTCTTTATATTGCCAGAAAGACAATATTTTTGAATAAAAATTTATAAATAAAGTTATAATTTCTAATCTACTCTAATAATAGAAAAAATAGACAAACTTTGCAATTTGAAATTCCGAAATTAATTGGAGGTATTTAAGTGAATATATATTTGTCAATTGAAATTTTAAAAAGACAAACAGCAATTCTGATTATAATATGAAAAACACATTTTATTATTTTTATACTTTTAGGTTGTTTTTAGATTTTAAATATATTGATTTTTTCTATAGTCCCTGATTACATCTGAGTCTGCAATTTATTATTTTTTCTATTCCATTTATTTTGATAATTTTTGTAATTTTTTGAAAATCTCGCTATTTTTGTTATTCCAGGATTTATTCTATTTTTCTATATTTGCGTATTGTTTAGTTAATATGTCAATTATTACGGAAATATATTATCCGTAGCATTATTTAGAAACCAATAGTATGCTTTATTAATATTCTAGGATTTTATTGGTGATTACAATTTTTTTTTTATTAAAGATATTTTCAATGTTTAAAATTAATTTAATTTCCCTAGATTTCAAACTTTGGCTCTTTGCTATAATTTTTTGATCAGTCTAAATTTCATTTATTGATTAAAATATTTTTTTTTAGTTCTATGCCAAAATTATGATCTGCTAGCATCTGAGCTGTCACTAATATACAAGCGAAAGACAAAAATTATCCCATATGTTATAGACTGTGACGGAGTGATGACACAGTATCATAAAAGTACTAGGACGAACTCGAAGTCACAAACCTGATCAAGGCATATATACAAGCCTTGGGGTTGAGAAACACCCTTGAATTAATAGCTCTCGAAAGGGTGAGAAGTATTATAGAAGACTTCGAAGAGGAGAAGATAGCCGAAAGCAGAGATACGCTGCGCGCATGGAAAACCAAGCAAGTTGTGCTCGAGAACAAAAACAGAAATTTCAACTATAGATTTAGCTGTATAAATAAATCCATTAACTAGTTCTATGACATATCTTGCTTATTATATGGCATGGCGTGGTCACTAAATACCATAAGTCGTATATTAAGGAGTTGGGATGCAACCAAAGCAGAAGCATATACACAAACAAAAAGATTGAGGAAAAGGCTTGAATTAATAAGTCTTTAAATGTGAAGATTGTAAAGATAATGCGACTGCAAGAAGTAATAAGCAAATCTGCTCTATAGAGCAATTTATGGTTTTGTTGAACAAATTCAAATAGCTGAAAATCAAACTTCCCCTTAAAAATTTTCATTTTTAATTTAATGAATTTAATACTGGATACGAAATAGCTATATCTTCATAAAATTTAATAATAAGCGAAGCTTTGTAGCCAGTATAAATACATCTATCTACATATTCATGTAGAAATATATATTATCAATTTATACTAAAACTCCGACGAAGTTTGTATTATGTTTATGATTCTCGTATTTAGAAATTTATAATAAAGTTTTATCTGATTTAATATGACTGTATTATATAAAAAAAATTCATTTATGCATATTTTTAAAGGGTCAAAGTGTATTTCGCAAGGCTAGCTTTTATATATTGACGCAGTTTCTCATTTTGGGTGAATTTAGACAAATAACATTTCCTTTATTTGCTAATTAATCGCGTCTAAAAAGAAACTTATCATGATAAAGGTTAAATTTATTGTTTTGTAATACTTGGAATTAAATATAAAATACATTCTTATAAATTCAATATTTCAAAGTTTACAAAAGGATGGGAATATACTTTTATTAAGAATGTTTTTCAATTTATTCAATTAAAAGTTATCATAAGAATCAATCAATAAAATTATTTTATTTATTTATGGGTTAATTGTCTTTAAATCAATTTTATCTATTTAGGCGTGGTCAGTCCATTGGGAATATTGCACAACTCCTTGATGCATCTTTTGACACCTTCCCCTGATCTATCTTCATCAACTGCTCCTTTTCTCTGAAATGAGATAGTTCAAGTGTCTTGCGAAGTGTGAGAGCTTGCATGTAGGCTTCTATTTCATCCAGATTTTTAAATACTTAGCATATTTTTTTATGGATTCTGTAATCACTCCATCCCATGTCATTACATATGATATTATTCTTGTTTTACATTTGTCAATTAAACCAAGTTCATTCGCCAAGATGAAATACTCCTATAATTATAAGGATCAAGAAATATATTTTTATATCCTAATTTTTTTAGAACTCGTATAATGACGCAACTATATACCCAGTGATTAGAAACAATATATAAACTAAACATACAACCAGATACAAAAAATTGAATCTTGATAGCTCTTTAAAAAGTTTCTTGAAAATTTGATTATTAGTTCCCATACTTTAGAAGTTGAGCCTATTATTCTTCGGGATTAAAAAATAAAGTCGACATCGGAACAATTTTTTTGAAATTAAGCTTATTTAGAATCCTTCAAGGATTAAATGGCGGGTTATTTTTTTTAATAGAAGAACCAGAACTATACTTTTATAATGTATTTCATATAATAAATATCCTTTCTCTGTGCTCAACGGATTAAATATAAATAAATTCTTTCTCGATAATCTGATTCTCATCAGATCTATTTTTGCGGAAATTTATGCGATTAGCGATAAGCAAAGCTCTGTAAAAATTCAGAACAGCCGATTAAAAGATTAAAAAATATTATGTGTATTAAATAAAAAAGTATAAGATATCTATGATTGATATAAAATTAGATATAGGAACTTTTTTATTGGTAGAGTATTTGATAGCACCGTTTTCTAACTATTCTATTGGTATACTAATAAATAAACTTTATCTATATAAAATAAATCATTAGAGTAGAGATAATCAAATTTGATAAGTTTTCAAAGCCTCAAGCTATACAAAGAAGATTAATTTTAGATTTATTTAGAGATAGTAAATATCATTTCTAAACTTAATAGAATGATGTGGAATGGATAAGTTTATCTAATGCATTACGAAATTATATGCGATAAGAAAATAATGGTATATAAGTCATCATTATCTGTAAAATAAGAATGAATTTTGAAAGTATTTCAATTATATTTTTCGTTTTTGTGAATTTAATAGCTGCAAAGGCAAATTTTGATGAGAATAACCAAGTTAGTGGTAATGAAAGAAGAGAAAGACTAAAAGCAATTAGGGAACAGGCTGCAAGTAGGAGAAAAGCGAATCAAGAGAAATGCGGACCAGGTGGATGTCCTCCTCGTGGTGGTAAATGTGGGCCAGGTGGATGCCCTCCCCGTGGTGGTAAATGTGGGCCAGGTGGATGCCCTCCTCGTGGTGGTAAATGTGGACCAGGTGGATGCCCTCCCCGTGGTGGTAAATGTGGACCAGGTGGATGCCCTCCCCGTGGTGGATGTGGCCCAAGAGGATGCCCTCCCCGTGGTGGATGTGGGCCCGGGGGATGTTAAGTTTTCTAAGTAATTAAAGTAATATATTGATAAATTATATGCATACAGCTTGTTTAGAACAATTAAAAAATGTGAATCACAAATTATTCAAATCAAATGTAAATAATAGCCTATATTACCAATATTATATATTCTTGCATAATTATGTTTAATTGGCTAGATAAAAATCGCTATTAATTTTTGATAAAGGGGAAAACAGTTCTGAACGAAATATAATAAATGTTAATAAATAATTAGGCGCCGAAAATTATGCTACTTTATTAAACAGTACTTTATAAGATAAGTATTTGAACAGATTAGAGTGTTCTAATATTAATAGATAAGTAACTAGATAAATTTTCAGTTTTATTGCACGATTTATTCTTTCATGTGTTGCACACAGTAAAAGTTTTTTTTTAATATTATAAATTAAGCAATCAAGAATGATCAATTCACATAAAAATTATATTTAAAAAAAAATTAACTGCTAAATTGTATATAAATGCCTTAGACTAAATCTTAGAATATGCAGACTTTATGATTTTCGTTATATGCCTAGGGACCCAGGGATTTCGATTTTTAATATATCTAAAAAAAACATCTAAAATTTATAATAGTGGAAAATAAATTCACGTATTTAGAGTAAAAATAATTTTTTTCGAGCATTATAAAGTTTATTCTTGAGGTATCTAGAAGATAAATAAAAATAATAGCATTAAGCATTAAAATTTTCAAAATTTGGCTATTTATCATGATATATAATGGAAAATGGTTGGTATTACATTCAATCGGCAGTTATATATATAATAACACCCAAATATCACTGTAATTTATGGATTAATATGTTCAGAATTATTTCCTTTCAAATTCTAGTATAACTTTACCCCTTATTATGCTTTTATAAGTGATTTTCGTCATTAATTATGCCCTAATTATAGATTAGCTTTCATCTTTCAGAATCAGTGAAAGTGAAAAATAGCCTAGTTTTTATCCTGTATCAACACTTTTCACTTATAATCAGCTAATAAGCCTAAAATCCATTAATAAACCATATAAATAGATTATAAATTTCCGGACTATAAAATATTAAAAAAACAAAATATTTTATTATGTTAAAAAAAACGAAAAATACAAAATATTTGGCGACAATTAATTTGAAGGATCGCATATTTAAATGCTTTAAGTTCTGAATAATTTTCATTGTTATTTAATAATAGAGAAAAAACAATTTGTGATGCAGAATTTAGAAGAAATAATATAATTTGCGATATTATAGTATAATTATATAAAGGATCAAATATTGATGAATTATTATAAATGATGTTTAACCCTAATATTATTTATCAATAAGTTTTATTTAATTTGAACATATACAATTCATCAATGTATTTAAGTTATAACCAAGCATAATAGTATCAATTATAAGATATTTAAGTTTTCTTTTGTTTCAATTTATACCCAAGAAATTTGCAATCGATGTCGATAATAAAACTTTAAAATATTTTGATTTCCTGGGTTAAGTTTCTTTTTATTGATTCCATTATTGAGACGTAGTCAAACCATTGGGAATATCGCACAACTCCTTGATACATCTTTTGGCACCTTCCCCTGATTTATCTTCATCAACTGCACTTCTTATCAAAAATGAGATGAGCTAAAGCTTCTTGTCAATAATAGAATATTAACGAATTCAGATAAGATCAAAAAGCTCACAAATGAATCCATATTATAATTTTAAAAAATATATGTAATTCATGCACATACAAATTATTTATCAATATGAACACAATTTTAAATCTGTAAAAAAAATAAATTATAATGTGATTTTGAGTTTGAAACATAAATATTATATACTCGATAATGAATGCTGTGAAGTATAAAACATATTTACTTACAAAAATATTACAAGTTTAGACAAAGGAACACAACGCAATGAATAGGAATAAAAACCATTCATCATATAGTAATAGATTTTGATAACCGTAAAAAATACAAATAATCTTTTACTAAAGAAATTTATGGTAATTGTTTTGTATTTTTATAATTTATTTATTGTTTATCATATTTTATTTTGTAATTCTTTTACTTACAGGATATAAAAATAATTGTTTTAAAACCACTTTATAAAATTCTAATCGAATTTACTTTATTTATTTATGTTTTACTTCTATTACTTTTTAGGAAGTTCGCTTTATATACATAGGAACTATTGCTTAACTGCTGCATCTCTCTGTGGGACTCCTCCAGCACTTCTTGTCACCCGTAATCACCGTGGATTGGGCCCTTTCTCATAGGCGGCAGTCATTATGTGGAGGGAATGAGATTCTGTCTACTGTTCATCGCTACAAGTTACAAGTTACAACCACACTCTACACTTACCTATATCCTTGCTGAACGGTGTGGGATCTTTTTCAATACTGAAGGCACAGTTCAACGGCTTACACAGCAACCTCCTTTTTGTAATGGCTTGTCAGTGCTTTATTATGGTTTATCTTTTATGGTCCACTGGCCGCCCCCTTGGGTATTTTTCTTTAGAGTAAATTCGTTTCGGAAATTAGTGGGGTGGGTGGAAATGGAACCCGCGACCCCTGACCTAGGGGTCAGACTTGTAAACCACTCAACCACACCACCCAAAACCACTTTATAAAATAATATTTATTTGATTTTCAAACGCTGGATAATATGCACATAGATAGTATTGAGAATAATACTTGAGTGTAGATGTGTATAATAAATACTGTGAGGATCATGTACTTGAAAAAAGTATACAGCAAATCCGTAATATAGAGCAATCCAAAGTTTTGCGGGAGCCAACATTAAAATTTAAAAGAAAAATTAGATCTTAAAAAAATTCAATAGTTAAATTCAAACTATTTAAATAATTATGCCGTTATGGCTAAAATTTATCATTCTTTGTAATTAACTAATTTAAAATATAAGTTTGAATGATCAAATAAAAATTTATTGAGAAAATAGTTCTTGAAACATATATGGCATTTGATTTACGATGAATAAATACTTTAAATGTCATATTTATGATTTTAAAGTCTCTTCATGCTACAAAAATTATCCTATCTTATATTTTTTTTAGCTATTTAAAATTATTCTAGCATAACATTAGAATGCTCTTTAGAATAGCTTTAGCTGTCATTTCTTTCTTCATCCACATCTTAATAATATACTATAATACATATTCATCTTTCTATACTTATTAGCTCAGATGTCTTCCTCAATCCTAATGTTTGTACGCATGCATCTGCTTCAGTTGGAATTTTCAACAAAAGAATTCTAGTACTATATTTTTATGATATACACGCTGGGTATGTTTTTATATTTGCAATCACGCTACCAAATTTTATACATATAAAAAAAAGGTGTTTTACTTTGATCGGGCTATGATATTATAAACCCAATCGTATAAAAACATTTATAAGACTTACATAATTTTTTACCACAACTATCTAAGTTATTCTGATACCATGAAAGGATTTTTTCGAACATCAACTGTTCACATCATCTTATTTTTTTAGTGATTACATATATTATTGACCAATATTTAAACGATATTGCTTTTAAACTTTCTATAGTATTTTATATCTATGAATATTGTTGCTTTTTTATTTTCTATAAATATATATGTCGGATTTTAACATTTAGTGTTTTTCTTTTAGTAGCTTAGTATATATCATATAATTGAATTTATTTTTCATAATTTTTCTCTATAGATAAAGTTTTGATTATCCTATGATCCTATTACGAGAAAAAACCCAAAGCTATCATTTATAAAACCACAGCGTTATATTTAAGAACATAATTGCCTATTTCGCGCGCATGAATATTTATTATCTTGGAAAGAATACTTACATCTGTCAAAAAAATGCATAATTAATGATATAATAATATATACCTGCCTATTATCGTGATATTTGTTTAAAACATATCAAATTTATATAATTTTCTGTGAACTGAACTATTTCTGGGTCATATTATTATTTAAGCAGAGAAATCGCTTATATTATTTTAACAGCACCTATTTATTTTATAAAAACGTTTTTATAGGTATTTACAATAGACATTATATGTATTTATAATTGTAATTATTGAATAGACTATATAGGCCAAAAAAAATTCTTTTAGTGAAAATTAAGTTTCACATTATAATGAACTGTTTTTTGAGACTATAAATAAAAAATTTTTTGTTCTTAAATACCGATTATTTTATTTAGATATGATAACACTATCATAATCTACAAAACATGATTTTATTTTTTAATTTGTCAAAATAAAGATTTTTTCTAACTATAGAAAATTTAAATTCTCTAAGCAAACCATTTCTAGATTTTTCTATATAAAGAGCATGTAATATAACATAATATAAATAAATTCATTTGAAAATTATGGGAAACAATTTAAATGTGAAAAAATGTTCTTGAGCACGATGATGATGAATTTCAATGCGATTTTGCAATATTTAATATCCATAAACATTCTAAGAATGTACAGTATGTTATTTTTTTATATTTCATAGTAGATTTCTAGATACTTAGGGCATAGTTTTATAACCACGTGAAAATATATAAATAAATAGGATCTGTATTTCGTCTAAAACCTATTAATGTGATTACAGCCTTTTTAATGAATCAGGGGGAATTAAACCAACACTATCAAATATTGTATTTATATTTTTAGTCCATAAATAATGCGCAGATTATAAAGTGGTTTCGTTTAATTCATATATTTTTTTGGGTCACTTATTTTAGGTTTTTTTAAAAATTATTTTTTGTCTATTACCAGTATTTCTTTCTTTGGTATTCCTTTACAACTCTGTACAACCTTGTTCTACGTGATCAATAATTCAAAAAATATAAATTCAAGTATCTTAGACGATAAAAACTTTGTAAATAGGCATATGGTTCTATTTAAAAATGTAATTCTTGCAAATCGAATATCTTCAATAACCATTTTTTTTCTATTTATATTTGTAATGTAAAATTTTGATTTTTAAAGATCGTATTTATATACATTTATTGAAATCTAAGTTTTTTAACTTTTTTTGTATACTATTTTTGCTCTAAAGTTTTTTTTCACCATATTGTTTTGAATTTGATTCGGTCAAATTGGCATTCAGCACTAATCAAATTATGATCTATGAATTTTAGAACTTGAATAATCACATATTGCAATGTATTATCACGTTGTATATATGTAAAAAAATTTGATTATGTTTCAAATAAATCAATATTTTTGCAGTTGTTTGTTTTCTCTATGCAAAGCAAAATTTAAAATAAATCATATTTTAGGTAAAAAGATATTTATCTTGGAACATGAAGGATTGAAATCACAAATGCGTGTGAAGGTAATATGAAAGTTTCTTTTTGGTTTCTATCCAATAATATAAAGGTCTAGATGAACATGATTTTATTGTAAAAAGTATATTTAAAGCATTTTGAAATCAGACATTAATTTTTTTTTAAAACTTACCTGATATATAAAAAAGAGGATGTTTGTTTTTTTATTATTTAATAGAAACATACAGTAAACAGATATAAGATCGTATTTGTATTTTAAATCAATTTAAATATACCTTTTTTTATGGGTAGCAATTTATAAGTAATTAAATGATAGGAAAACCTTAAAATATGTAAATTTTAATTTTTAATGACTAAATATCATTATAATATCGGCTTTTTTTTAGATATTTGCTTTTTTTTAAGTTTTATATAAGGCTTTATGTAAATATTAATTTTCACAAAGAATCGATTGATGTAAAAAAAGGTTTTTTTGTAATAGGTGAAATTCTATAATTCTGTCATTGTTTTTAATTACGTAACTTTAATTATATCGTAACGATGTTCCACATTAATATTACAATTTTTATTTTGTAAGAACTTGTATTTTTATTATAACTCTTTCTTCTTAATCGTCGTATTTTGTATTAAGAAAAGCATTGAATTTTTATTGTTGTAAGAATAACGTATTTTCAAAAAAAATTGCTTTGAAAGTTGTATTCTTTTGGTTTTTATCACAGTAAGTTATAAATATAATCAATTTATATTCTTTATTTGTTAATTTAATTCATTACTGTTTATATTTGATTAAGCAAAAGTTTAGTTTATTTATGTGTATTATTTCTTATATTTGCACAGGAAACCCCCAATTATATATATGGGTTTTATTTATATATTTACAGAGAAAAACTAAAGTTTTATATAGCTTAATTTTTATTTTTCACATATTGTAATACGAGAACATGTCTTAATTTATATTTATATTTGGATTTTATTTTTTATTTTACCTTTTAAATTTTCCCAGAGGAAATATAGATTATTTATGTGTATTTGTCTTACAATTATTACATTATTCAAGCAAACTTTAAATTGATTAGCAATAAATAGTAATTTTTTATTAATACACATATTCCTAAGGTAGAGGCAATATTTATATTGGTTTCACAACAAATGTTCAAAAAGGGTATTATCGATTACAATAATGCACATACTACCAACATAAGAAAAAATTTATCATTCACGTCATAATAAATAAGGATTTGTTTGAATAATTAGGTGCCGGTGTTACTTATTATTTGAATATGCTATAATGATCTTTTAATACGTATCTTTCTTACACATACTAAATATAGTCTAGACATGTAATAGTATATTATTTTATATGATTTCATTTGTGATTTCATGGTATTGTTTTAAAACAAAATAAAAGCGAATCCAAAGCATAATATTTCCTAAAATTAATAATAAAAAGTATATTATTTTATATGATTTCATTTGTGATGTCATGGTATTGTTTTAAAACAAAATAAGAAGCAAATCCAAAGCAATATTTTTCCTAAAATCAATAAAAAATACATTATTTTATACATTTAGATTTGGTATGCCATGATATTGTTTTAAACCAAAATAAGAAGCAAATCCAAAGCAATATTTTTCTCAAAATCAAGAGAAAATACATTATTTTATACATTTAGATTTGGGATGTTATGATATTGTTTTAAACCAAATAAAAGTGAATCCAAAGCATGATATTTCCTAAAATTAAGAAAAATACATTATTTTGTACATTTAGATTTGGGATGTTATGATATTGTTTTAAACCAAATAAAAGTGAATCCAAAGCATGATATTTCCTAAAATTAATAAAAAATACATTATTTTGTACATTTAGATTTGGGATGTTATGATATTGTTTTAAACCAAAATAAGAAGCGAATCCAAAGCAATATTTTTCCTAAATCAATAAAAAAAGTTATTTCTGATCATTGTCTTTCACATGAAACAGATAAAAAAGAAAAGGATTAATAATTGATATATTCCATGAAGTGTCACAATTAAATTTAATTTAGGCTATATTACTTTAATACATCCATAAATAGAAATATTAAATCAATAAAAATCCTCTAATTAAATTACGCCTACTCTATAAATATGACTAAAAAAAAGCCCATATGAATTGTTTACTATTATTTATAATAAACTACATCATTTGTCTTACAATAAAATCCAAGGTACCTCTGAACCTATCTATCCAAGATGCAACTCTTCTTGAAGATACTACGTTAGAGCAGGACATTCTTATTGAATCAGACACTCGTGCAATAAAAATGATGAATGAGAGTAAAGATGTTCTTCCACAACTTGTTGGTCTTCTTCAGAACCATACCGCACCGCCTTCGTCCATAATCTCGATAGTAGATTCGCTTACTAACGTTTCGAAAAATGAGCTTAGTGAAGAAGATAGTTTGAAGACTGGTAATATTTCATTTGCTATATTCTTTCTTGATAATGTTTCAGCTTCAAAGGATTCCCCCAGTAAATTGGTGGATCATAGTTTGTTAAATAGTATCAAGTTGTATATTTCTTCTGATAAGGAACAAGCCACGTTGTTAGGTGTTCCTTTTCCAGGTGTTTATGGGTATAACTCTTATGATAAAACAGATTATAAGTTGCCATATCGTGGGTTTACTCAAGATATTTCAGCAATACTTACACCTATTTTGAAAGAATTGACAGTTGATTCTTTGAAATTATATGATGACTCTAAGTTCCCCAAATTCTTTTTATTCTATGATGAGTTACCTGAAAATAATAGTACTTTTTTTGCTGAGATAAGTGCTTATGAAAAGAGTGCGAGAAAGCATCGACAAGTGTTGAAAGTAGGAATGCTTGCCTATAAAAGAGATAAACCATCATTAACCCATTTCAGGATAAATGAAAATAATCTTCCTGCTATGGTCTGTATTTTCGATAAAAAGAAATACAGAGCAGTTAATCTTAACGGAGAAACATTCGGTCAATACGTGGATTTATTTTCTAAAGGCGAGCAAGAGCCATGGGAAATGAGTGGTGAAGAACCAAGCGATAATGAAACCCGGAATGTTAAAGTAATAACAAGAAGTAATTACAAAAATTATTTTAACCTTGAGGCTGGATCAAAACATAAAGACACCCTGGTTGTTTTTACTTCACCAAACTGTAGATTTTGTGTGGACCTCAAACCTATTATTGAAAAACTCGGTGAGACTGTTTCTAAGAACGGAAAAGATAAGGTTGTTATTGGATCAGTCGATATGACAGATAATGACTTCCCTGAATTCGATATAAAAGGATATCCCACCATTTGTCTTGTATCTCAAGGTATGGTTAATTACTATCAAGGTAACAGAACAGTCGATAACTTAGCTGAATTTATCATGAAATATGGAAGTGTGGGCATTGATGTGACCACTGGGAAAATAGACCCATCTAAGATGGAAGTCGACGTTGAAAGCATGGATGAAGAAGATATTCATGAAAGCTATGAAGAAAATATAAAAGAAGAGCTTTAAGTATAATATGTATTAAATAAACTTTACTATAAGTAATCATTATTCATTATAATATCATCAAAAATTAATATTTGCATAATATGAATAGATCGATTCGTAATCTAGAAACTATTATTATATAATTAAATCTAGAAAATATTATTATATAATTTAATCTGGAAAATATTATTATATAATTTAACCTAGAAAATATTTATATGATAAATCTAGAAAATATTTATATGATAAATCTAGAAAATATTATTATATAATATAATCTGTAAACTATATTATATAATTTAATCTGGAAAATATTTATATAATTAACCTAGAAAATATTATTATATAATTTAATCTGGAAAATATTTACCATACCATATAAACAAAAAAATATTGCTGTATTATATATCTCTCCCAGAGAATTAACTTTAAAAATGATTTTATTTTATATTTATATCAAGGCATTGCCAAAAAATAATTTTATTATATATTTATAATCTGGATGTAACCGGAATAACAGTAATTACTGCATAAAAATATCCGAAAAATATATGTTATACTATATTTCAAATGAAAATATTGCCAAAAAATGATTTTATTGTATATTTTTTCAAGGTGTAGACCGAAATAACAGTAATTACTGCATAAAAATATCAGAAAAATATATATTATACTATATTTCAAATCGAGACATTGCATAAAAAAATATTTATTACATTTATTTTAAGCCAAGAAATAAATTGTCGAAAAATCCATCTAAATTTAAACAAGATAAAATTATGTTAGGGATTGCATATAATAAAGTCAACGTAAATATATAATTTATTGAAATATTAATAAAAAAATATCTTAAAATTTTATTTATTGTATTATATTTTAAAAAAAGCGAGTATGCATAAAAAATGGTGCTCATATGAAAAATAATAAAAACAACAAGGAAAAAGATATGACAACAGTGCTTAATATTGCTAGAAAACCAGATTTTCTTGAATTTATGAATTGAAACGATACAAAAATATGAATAAAAAAAATGAGCTCATGCGATTTGTAACGAACAAAAAACCATTGAATTATATAAAAGACAATTTTATCGATCGATAGCAAAGGGAAAATTTTCTTTGTAAAAGTCGATGAAAATCAATTGTAGTATTTTGGGGGAAAATGTGGGAAAGAATAGAAAAAGCTTGCGATTTCCATACTATTTTTGTGTGTATCGGAGAGAAAGAGAATAAAGTTTGTTGTTTGTATTTTAAAAATCCGAAAAAAATAACTACTTGCCTTATTAAAAAAATTACCGAATCATACAAAATTCGTAACTTTTTGTATAAAGAAAATAATTATTTTTACCGATTCTTTCATGCTAATGTCACTGCTATGCTCATAAAAAGATATTGGAGAACGGCAGGTTCTATGAAGGAACATTTTACTTAATTGCAAAAAGATATGTTATAAATATAGTGAATTCTAGCCCATGACAATCTAAAAAATCTTTAATATTTGACAACTAAGGTGATATCCCAATTCTCCAGTTAGAGGCAAAATACATAACCTAATATAGGAAAATCAACTGCGCACTGTACGATAGGTACAAGGAGCTAAATAAAAAGACCGATAATAAACACAGCAATAAACAAGGAATATGGCAAAAGCTGTGTGTTACATGAATTGATGTAAAGAAGCTTATTACATGATAAAACATGACTACTTAATGAATAAATTGGCAAAACTTTATTTTTAGGAGTGGTATATAGGTTTATAAGAGTGATGGTACATAAATAATTGATTTCAGCATTATTTAACAGGTATGAAATTTTAAACAAACGCACGAACAGGGGAATACTGCACATGAAAGTTTATCCCCACTAATATGTGCCGTGCATGTGTATATTAGCAGAGTTAAACACAAAATTTCCCTTTGTAAATACACTATTAGACGAATCTTCTTATATGACGCACCATTTATATATATTGAGGATCTAAATATGTATCTGAAGACACAGAAAACAAAAAAAATATGGCAATGGAAAGAATTAATTACTTTCATTGCATAGGAAATAGAAATAAACGAAAAAAAATCAGCATCAAATGATGTTGGTTGCAGCGAGCATGTAACTCTAATGGAAGAAAAAGAGGGCTTAAATGCCTTGGAATTTAGGAATATAGCACTTCTGGAATAAAGGCAGAAACATTTAGCAAGATTTTTTATGAAATAATTTTAAGAATTTTAAATCTAACCAAAACCGATCATGATAGTAAAATATATTCAAATAATTTAACAAGCATATCATAAGCCTATAAAATACTAAATAGGCGTTCTAAAACTAGAATCAGGACTTTGTTAAAATAAGTGAACGCACAAGAAAAACATTGGCAGATACATCAATATATTTATGATAAAAAAACAAAGAAAGGTTATATGTTAAGAGAAAAGAACATGTTAGTTAACTTTTATATGTTGAATTTTTATTGTGAAATATGTTCGTGCGTACCGGCTTAATAAGATACTGACCACTGGGAAAGGAAAAACACAGAGAAGAGCCCCAATATATAAAAAAGAAGAGAAAAAGAACCCCATAAATCATCAAAAAACAGAAAGATGATAAATATTTATGTCATAGAAAATCAGCGTGTATAATATATTGAGCAGAAAAAAAGAAGGGCTAATGCGAAAAATAAAAGAAAAACAACCACATTAAAAACATCTATGATCCATATCAACTCAATATATAGTATGAAAAATCGTAAAGATGGTTGAAATTGGTAATTTAAATATAAAATTTATAGCAGGATTATGTTTCATGCAAAATAGAAATATTTTCTTTGGAGAAAAATCAAAATTTTAATGCTCGAAGCCGCATATGAAAATTGTAACTCGCCTATAAATTAGAGGTAAAATAATGCTTCGGCATGCCTAAAAATAAAGACATAAAAAAATATAAAAATGTATACACTTTATGCCGTGACAAAATTAAATTCTAAAAAATCAAAAGATATCAGTTAACTTTCTATTTAAGAAATAATTCAAAACATCAGCTGGAATAAAAGTAAATACTGGAATAAAAACAAATATAAATTATTGCAGGATCGACCAGACTACTCTGTATATGATAAATAGAGAAACTTGACTTCATTGATAGAATTAAGAATAATAAGTATAGACAACCTTACCAATGTTGTATATTGAAAGCCAAGAAAATGTGATCAACTAGAAGATTAAAATCTCTTATCTACAAATTACAAGACGAATAGTACTAGACGTAATAAACAGGGGTACAAAATGCCACAACTCATTTATGAATAATTTGGGAGATCTAGCCTAATCAAAAAATACACATAAACAACAGGTCTAAGAAAAAAACTTGACATATTAAATTTTGAAAAGATACATTTAGAAAGATTGTAAAGATATTTTTTATATAAAATTATCACATAAATATCATTAGATGTACAATATAATGTTTTTAATGGACGAATTTAGACAGTTGAAATTAGAATTTACCCATAAATTAATCCAGCATATTTCCTTAAATATAATAATTTATGATACGCAATTAAGTAGATGTTTCATAATGTTATAAATTTAAAAACTCGTTTAT